>NC_092215.1:28268232-28366816 GCF_043381705.1 Parasteatoda tepidariorum | reverse complement strand
TTTTTCTTTCCTCTGCAAATTTTTTTTTTTTTGGGGGGGGGGATATTTAAACAGCAATCTTTCTCATTCTTATCTCAATAATTTTTTCTTATGTTTAAGTCATCTTAATTTATTCACGAGAGTAAAACTCAAATACGAATATTTATTTTACATTTTCAGCAATTAAAAATGAATAAAAAATAAATAAAACTTCCTACAAATATTATCCTTTTCACAAAGGAATTAAAGTAACTAGTGTCGACTTAAAAAAATACCATATAATATTTGAAAATCTTAGATAAACAACATGCTGCGAGTTAGTTATACGACATCATGCAGTATTTTCTAATAAATAGAATCATCACATTGAGAAAAATTATGGTCAAAACCAGCAAAATATGGTAAAATTTGTCGTTTTTCTTGCTCTATGGGAACAACAAAAAACCTCGGAAATTTTTACCAAAGTGTAATAAAAGCGTTCAGTTGTATTAAAATTTGGTAAAATCTGGATTTTTATCATGATACCTTAGCATAAAACCCTTTATTGGGTAAACTTAGTTTTCAGTTTTGTATTTTTTACTAAATGTGTGCTAATAAGAACTATAATTTTGAAAAAAAGAATTTTCGGTAAACCATTATCATATGAACCGAAAAATTACCAAATGAATGGTTTAAATATCGTATATTTTGCATTTATTAACCAGAATAACGTTTTTTCTTTATTTTTTTTATTTACTATTTTTTTTAAACCAGAAATGTCATTACTATGTAGTACAATAAATTTACCTGAATTTTTTCTCCGTGCAATAAAAATCTTTCATATATGTTTCTGAGAAGTCTCCCCCCCCCCATTATGTTTAGAAATAATTTAAAATAAAGTTTGTACACCACATAATGCAATTATTACATTTGACTCATTTTTCTTAATACCTGGAGTTATTTAAGCAAATAAAAAAATTTTTTATGTAAATGTGAAACTTGTTTAACCAGAAATAATTTCATGCTTTTTATTATTTTTTTAATATTTAACTAAGTAATGATTGAAAATTTTTGACCTGTACGAAATGAAATTTTTTATATTACTTAAAACTATGCAATTTAAAAGAACTAAATACAAAATTTGTGAGTCATAAAATTTCACAAATTTCCTCAATTCTGAATTTTTATTTTTCAAAACATTTTTATCCGATTTCGTTTATATTTTTAGATTTTGTTATTCCAAATAATCTAGTTTGAAATATTGTAAAAATTTAAATCCCTTATAATTCAAAATTTTTTTAATAAGCTAAATTTTAAAATACAATAAATTAAGATAAAAAAGTTACTTTTAGCATAGGACCATTTCGGAATAAACGAGTTTTATAATTGCGTGCAAAAGTTTGGATTAACTTAAATAATTATTTAAGAAATGTAGCGAAATGGGCAAAAAGAAAGTCAATAGAAGGGGGTTCAATTTTTCGACCACTCTCCTGTCTATAACATTACAGGGACCATATTGTCCTGATTTAATACCCTATATATTAATGCATTTTCAGTAAGGAAATAATAATGAAGAATTATTGTATACGCGCTATTTAAAAACTACAAAGAAAAAAAAACTTTTGAAAAAACTTTATTTTACAAATTGCAAATGTAAAGGGAGTAAAGTAAAAAGTTCTCATAACCAAAGAGTTTAAAAAAAAAACGCTCATTGCTAACAAATTAAAGTATTTAACTAATTCCAACTCTTAGACACAATTTTTATTATTTTACAAAGGGGGTAAAGCATAAAAAATTCCTATAAGCAAAAAGCAAAGAAAAAATGCTAATTGCAAACAAATTAAAGCATTTTACTAATTCCAACTCGTAGACACAACTCTTAATATTTTACAAAGGGGGTAAAGTATAAAAAGTTCCCATGAGCAAAAAGCAAAGAAAAAACGCTCATTGCTAACAAATTAAAGCATTTTACTAATTCCAACTCGTAGGCACAACTTTTATTATTTTACAAAGACGGTAAAGTATGAAAAGTTCCCATAAGCAGAAAGCGAAAGAAAAACACTCATTGCTAACATATTAAAGCATTTTACTAATTCCAATTAGTAGACACAACTTTTATAATTTTACAAAGGGGATAAATGATAAATAGTTCCATAAACAAAAAGCAAAGGAAAAAACGCTTATTGCTAACAAATTAAAGCATTTTACTAATTCCAATTCTTAGACACAACTTTTATTATTTTACAAAGGGGGTAAAGCATAAAAAATTCCCATAAACAAAAAGCAAAGAAAAAACGCTCATTGCTAACAAATTAAAGCATTTTACTAATCCCAACTCGTAAACGCAACTTTTATAATTTTACAAAGGGGGTAAAGTATAAAAAGTTCCTATAAGCAGAAAGCAAAGAAAAACGCTCATTGCTAATAAAATTAAAGCAATTTAACTAATTCCAACTCTTAGACATAACTTTCTAAATCAAACAACCTACAAAAATATTTTAAGTGGAGCAGTATCATCACAAAAATGTGCTTTTATTTATTACAACGCATTAAATATTTTACTCAGTGATATTCATACTCTTCTACTTATTTATTTAGTTTCTAATGTTCCTAATTATGTTCATATTTAAATTTACTCTAGGGATAAGGGGAAAAAATACCTACTACGTTTTTTTTTAATCCACATACTTAAAGCATACAATTAAAATATTTTATTTTAGTTACAGAAATGACTCCATTATAAGCGAAACAAAACATCGTTTTGGAACATTTTAAGTAACGACAACCGTACATCAATTAGGAAGGCGTGAGACCATTTAATATTTGAACAAGTAAGGGACGAATATACCCTCCTACGATTGTCTTCATAAATTCAACCTCAGTTGAAGAATAATAAAATAAAAAAAGAAGAAAAAAAAAGAAATGGAAAGAAATAAAAAAAAATGTACTAAAGAACTCCAGAGTCCTTAATAATCCTGAGTGGGGTAATTTAGATGTATAAAAAAAGAAGAAAGAAAGTAGGGACGGGGAAGAAAGCAGATGTGAAGGGGGTGGGGGGTTTAAAGAATACAGGAAGAAAGAGGAATTACAGGTAAAGAACTAAGAAAATCGGATCGTTCTTTTTTATCTTCTTGTCGCAGAGTTTTTACGACTTATTTTACAAATACTTTAGGAATAACAAAGAGTTTTTTTTAAGCGTTTTGTGATTGTTCTTTTTTGAAAAATGTGAGTTTTTTTCATGAAATTATGTAAATGTTCATTAGAGGTTATTAAGTATGTTTATCTCACGAATCAAAATACTGTTTGAGTTACATGCTTGAAAAATACATAGGGGGAAATAAAAGGCAAATAAATGAACTCATTTGAAATAAATAATTTTTTTTATTTAAAGTTATTGGGTAAAACTATATTTTATAAAATAAATGAGGAAAGTAAACTTCAAATTTTGTTAATTTTTTTTTAAAGAGTTTTGTGCTTGTTCTTTTTGGGAAAATGTGAGTTTTTTCATGAAATTATGTAAATGTTCATTAGAGGTTATTAAGTATGTTTATCTCACGAGTCAAAATACTGTTTGAGTTACATGCTTGAAAAATACATAGGGGGAAATAAATTGCAAATAAATAAACTCATTAAAAAATTATATATTCTTTTATTTAAAGTTATTTGTTAAAACTATATTTTGTAAAATAAATGAGGAACGTAAATCTCAATTTTTTGATTTTATTTATTTTACAATGAACGGGAATAATTTGGAGTGTTGAAATTGCTATATAGTATGTATGCTTACATTATAAATTGAAATATTAATTGCAAATAAACAAATTCATTTGAAAGAAAAATTAAAGTTGGAACTAAAAACTTCCTCAGAGGTTATTAAGAATGTGTATTTTGAATCTCACGATTCAAAACAGTACAGTATACAGTACAGTACAGTATATAAAACAGTACAGTATATAAAACTTAACAGTATTTTGAATCTCACGATTCAAAATACTGTTTGAGTTACATGTTTAAAAAATACATAGGGAAAAATAAATTGCAAATAAATAAACTGATTTAAATAAATATTTTTTCTGTTATTTAAAGTTAGTGGTTAAAACCATATTTGTAAAATAAATGAGGAACGTAAATGTAATTTTTTTTTATTTTATTTATTTATTTATTTTTTGCAATAAGCAGGAATAATTTGGAGTGCTGAAATCGCTATCAAGTATGTATGTATGCTTTCAGTATGAATTGAAATATTAATTGCAAATAAATAAACTCATATATAAAAAAAATAAAGTTGGAGTTAAAAACTTCATTAGAGGTTATTAAGTATGTTTATCTCACGAGTCAAAATACTGTTTGAGTCACATGTTTGAAAAATACACGGGAAAAAATAAATTGCAAACAAATAAATTCATTTAAATAAATATTTTTTTTTATTATTTAAAGTTATTGGTTAAAACGATATTTTGTAAAATAAATGAGGAAAGTAAATTTCAAATTTTTTTTTGCTTATTTTACAATAAGCGGGAATAATTTGGAGTGTTGAAATCGCTATCCAGTATGTATGCTTGCAGTATAAATATAAATATTGATTGCAAATAAATTAATTTATTTGAAAAAAAATATTTAAAGTTGGAGTTAAAAAATTCATTAGAGGTTATTAAGTATGTTTATCTCACGAGTCAAAATACTTGAGTTACATGTTTGAAAAATACATTGGAAAAAATAAATTGAAAATAAATACTGTGATTTTAAAAAAATATTTTTTTATTTAAGGTCATTGGTTAAAACTACATTTTGTAAAATGAATGAGGAACGAAAATCTCAATATTTTTATATTTATTTTACAATAAGCGGAATAATTTGGAGTGTTGAAATCGCTATTCAGTACGTATGCTTACATTACAAATTGAAATATTAATTGCAAATAAACTAATTTGAAAAAAAAAAATATATAAAGTTAGAGTTAAAAACTACATTTTGAAAAAGAATGACGAGCATAAATCTCAAAAACCTTTTATTTATTTAACAAGAAACAGTAATAATTTGGAAAGTTGAAATCGCTATCTACAAATATGCTTCACATTATAAATTGGATAATAAATTGCAAATAAATAAATTCGTCTGAAATAATTCTTTTCTTTGAAATTGATGTTTAAAACTATATTTATTTTAAAAAATGAAGATGGGCGTAAAGCTTAAAAACCTTTTATTTATTTCATGAGAAATAGGAATAATTTGGAATTTTAAAATCACTTCCCACTAGTTTATGTCATTCAGATGAGTTTATTTACTTACAATTATATTATAAATTATAAGTAAATAAACTCATCCGAAATAATTTTTTAATTTAAAATTCGTGGTTAAAACTATATTTTGCAAAATAAATGACGAACACAAATCTCAAAAACCTTTGATTTATACAGGAATAATTTGGGAAGTCGAAATCGCTATCAACTAAATATGCTTCACATTATAAATTGGATTATAAATTGTTAATAAATAAACAAACTTATCTGAAATAAATTTTTTTATTTGAAGTTCGTGGCTAAAGCTATATTTTGTGAAATCAATGACAAGTTTAAATCTTAAAAACCTTTTATTCATTTCACATTATTTGGAATTATTAAACATAATTTGGACAATTGGAATCACTATCAACTATATTACTTCGTCTTATCTCTTAATATATTGATTTCTCTATCAAGCAATTTTCATCCCAGAAATTTACTAAGAAATCTTGGGTCACTAATAAATGAATTTAAATTTTTTTTCATTCATAGACAAATTTTATTTTTTATATTGAATATTTTCTCTTTTCTCATAACGTCATTAATTAAAGAAATGCGTCTCTAACGGATTAAACTTTTTTCCTTTTTCATTCATAGACAAATTTTATTTTTATGTTGAATATTTTCCCTTTTTTCATAATGTCAATTATAAACGGATTTAACTTCTTTCTATTTTTTCATTCATAGACAAATTTATTTTTTATATTGTTTATATTCCCTCTTTTCATAACACCACTCGTAAGCGGATGCGTTACTAATAAACGTATTTAACTTAATTTTTATTTTTTCATTCATAGACAAATTTTTATTTTTTTATATTGAATATTTTCTTTTTTTTTCATAACGTCATTACGTCACTAATAAACGGATTTAACTTTGTTTCCCATTTTTTCATTAATAGACAAATTTTATATTTTTCATTGAATATTTTCCCTTTTCTCACAACGTCACTAATAAACGGATGTGTCACTAATAGACGGATTTAACTTTTTTCCAATTTCTCATTCTTAGACAAATTTTATTTTTTATAATGAGTATTTTCCCTTTTTCCATAAGAGTAAAAAAATTAACAAGACAAAAAATTTTAACATAACTTCTAATTATAACCATTGAAATAAGAATTCTAAAAACAAAAGATATGCTTGTTAAAAAATGAATAGGAAAACCATGCTTAAACATGTAGTTAACAAAAGGGTATCTGAACTTAATTTTTTAAATTTTCGAAAATATATGAAAAAAGATATTTCTTTAAATAATGTATACAAGAACAATATTAAAAGAAGCTAGTATCATTTTCCGTGTATTTGAATTTAAAAAAAATATTATCTGTTACGCGCCACTAGGACGTTACATTAAAAGTATCTATATTTTTTTTTAAAGAAAAAGTCAACAAAAAATTAACTCATAATACTTCTATACCTTACTCAACTCAAGCAATCAGATAGACTCATTAAGTTCTAGACAGCTAATTTACTCTTATAAGCTTAAGGAAAATGACAGGGGCTATTGAATCGAAAACATATTTTGGCCTAAAACTAAAGATGAGTATTACAGACGTTTCGTGAGTAGACTATCTTAAAGAAATTCTGGGTAATTGTCGCACAGGGAAGGCGACTATGTCCTTGACTGAATGATAAAATTGCTAAAAGGATAACTCGGTGGATGATAGGTTTTACTTAAAATGAGCAACACGCATTTACCCCTTTAAAGGGCCTCACTATAACCTGTATTTGACGTTCACTATACCGATGTTGACTAGAATTATAGTTGATATATAGGTGACGTGTTTATAATCTAGTATTAAGTGAAGAAGGAGTTGGTTTTTATCATATATCAACCGACGAATTTATGACAAATCCATTAATTGTTACTATCAAAAGGAATTTTCGAAAATAATTAGGTTATGATTAACAAAACCGGAGGCAAAATGTAACTAAAAAAATGCTCAAAGGCTTAAAAAATAAAAACGAAATTTAGTAGATTGTGTGGTTGGGTTTCTAGAAAAAAGATTTTTCCTTAAGTTATATCTAAAAATTATAGGTGTATTACTTACAGAAAAATGCTTCTGAAAATGAAAACACTAAAAAATAAATATATACATCAAAAATACACTTTTAACAAATTGTAAAGTTTGTAAAATAGCAAACTAAAAATAATAGATTGTATATTTAGTAAATAGTAATGACTGTTGAACAAAATTAAACTATCTATACTATAAAAAAATGTTGGTGAGTGCGCTGAACTATAATAGCATAACCTGTAACTTTAAAAGTATTACCTGTATTTGACGTTCACTATACTGATGTTGACTAGAATTATAGTTGATATATAGGTGACGTGCTTATAATTTAGTATTAAGTGAAGAAGGAGTTGGTTTTTATCGTATATCAACCGACGAATTTATGACAAATCCATTAATTGTTACTATCAAATGGAATTTTCGAAAATAATTAGGCTGTTATTAGCAAAACCGGAGGCAAAATGTAACTAAAAAAATGCTCAAAGGCTTAAAAAATAAAGACAAAATTTAGTAGATTGTGTGGTTGGGTCTCTAGAAAAAAGATTTTTCCTTAAGTTATATCGAAAAATTATAGGTGTATTACTTACAGAAAAATGCTTCTGAAAATGAAAACACTAAAAAATAAATATATACATCAAAAATAGACTTTTAACAAATTATAAAGTTTGTAAAATAGTAAACTGAAAATAGTAAATTGTATATTTTGTAAATAGTAATGACTGTTGAACAAAATTAAACTATCTATACTATAAAAAATGTTGATGAGTGTGTTGAACTATAATAGTATAACCTGTAACTATAATAGTATAACCTGTATTTGACGTTAACTATACCGATGTTGACTAGAATTGTAGTTGATATATAGGTGACGTGTTTATAATTTAGTATTAAGTGAAGAAGGAGTTGGTTTTTATCGTATATCAACCGACGAATTTATGACAAATCCATTAATTGTTACAATCAAATGGAATTTTCGAAAATTATTAGGTTGTGATTGGCAAAACCGGAGGCTAATGTAACTAAAAAAATGCTCAAAGGCTTAAAAAATAAAGACGAAATTTAGTAGATTGTGTGGTTGGGTTTCTAGAAAAAATATTTTTCCTTAAGTTATATCTGAAAATTATGGGTGTATTACTTATAGAAAAATGCTTTTCAGATCCGAAAGTGAAAACACTAAAAAATAAATATATACATTAAAAATACACTTTTAACAAATTGTAAAGTTTGTAAAATAGTAAACTAAAAATAGCAAATTGTATATTTTGTAAATAGTAATGACTGTTGAACAGAATTAAACTATCTATACTATAAAAAATGTTGGTGAGTGTGTTGAACTATAATAGAGTTCAAATTTGTTGCCACTTGGAATTTTTAAATTGAACCATATTATCGTACTTCGTAAACTTGATTACTCGATACTATTCTACATTCTTTAATGTTCAATATTAAGTTATGGTTCAATTATAACGAATCATATGATCTTACTTCTAAAAATTGATTACTCGATATTATTTTAATGATCTTACTTCTAAAACTTGATTACTCGGTACTATTTTAATATTCTTTAAGGTTTAAAATTCTATTAATGTTTAATTAAATTAAACCATATTATCGCACTTTTTATACTTGATTACTCGATATAATTTTAATATCCTTTAAGGTTTAATATTGCATTAATGTTCAATTTAATATTTTTAAAGTGCAGCAAATTTGCACCGTGTTAGAATTCAAGGCACCAATATTATGGTTGAAACTTTGATAGATTCTTCTGAAAAAGGCCTCTCTATAACTTGTATTTGACGTTCACTATACTGATGTTAAGATAGCACTTTGCATTATTGTGAATTAATAATCCAGTATTAAGTGAATATGAATATGGGAATCTATCAACGAGCAAATTCATAACGATTTAAACGCGTAAAGTTAAATGACAAATTAAAAGCTAAATGTGATCATGAATTCACAGTAAATTAAGAGCATCGCCTATTAGCACTATATATTTTGGTTTTATTAACAAGAATTGCAAGCTTTTTTTTTCCTTTCCTACCAGAAATGTTATTACTATACAGTCCGGTAATTTTTACCAGAATTTTTTCAATTATTTTTTAATTATTTTCTACTCAATCATTTACTCAAATCTTAAGTGATATAAGCATATCAATAATGTATTAGACATTCACTATAGCGAATTTAAGATAGCAATTTATATATGGGTGACGAATTAATATACTAATATGAAGTGAATATAGACATTTATCAACGGGTGAATTTATGACAAGATAAGCGTATTAAGTTATATGTCAAGTTAAAGGCTAATCATGTTCATGAATTCACAGCAAATTCGGAGCATCGCCTAATAATACTTAGCCGTAAGTTGCATCTAAAAGCTTTTGAGAGTAAAGCTTTTTATTGTAAAGCTATTTATTTCGAAGCTATAGCAATAATCTATAAGATCGATTAAGCTTCTCTATCACAATTCCCTTCTTTATCTGAAGTAGGTCATTTTTTTATGAAAAATACTTTCGTACGTTTCTTTTCTTTTAGGACTTTATCTAGACTCAGCATAGCTATTATTTTATTATGGAAAACAAAAAGTTCTAAAGTTAAAAAAAAATAAAAATATTTTTTTTATGTTATGAAAATTGTTCAGACAACTATTCATAATAAAGTGAACAAAAATGTTACTCAAAAGAATATTATGACAAGTATTTAAATTAAAACTTAACACAAACTTAACTTATCATATCTGAACCTTGAGCCTATGTTTTCTTTTAACTATTGAAGAAGATCACAGAAAAATTTTAAAACTTTAAAAAAAAAATTCTTATTTATAAAAGAATTATTATTAAGTTAACTTTTGATTTATAAATTCCTTAAATAAGTTCATTTAGCCAAGTTGAAAAGTTAATTAAAAAGATATGCAAATGAATTTAATGTATCATTTGTAATAGTTTTCTAGTTTATAAATATTCACTAAAGAATCTTCTAGCAATAAGATGCCAACCTATTTTAAAATGCGCAGATTAGGTATTGATATGTTGCTTTGTTCGTATAATGGTTTTGTACAATTTAAATATTTTGGACAAATAAATTTTTTTTTAAAATTTATTTCTTCAACTATTACGCCATAATGTGGTGCATAATTTTAACTACAATACCTGAGGCTAAACATACATAAAAAAATAGAATCATATAATTTATAACTTATATACTGTAGAAAAATCCAAGTCGAATTACTGTATTAAGTACCGGCACTTTGGATGCATCATTCGTAAAATCCATTTTTACCGTAAAATATTATCCCGTAATTTTCACAGTAATATTTATTTAATTAGAGTGATTCAGTGATTTTACGGTATTTATTACTGTAAAAATTACGGTATATCAGATTTTTTGTTCCATAGCATGTTCCGGTAAAAAGGAATTTTACGGTAAAAATTACCGGCACCCTCAAGGCCGGTACTTCTTATCGTAATTTGCACCGTAATTTTTTACAGTGTTATTAACATTTACTTAAAAATAATATTACTGTCTATCTAGGATACAGTAAAAAATTTTTTTATCGAATATAAGTAGGAGACGGAGTCGAGTTTTCAAAAAAGTCCGAATCCGGATTTGGATTCGAGTGAAACAATTGAAAACTACTGCCTCCATAGCTTTCGTATGGGCTGAATTAATAATCTGTCGAGCATGAAAAACGTTGCTTTTAAAAAACGTTATATAATGGAATTATATCTGGTTCTAAAACCAAACGTCATATAAAAATTAAAAAAAACAATATGTTATGTAGATTTATCTATGTTTTCCTGCATTACAAACGGGTTTTCCCCATGTAAGTCCAACGAAAATTGGTGTATTAAGGAAAAGCGTAGTTTTAAATGTGGCTGGTGAAAAAGCCGTTAAAAAAAACGGCATAAAAAAGTCGGTAGATTTTCTTATAATCTAAAATACACTATATTTATCGAAATTGATAATACTTTCCTTGATTTAGAACAAATCTAAATTGAAAATGTACAGCTCTTTTAATCGGTATCCTAAGTAATCACTTTTGAACTAGCTTTTTTTGATGTTGCCATTAAAAAAATTTATTTTTTCTTTCATCTTTAATTCAACAAATAGCATAATTTTTATTTTTTTCACTCGATGAGAATTAATTAAAAATATAATAACTGATTAAAATACAATAACTGATTAAAATACAGATCCAATAAAATAGTATACTGAATAAAATAACTGATTAAAATACAGATCCAATTTTGAACTACTCTGAAAAGAATAGTTAAAAATATCGACTAGTAACTAGTTAAAAGCAAATCTTCCCTTCTTTCAGCAAATTTTTATAAAACAATTTTTTGAATTACTCTGAAAAGAATGGTTAAAAATATCGACTAGTAACTAGTTAAAAGCAAATATTCCCTTCTTTCAGCAAAATTTTTATAAAACTATTTTTGGAATTAATCTGAAAAGAATGATTAAAAATATCGACTAGTAACTAGTTAAAAGCAAATCTTCCCTTCTTTCAGCAAATTTTTACAAAACAATTTTTTAAATTAATCTGAAAAGAATGGTTAAAAATATCGACTAGTAACTAGTAAAAAGCAAATCTTCCCTTCTTTCAGCAAATTTTTATAAAACAATTTGTTATACGCACGTATTTTGCCAAACACTGTGATCTTCATTTAAAAATGTGCAGAATTAGTCAGCTGTGAAAAAATGCTTCGTATTAATCTTGAATAAATATAAAATTACGTCAGATAAAGAATGAAAAATCGCGAAAGCTGTAACAAACTAAATACAATAGATTAAATTTGACGTCTTAATGCTAGTATTTAATGACGTGATAATTAATTTGAAACTCAAAAGAAATTTTTATTTATAGACGGACTCCACAGGGATTGAGAATTTTAAAACTTCTCCAATGCAGTGGGGTACAGAGGCGTATAAATGCTTGAGGGAACGAAAACAATTCTGGTAAAATTACCGTACTGTATGATAATGACATTTCTGGTAAAAAAAAAAAAACGCAGAATTTTGTTCATGGAAACCAATATATATGGCATTCAAATCATTCATTTGGTAACTTTTTCTTTCATGTTTACTAGAAATTCTGTTTTTCAAAATTATAGTTCTTATTACCACCCATTACAGAAAATACACAAAACTGAAAAGTAAATTGAATCGAATAAATGGTTCTTATGCTATCATGATCATGATAAAATTACAAAATTTTACCACATTTACTAAATTTTGTCACATCACATAAAACCATTTTATTACTGTTAATGCTACCAAAATCATTACCAAAGAGCTTCGGTAAAAATTACCGAGCTTTTTGATGCTCCGATAAAG
Source organism: Parasteatoda tepidariorum (assembly GCF_043381705.1). NCBI lineage: Eukaryota > Metazoa > Arthropoda > Arachnida > Araneae > Theridiidae > Parasteatoda > Parasteatoda tepidariorum. Next base: position 28,354,207 of record NC_092215.1, on the reverse strand, counting down.
CAAGTTTTATGGTAAATTTTACCATATTCTGGTATTTTTTTCTCAGTGCAGTAGCGGGGTAAAAGAAAAAAGAATGAGGAAATTATTTCCTGGTAAAAAAATTTTTTATTGTTTCAACAAAATATTTTTAATTATTCTTAAATGTAAAAAATATTTAAATTTTAATGACCTTAAACTTTATTGTTAATTTTATTTGAAAAACTTATTTTATTCTTTATAAAACATTTTAATAAATTTAATATCATAATTAAGCTAGTGATTAAAAGTTCTACCTTTTTTAATTGGGGAATGGATGCCCCCTTTGGCTGAATGTCTGGAGCCGTTGTATCGATCACCCCCTTTTTGCCCGCCACTGCTTCAATAATTCCATTTTTGGGCTGAATATTATAAATCATTCCGTGATACGCCTGTAAATATTATGGGCTGTTTTACGCTCAAAAATTACTCCAAAACTGGTTCAGATTGATTTCATTAGTATTTCTTATAATTTTCAAATTTTATTAATGCATGCTCATTAATATTTTGTACAATATAATTTTGTGAAAGATATGTCATTATAATTTTCTGATCATCAACTATTTTCAATCGAGAGTAAATTCTATCTCTTCTTCCAATTTACAAGTGTAGAATATGGGTTTTCAAATTTAAAATTCGATCACAACAGGAAGCTGTAATCAATAAATAAAAGAAAATAAAATGGTACAAGTTAAAATGTACAAAAAGCATCGGTGGAAATTCATAAACATGTTTATCATCCTCACAACAATCCTGGGAATTATGGAGATTAAGGCTCCACGATTTCGTGACCAACGGCAGGATAGTGGAAATATATTCAGCGTTGCGCACAAGCCGCCTTTTGCTGGCATTCAAATGTCCCCAATTGCTCACATGTCATGGGATAAAATTCCCTAGCGCCGAGTTAACCGAGGAAGTTTTTGTATTTTTGACTCCTTAAAACGCAAATCAAATAATACGATGGATAGTTTGCATCAATGCTTAATTCAGGAGTTCCCTAGTCTTCTGGGTTAAGTTCAACATTACAAGACTATGTAGTCGAAAAGTAAGAGCTGTGAACCAAAAATGGGTCGACTCTTCAACGCAGGTTATAAAATAAAAATTCGGCAATTTTTTAAACTAACCGGTAAATTTGGTGTTTGATTTGATGCTAATAAGCAAATAAAGAGCCGTGATGGCGCTGGGGATAGAGCGTTCGCCTTCCAATGAGGTGAACCGGGGTTCGATCCCGGAGATGGCCGGTTGATACGAATTCCGCATCCGGCTTACACCGACCACAGTGCTGACGTGAAATATCCGCTATGGTAGACGGATCATGGGTTAGAGTCCCCTTGCCGTCAGGATAACCGTGGGAGGTTCTCGTGGTCTTCCTTTCCATGTAACGTAAATACGGTTTAGTTCCATCAAAAAGTCCTCCACGAAGGCAAATTTCTCCCAATACTTGATCCAGGAGTTCCCTTGTCTTCTGACTTGGGTTCAATATTACAAGGCTACGGAGTTGAGCATTATTTGTCGCAAACCCAAAAATTGGGTCGGCTGTTCAACGACGGTTATAATATAAACTTCAGTAGTTTGTTATATTACTTCAAATACTATGTTTTAGCAAAAGAAGTCATGTAGATAAAAATATTTTTAAAAAATTATAACTGTTTTTTCTGACACTCTGACTTGGATCATTTTCTTTAGTTTAATTTAATGGCATTCTTATTTAGTGATCGCGTTTTCCATTAGTGATCTCATGTTCTATGAAAGAATGAGTTTATGTTTGTTTCATCAGATTCTAACTTTTATTATAATTTTTGTCATTGTTTAAAGGTAATTCAGTATATATTGTGCAAATAAATTCGTTTATTTTTATAGAAATGTCATAAAAATTTAATATCCAGTTTAAATGGATCAGAGTCACGTGATTTATACGGATACAGTGACCCTCGACACATCATCCTTTTCAATATAGTTTGACACATAAGCCCCGATTTACTGTGATTTATTTCTTTAAGAAATTTAGTGTTAAATAAAAAAGAGAAACCTACTGGAATTAATAACAAAGATTCACAATGAAAATTTTATTTCACAAAAACAACATAAACAATGGAAAAGATAAGACTTCGATACAAAAATTCAATCTGCGATGATTTTTTTCTTCTTCTTTTTTCATTTCTTTAAAGTTAAAACAAATGTGTGAGGGGGAAAATATCAATGTGAAATCTTAAGGGGAGAAAAGGGCGGGGGGGATGAGGGGCGGACTGAAAAAATAAAAAATAATTAACGAATTCTCATACCGAAGAACCGGAGTCGATTCATCTTTTTTTTCGTCTTTTCGCCAAAGAAATTATGATGCGAAAAAAAAAATAAAAAAAATGAAATATAGTAGTTAAATACTCCCGAGAAGTTAGGGAAAAGGAAAAAATTGTAATTGTGAGAAAAAATATTTTAAAGAAGCGAGGAGAAAAAGATATAGAGCGATCTTTTTTTTCTTTATTTTATTCACCATTTTGAATGAAACTGCCGTAACATTCTTTTTACTTTACGTCGTTTGTATTGTTTTTTCTTCTTTTTTAAGTAAATGGTTGAAAATGTTTATTCACTTCTGCATATAGAAAAAAGAGGTATCGAAGATTTTTGATAGAACAGCAGATTTTAACCTGTTGGTTAAGTTTGATCCAAATAAATTTCTGATTGGTTAAGAATGTTTTGTACGAAAACTAAAGTTCAATTAGTTTAAGTAACGAAATAAATTCAATTAAAATCCAACTTCCGAATTTCCGAATTTTTTAAATGACTTTCACTTTTCTCCTAAAATTTTCAGTAGATAAATAATGAACTAAGCCATAAGTGCGAGTGACATGTGCCAAAACTAAATCATAAGTGCATGTGCCAAAACTAAGTTATAAGTGCATGTGACATTGCCAAAATTAAGTCATAAGTGCACGTGAAATGTTTCAAAACAAAGTCATAAGTGTGACATGTGCCAAAATTGAGTCAGAAGTGCATGTGACATGCGCCAAAATAAGTTATAAGTGCATATGATACGTACCAAAACTAAGTAATAAGAGTATGTGAATTGCTTGGCTTTTTTTTAATTGTTTTTCTTTTCATTTTCTGATTGCTTTAAATAAATATAAAACCAGAAACTGATTTAAAGATTTTGAAACATTTTACAGTTCTTTAGCTTATACTGCAATTTATACAATCTCAAAAAATTAAGAACGAGAAAGAATGCAATATAGTTACAATCTGCTGTTACTTTAACATAGTAATAAGTTTAAAATTATAAAAATTCACAAACTTCATTATCTTGTATTACGGTTCATCTTAAACGCAAATGATTCGATTTAGCTGATGAAATATTAAAATAAAAAAAAAATAATAAAAAAAATTATAAGATGACTAACATTTTAAGAAAATTTAGTATAAATATGATCATTAAAAAGAACTACGAGGCCTCTTATTTCATATATTCATAAACAATTTGCACTATTTTACTAAAATTTTCTCAAACCAAAGAGATGCCGAGAACAAAAGTATGGTCACAACTACCAGAATACGGAAAAATTAACCATGTTTCTGGATCTATGGAAACACCAACAAGCTCGTTAATTTTAACCTAAGTGTTTTGGTAATGATTTTGGTAAAATTAAAAATAACTGTTTATTATAAATTAATAAACAGTTTGCACTATTTCACTAAATGCTTTTCAAACCAAAAAGATGCAGTCTGAGTATATGGAAATCGGATGATTAGACAAAACATTGTTTATTAGTTCAAAAGCAATTATCTACTTACATGAGTACTACACTAAGAAGAAAAGTATGGTCAAAACTATCAGAATACGGTAAAATTAACCGTGTTTCTGGATCTATGGAAACACCAAAAAGCTCGTTAATTTTCTCCGAAGTGCTTTGGTAATGATTTTGGTAAAATTAACAATAAAATATGATTTTGTAATATGTGATAAAATTTGGTAAATATTTTAAAATTTGGTAATTTAATCCTGATACTTTAAAGCATGGCATTAAAACCATTTACTAGATCAAATTTATTTTTCACCTTCGTATTTTTCATTAACTGTGGGATAATAATAACTATAATTTTGAAAAGTAGAATTTCCGTTAAACCATTACCACATGAACGGAAAAATTACCAAAACAGGTATAGATAAATTTCTTATAGAATAAAATTTAAAATTGAATGTATAATGAATGCTATGAATAAAACAAATGGAAATTTTTCAATGTCCCCGTCTTATTAACACGTGACCTTTTTCTTTAACCAGACAAAGGTATAAATAAATTTCTTATACAATAAAATTTTAAAAATGAATGCATAATAAATACTACGAATAAAACAAATGGGAATTGTTTAATGTCCCCGTCTTATAACACGTGGCTTTTTTTTAACCAGACAAAGGCATAAATAAATCTCTTATACAATAAAATTTAAAAATGAATGCATAATGAATACTACGAATAAAACAAATGGGAATTGTTTCATGTCCCCGTCTTATTAGCACGTAGCCTTTTTTTAACCAGACAAAGGCGTAAATAAATTTCTTATAGAATAAAATTTAAAAATGAATGCATAATGAATACTGTGAATAAAACAAATGAAAATTTTTTAATGTCCCCGTCTTAATAACAAGTGGCTGTTTTTCAACCTGTTGACTCTTTTCAATGTTCACCATTTGATTGATGATTCAATTAATTGTATCACATTGTATGTGTTTTACTTCAACTGACTGAACATTTCTTTTAAAATATAATTAAACTTTAATAAATAATATAAACTTTTGAACTATTTCTTGACTATTTGAGCTAGTGCCTATTATTTTATAAATTCATGAACAAACTGAATGTGCTCTTATGCATAAAATGATATTAAAAAGGTAAGTAATCCAGAAATATAGTAGTAATGTAAGAAATCTATGTAGCTTAAATTCAGGGGCTCCCAATTCTGGGTAACCACTAAAATTAGGGTCACAGAATCTTCTGATATGGGCAGCTATAACTTTAAAAAAAAAATAGAAATCAAATTATTAATTTTTTAAACCTTGAACATTCTTCCTGGCAAGCCATAATTCCTTAAATATTTATAAGTGCAGTTTTATGGTTTTCTTTTTTATAAGAAACTCACACAAGTTTTAATTTTAATTATTTTTAAATATTGTCAAGCTTCCAATATTTTTGGCAAATAAAACGTTTCCCTGAAGATTGCTTTAGTAATTTCCCATCAGATTTCGTGACAGAAAATATTAATATACAAAATGTTATATAAATACTGCGGTTTAAGCATTGATGGGTTTAAAACGAGTTTAGACGATTTTAATTTCTTTATTGTTTTAAAAAAAACGTATTATTAACATTTCAAATTGCCAAATAACTGATATATGGAATGCTAATTTATGTATTACACAGAGAAAAAAAGTATTATCTGAACTACCAGAATGTGGTAAAATTAACCGTGTTTCTGGCTCTATGGGAACACTAAAAAGCACGGAAATTTTTACCAAAGAGCTTTGGTAAGGATTTTGGCAAAATTAACATTAAAATATTGTTTTATAATGTGTTAAAATTTAGTAAATGTGACATAATTTGGTAAATGTGGTAAAATTATGGTAAAGAGCATGGTATTAAAGCCATTTATTTGGTTTAATTTACTTTTTAGTTTTGTATTTTTACTAAATGTGTAGTAATAAGAATTATAATTTTGAGAACCGGAATTTTCGATAAATCGTTACCTTATGAATGGAAACTATAACTATATGAATGGTTTAAATCCTTTTTTTTTGTGGGGGGGGGTTTATAACCAGATATCTCTTTACCATACAGCACGGTAATTTTACAGGTATAATTATGATAGTTTTTTTTACTTTTAAATTAAATAGAATATCATTCTAGTAATAATTTCCTTATAATCCTAAATTAAATATTTTTACACGAGAAATTTAATTTTTATCCTAAGTATCAGTGTAAAATTAAATAATACTTTAATGTTTAATTACATATTACCGATAACTCATATTTATTGTTAGTTTCAATGAATTAAAGATTACTATTTATATTTTATTTGAAACATATTTGACTGCGAAAAAATAATTGCTGAAAAAAATGAAAATAAAAGATTTAAACGAAACAAAAGGTGAAACTTTTAGAAATTTATTAGTTTTCATTATAATTTAATTACCAAGTATTTTAATTTGTACAATTTTTAAATTTTTGCAGTCCATATTTCGTAAAATTAAAAAAAAACTCTCAAGCATTTCTTGGATGATGTATTTTCAACACATTTGCTCATACTCTTTTAATGAATAATTTAAAATGTAGACAACAAATTTATTTTGATTTTTTTTTTTTTTTTTTTTTTTTTTTTTTTGATTTGAGCGTTTTCCCACCGGGAATAAGTTCAAATACAACATTTATGATTCCTAATTTAAATTCAGAATGAAGTATTCAGTTCACTTACATACTTTTCATTTATTATACAATTAGCTAAATTTAATATACGATGTACTTATTTTGGTAGATTAGTGCGTCATTAATAATTTCTAATCTTCATTCATCAACGCTTGTTAATTCTTACTATAAATTAAATCGTAAATTTTTGTTTTTTTTTGGAAGTTGTGTTTAAAAACAACTCATAGTAAAAAGATTCTCTTTCGTCATTAGTGAAAATATTTATTCCGGTTGATTGGGGCTTTTTAATGGCTGACTTCATTGATAAACTTCAAATCAACTTTAACTTTTATTCTTCATTCATAAACAGAAGTCTTAGTTTAAATTAAATCGTATTTTTTTGTAAGAAAAAAAGTTGTTTTCGAAAACAACTGTTGTAGAAAAATTCTAACTCGTAATTAGTAAAATTATTTCCTAAACAATTTCAAGACTGATGTAATAAGGATTTTACAATTTAAAACTTTTTGCTGTTTACATTTACGACGCAAAAACGATTAAGTCGGTAAATAATTCCCTTGATGATAGGGAAAAAAACATTAAGTAGGGATTTTATCTACTCAGCAATTACTTAATTTAATCCTTTATGAAAAGCTGAATTCGTTTAAAATATTTTTTAAAACTTAAATGTTTTGTTTAATATTTTCAGCTCTCTTTCTTTAATTCGCTAGTTATATTTAATTATTTTTAATGAGCTTAATTTTAAATCTTTAAATTAAAAATTAAATGCTATTTTAATGCTTCGTTTATTTTATTAATAAATAATAAAATAAGGATTTGCAGGAGAATGCTTGTTTTATTCATAATTAGCATTATATTTCAAATAAAAGCAATTTTAGTGGCTCATCAGTTTATTTTCTTTTTTTCTCTTTTCAATTTGCATCGAAACAAAACTAAATAATTCTTAAACTAGATTCTGAAAACATATTTAATTTTTTTTTAAATAATCATTTTGTTGATAAATTACTTAAAAATTGTATAAAGTTAATTAGGTTAACTGAATTCATTGAAAATATTCCTAATAAAGAAGATTTAAATTTGATTTACTGTACTTGAGGTGTGTATATAAGTACGTGTTTAATAATAGCAGTAAGAAGAAAAAAATGTCTTTCTGTTGCATGAGATCTTTAACAGATCTTAGATCCTTCTTTTATCGGTGATTTCCAAATCTGCAATCGGTTTATTTTTTTCAAGTTACTCTTATTTTTTTAAATGGTATTTTTAGTCTATTTTTTTGTCGTAATGTAAAATGTTTTGTCGAAACGTCATACATAACAGGAGGTAACGTAAATGTTAAGACGAGTTTTTAGGAGATTTAGGATTAAAATTGCATCATCAGGATTAAAATCGCATTGGAACCTATACCTGGAAATGTCGTCGTGCGCTGCTAGGGGTACTTTCACGTCATGAACTGTTTTTTCGTGTGCTTTTGAACAGGTCATAATGAAGAAGCACCGCTAGGCGAGTACGACATTTGCAGGCATGGGATCCTTTTGCTATTTTAGTCCTGATGATGTGCCCTAACTCCTCTAGAAGTTTGTCGCAACATTTACGCCCCCCCCCACCTCATGTATATAATGTTTTTTAACCTGTAGAATTTTGTAAAAAAAAAAACTAAAATCTTAAAAAAATCTGTAGCTGAAAGTGAAAACCAAATCCCCCCCCCCCCTAAAGTAATTGATGATTAGTTGCAAGAATGTGACTGGACTTCAAAATTCATTGGAAAATAATCAAAGTTTATAAGACTTTAAAACAAGTTTTATGGTACCTTTAAGCTTAACCGTTTAATTAAATATTTTAAAAGTATTCATCAACTCATATATAGTTACTAAAAAGTTAATTTCTCTAAAAAAGTTAACTTTTTTAGGGAAATTAACTTTTTTAGGGCAATTAATTTCCCAAAAAAATTTTTTTAACCTAAAAAATTTAATTTCCCTAAAAAAGTCATTTTACAAAAAAGTATGATGACGAGTCTGCAAGTATGGCCCAATATTAAATTTTTAAATATTTTTATTTAACTTGAATATTTGTTTAGAGTTTAAATAAGCTAACTAAACAAAATGAATGAGAGTAAAAAGAACTGAATGTTAGTTAAAATATATAAATAAATAAAGATCTGCTTTAATACCTATTAAGAAAATGTATTGTACTTGTACATAGGTATATAAAGAACCTGCAATACTTATTAAAAATGTAATTGAACATGACCCCGAAAAATTATACTAGTTTTACGAATATCAAAGCAACATTTTTTCTTTAGAAGGAATAATAAGATCGATAAGCGCGATAAGCCCAGAATATAAATAATAGTTACCAATTTACTTCAATTCTAAATTTTTATTATTATTTATACAATATAAGATCTTAACAGGAAATATAAGATCTTAACAAGAAAAAGGGTAATAATTAAACCCAATGGCATACTAAATACAAAATAATAAAATTTATAGAAAATAAATTTTAGTTGCTAGATTGATTATGTAAATTTTATTTTCTCGCTATTATATTTATTTTTATCCCAAATTAAATATTTTTATCAAGATAGTTTTTTTATTTGTAAATTAAACAGAATCTCATTCCAGGAATAATTTGCATATGATCCTAAATTAAATATTTTTACATGATGAATTTAATTTTTATAAGAGGTAAAATATTTTCTTTCCGCGATAATTTTCAATAGGATTTCAAAATTAAGAATTTTCCTTTTTCAATTATGACGTTGGTTCAAGCTTCAATAACGCAAGACTGAATAAACGTAGAAAAATTGAAAAGAATTGCTATAATATTTAAGAGAATTATAAACTCATTTGAAAAACTTGACTTGATAAGGGAAAGAAATCATTTCGATAGTTTTCATTATTTATCCCAAACTAAATACGACTTCAAAAAAAAAAAAAAAAAAAAAAAAAAAAAAAAAAAAAAAAAACATTTTTATATATTTACCCTAAATTAAACATTTTTCCCACGGAAAATTCTAAATTAAATAATTTCATTTCGCGATAATTTTTATTTATAATTCAAAAATGAATATTTTAATGAGTTGATTATAACACGACCATATCTCAAGTTTCAATAACATAAAGAATGAATAAGCCTTAGGAAATTTAGGAATACCTCCAGAATTTAAACTCTTGTAAGCAAGAATATTAAAGAGAATTATAACTAATTTGAAAAGCTTGATTAAGCAAGGGAAAAAATCATTTCAATAGTTTCATATTTATCCCAAACTAAATATATCATTTAAAAATTACTCTTTTATTCATCTTAAACTAAATATTTTAATGGTTTGATAATAACACGACCATGTCTCAAGTTTCAATAACATAAAGAATGAATAAGTCTTATGAAATTTAGGAATATCTCCAGAATTTAAACTCTTGTAAGCACGAATATTAAAGAGAATATATAATTTGAAAAACTTGATTAGGCAAGGGAAAAAAAACATTTCAATAGTTTCATATTTATCCCAAATCAAATATATCATTCAAAAATTACTTTCTAATTTATATTATGAAATATTTTTTCCACAGTAAATTTGCATTTTTATCCTAAATTATATATTTTCATTTCTATTTCAAACATAAATATATTCATTATTGATTATGACACAATGGCTCAAATTTCAGTTATACGAAGAATGAATAAGCATTAGAAATTTCAACTCATACAAGAACAAATATTAAAGAGAATTATAACTCATTTAAAACGCTTAATTTTCTAAGGGAAAAAAAACTCATTTTGAAAGTTTTCATATTTATTGAGAATTAAATATATCACTCTTAAGTAACTTTTTTTATTTATCCTAAATTAAATATTTTTTACAGGGTAAATTTAATTTTTATCTTAAATTAGATTTTATTTTCACGATGATTTTTATTTTTATTTCAAAAATAAACATATTCAATTTTCGTTGATTGCAAGACAATAGCTCAAGCTTCAGCGATACAAAGAATAAACAAGGGTTAGAAACGAAAGAATATAAAAATTAAAGAGAATTATAACTCATTAAAAAAAAACTTGATTACATATAAAAAAAAGTCATTTTGATAGCTTTTAGATTTATTACAAACTAAATATAACTTTCCAAAACAACTTTTTTATCCAACCTTAATTAAATATTTTTTCCCAAGGTAAAATTAATTTTATCCTAAATTAAATATTTTCATTTCAAGATAATTTTTCTTATTCAATTCTAACCATAGTTCAAACATTAAAGTTGAATAAACGCTATCACCAGAATTCAATCTCATACTAGGAAAATAAAAAATATCATGAAAATTAAAATTATAAAATGGTAGAGAATTGCGAATAGAAGTTAATAATCATGTGAAAAACTTGACTGAGTAAGGAAAAAAGAACGGTGAATCAGGTTTTGGTATGCTTGGGGAAAAGAATTAGATAAAAAGCTAGAAGATTTCTACAACTCCTGTATCTAACGTCGCCAAAATCGGAATGCCAAACGTTCAACGACTGCAAGCTTTCCTTACTTGTTACGGTTGGCTTGGCGCATACGAAGGGGCTTATTCCATATTATGAAATTTCTATAATTGGTAGAGAAACAACGAAGGGATTTACATAACAAGTAGAAGATATCAGCATGGATTATTTTCATCTTTCAATTTTGCAATAAAAAGCAGCGTTCCCATAATATAAACCTAAAGAGCTTAAATTAATAGGAAGAATTTATAAGTTTTTTTAGTCAGCTTTATACTTTTATTTTATTAAATTTAAAGAACGAAAAAAACTGGAAATTCTATTAATTATTTTGGAACTACATATTTCTGAGAATTGTTGTTTTCATTTTGTAATTACTAAAATGAAGAAGATATCAGTATGGATTATTTTCATCTTTCAATTTTGCAATAAAAAGCAGCGTTCCCATAATATAAACCAATGCTGAACTGAAGAGCTTAAATTAATAGGAAGAATTTATAAGTTTCTTTAGTCAGCTTTATACTTTTATTAAATTCAAGAAACTGAAAAAACGGAAAATTATTTTAATCATTTTGGAACTACCTATTTCTAAGAATTGCTGTTTTCATTTTGTAATTACTAAAATGAAGAAGATATCAGCATGGATTATTTTCATCTTTCAATTTTGCAATAAAAAGCAACGTTCCCATAATATAAACCAATGCTGAACTAAAGAGCTTAAAATAATAGGAAGAATTTATAAGTTTTTTTAGTCAGCTTTATACTTTTATTTTATTAAATTCAAAAAACGTAAAAAACTGAAAATTATATTAATTATTTTGAAACTACCTATTTCTAAGAATTGTTGTTTTCATTTTGTATTTACTAAAATGAAGAAGACATGAGCATGGATTATTTTCATCTTTCAATTTTGCAATAAAAAGCAACGTTCCCATAATATAAACCAATGCTGAACTGAAGAGCTTAAATTAATAGAAAGAATTTATAAGTTTCTTTAGTCAGCTTTATACTTTTATTTTATTAAATTCAAAAAACGGAAAAAACTGAAAATTATATTAATTATTTTAGAACTACCTATTTCTAAGAATTGTTGTTTTCATTCTGTAATTACTAAAATGCACAGTAATTTTCATCTTTCAATTTTGCAATAAAAAGCAGCGTTCCCATAATATAAGCCAATGCTGAACTAAAGATCTTAAATTAATAGGAAGAATTTATAAGTTTTTTTTAGTCAGCTTTATACTTTTATTTTATTAAATTCAAAAAACGAAAAAAACTGAAAATTATATTAATTATTTTAGAAACACCTATTTCTAAGAATTGTTGTTTTCATTTTGTAATTACTAAAAGGCATAGTAATTATTTAGAAAGCCTTTTGATGCAAGCCAACGCTAAGCGACAGAGCTTAATATAGAAATAATTTAAAAGGTTCTTGATTAGAGAACATTTTCTGAAGAAAAGGTTTTATTATACATTACATATTGTTTATAATGAGTACAGAGTAGTTTAAGTTGCATGTCTGTTTAGTGTTTAATGACAAGCATATAATTTCACAGACTTTAACGCAAATTTCGATATCAGGTTATTGCCAATAATATGTAAAAAGTGCAATGAAGATTCTTCACATGAAAACTTGAAAGAATCTGAAACCTCTGTTTCAAAAGTTTAATTTTTGTTAATATTGACATCAGATAATTATAAACGACTCAAAATAGACCTAAAACTAGTAAATAAATTATATTTTAAGAAAAGAAATTTTCTTTAGTATTTTAAGTCTAAATCTCTAATCAAATATACCAATTCAAATTAATTGAATTATAAAATATGAATTATAATTATATACTAATTATAAAATATGTATTTATTTCTGAAATAACAAATGACACATTTATTAAAAAAAAACAGACAAAAAATTTACTAAACGCTTTAGGCGTCAGCCAGGATAGGTAAGAAAAACTTAAATTTTTAAAATAAAAAATTATAGCAGTTGTGCTGTATATATGTGTTAAAGGAAAAAAACAGTTTATTAAATAATTATTTTATAATTTAATGATTTTTCAATTAAATATAATTATTAATTTTATTAAATTTTATTAATTTAATAACTTTTTGCTATGCACTGCATATATTTCTTTTCTAATGGATAATCTTAATTAGACAAACAAAAATCTTAGACAAACAAAAAAATTAGACAAACAAAAACGTCTTAAATACATTGTAGTGATTGGCCACACGACATACATATTTTAGAATCCTTGTTTAAAAATAAATTCACAAAAATATACACTTTATGGTCTACAAATTAATATTTCAACAAAGAAAAACAAAAATGCTATCGAAATCTAAGAAATTCCTACTGAAAAAGGAGAGACTAAAAACATCAAAACCTGTTTGACAAACTTAAGAAATGTTGTAAGGATATTGTTATAAATACCCCTACGTTTGACCAGGCAATCAATTTGGTTTAAATTATCTTTCATACCGCCTTCTGCTCCGACGATTCTGAAAATTTCGATAGTGTTTTTGTTTTTTCCATGCCTGCTTAGTAATATGAGACCATTAAAGCGCATACTTTTTTGAAAAGGATTCCAAAAATAGATAATAAATGTGTACAGTGCGCAAAAAAACCCACCCTGAATAACGTTTGATCTAATGATCGGATTTTCACGCTCCAGAACTCTATCTTAACGATTAGAGCAGGTGACCTCAAATATGCTGATTAACTAGTGGATACGATATTTTAAGTTACACAAAAACTTATTTTCCCTGAATCATTATACCCTTTTTTTCGATGGATTCACATTTCTGACTCCCAAAATATAGGGGGCAGCCGAAATCGGGGAAATATGATCCTAATAATTTGGATAGGAGAGCGATCCAAAATTTGGACCCCCTAATGTTAATTTTGCTAGTTTGCGTATTTCACCATATCTCTAGAACGTTTATACAAATTGAAAAATTTTTGCACACAATTATAAAATTCGTTAATCCAAAGATTACTCAATGCAAAGAATACATTTTAGCAAATATGTTTTAACTTTTTTTATTTTATTACATAATAATCGACAAAAAATTTGAAAAATAAGGTATAATATTTTTTACATCATTATTAAAGTATCTAATTATGCATGGCAAAACACAAAAATTGAGAGAAATCGAGTATTAAATATACGACTTAAAATTCGATTTCTTGGGGGGGAAAATTCGAAATTTAAAATTCGATCTCTTAGGAACCATTATACCTATTCAAAAATTCTGTTTTTGTAATTCAGTTTCTACATTTCATGTCACATATTTGTGATTCAAGTAATTCAAAGTTCAAAGTTTTGTAATTCAAAATTTGGAAATCAGTTTTTACATTTCATGCCACATATTTGTGATTCTAGTAATTTAAAGTTTTGTAATTCATTGTTTTGTAAATCAGTTTCTACATTTCATGTCACATATTTGTGATTCAAGTAATTCGAAGTTTTGTAATTCAAAATTTGGAAATCAGTTTTTACATTTCATGCCACATATTTGTGATTGTAGTAATTTAAAGTTTTGTAATTCATTGTTTTGTAAATCAGTTTTTACATTTCATGTCACATATTTGTGATTGAAGTATTAGAACAAAATCACTTTTTAATAACAAAAAAAGAGTTTTAATAAATGAATAGAACTGAAAGTACCGTAAAAAGGAATAAAACATTAGATATTATATTGAAAGGGAGAGGGTTAAATTGGAAATCCTATCCCAACACGGACACGAAATAGAAAAGCTTCGCGTGATAACTTTTCTCTATAATACACTGGATCTCTGTATACCAACGAATTCACGAGGTGTGACCTGTAAACTGCAAAAAGAATTACGTACAAGGAAATCCGTGTGATTTTACTCACAAGATCTTAATAGCATTTTTTCCATTACACACTGTAGGTAGACAAACTATTTTTTTTTAATCCAGAGATTTTATTTTATTGGAGTTGCTTGTAACCCGGGCTAGAATGTAGATGATAAATGCATTTTTTTTTAATTCTGAGAACATTGTTTTTTTTTTTATCGGCATAAATCGGTGCTTTTTTGATCATTTTTTCACTTTTCAGCTTTTTTTCGTTTTTATAAAATTTTGAACGATATTTTTCATTTCAAGCACACTTTGCTTGTGAATTAATATTTTTCTTTTCTGTATTAATTCTGCATTGAGTTTTGTTATTTTAAGTATAATCCAATTACAGGTATTGATATTGAACTAAGTTTTTCAAGATA
The DNA here is from genome assembly GCF_043381705.1 of Parasteatoda tepidariorum. NCBI lineage: Eukaryota > Metazoa > Arthropoda > Arachnida > Araneae > Theridiidae > Parasteatoda > Parasteatoda tepidariorum. Next base: position 28,339,060 of record NC_092215.1, on the reverse strand, counting down.
TGAAGAATTTGCTTTTGAAAATAGACAATCTTTCAATTTGAAAAATATTTTTAAAAAAATTGATGATACAATCGAATTCTGATGTTCTTGAAAAAAAAATTATATTTCATTATAGGACATTCACTATAGGACAGACACATTCAGTGCTTTTCGTAATTTTTCCACTTTTTTTTTTTTTAGTTTTTTTTTAAAGTATTATTTTCTTTCCTCCGTTTTTAATTATCATTTTCTTCCGTTTTTAATTATTACTTCTTATTATAAATAATATTTTTTTTATAAATTAGTATAAATTCTGCATTGAATTTTGTCATTTTAAATATACTCGAATGGCATATGTTAATGCTGAACTAAGGTTTTCAAGATATGAAGAACTTGCTTTTGAAACAGACTATCTTTCAGTTTGAAAAATATTCTAAAAAAAATAATTATATTATCCAATTCTGATTTTCTTGAAGTAATTGTTTTTCTTCATTATAGGACAGACATATTCAGTGCATTTCGTAATTTTTCCACTTTTTCTAGCTTCTTTTAAAAGTATTATTTCCTTTTTCTCGTTTTTAATTATCATTTTCTTTCGTTTTTAATTATTATTTCTTATTATAAATAATATTTTTGTTTATAAATTAGTATAAATTCTCTATTGAATTTTGTCATTTTAAATATATTCGAATGGCATATGTTAATGCTGAACTAAGGTTTTCAAGATATGAAGAACTTGCTTTTGAAACAGACTATCTTTCAGTTTGAAAAATATTGAAAGAAAAATATATTATCCAGTTCTGATTTTCTTGAAGTAATTGTTTTTCTTCATTATAGGACATTCCTTATCGGACATATTCAGTGCTTTTTTTGGCCATTTTTTTCCCTTTTTAGTACTTTTTTTTCATTTTAATTATTATTTTCTTACGTTTTTAATTATTTCTTATTATAATTAGTATTTTTCTTAACAAATTAGGATTAATCCTGCATTTAATCTTGCTATTTTAAACAGATTCGAACAACAAGTGTTGATGTTGAGCTAAGTTTTTCAAGATATGAAATATTTGCTCTTGGAAATAGACAATCTTTCAATTTAAAAAATAAATAAAAAATTATGATACATTGCAATTTTAATGTTCATCAAGTGATTTTTTCATTATAGGACATATTCTGTGTTTTTTTGGTTATTTTTTTGTTGGAATAATTTTTTTAATAAATTTCGAATGCATTTCAGCACATTTTGCTTGTGAATTAATATTTTTCTCTTATTAAATTAGTATTAATTCTTAATTGAATCTTGAACAAGTGTTGATGTTGAATTAAGTTTTTCAAGATATTAAGAATTTGCTTTTGAAAATAATTTGATAATAAAATAATTTTTCGTTATAGGACGGACATATCCAGTGCTTTCTTGGTCATTTTTCCACTTTTTAGTTTGTTTTTCTTTTAATTTGTTTTCTTTTCACGTTTTTAATTATTATTTTCTTTCTCTCTTAATTATTATTTCTTAATATAATTAATATTTTTCGTTGTAAATTAGTATTAATTCTATATCGAATTTTGTTATTTTAAATATACTCCAATTACAAGTGTCGATATTGAACGAAGTTTTTTAATATTTAAAGAACTTGCTTTTTGAAATTGACAATCTTTCAACTTGAAAGATATTAAAAAGTGATGATACAATCCAATTCCGATGTTCTTAATGTAATTTTTTGTTCAATATAGGACAATCATTATAGGACATATTCAGTGCTTTTTTTCAGTCATTTTCTCACTTTTCAGTTTTTTTCCCTTTTTAATTGTTTTCTCTCTTTTTGTTTTTAATTATTATCTCCAATTACAATTAATATTTTTCCTTATTAATTAGTATTAATTCTGTATTAAATCTTGTTATTTCAAATATACTCCATTAACAAATGTCATTGTTCAACTAAGTTTTTCAAGATATAAATAATTTGCCTTTGAAAATAGACAATCCTTCAATTTAAAACACATTTAAAAAAATGAATGATACAATTCAATTCTAATGTTCTAAAAGTAATTAAAAAATGATAAATTCTTATCTATCTTCCTCAAGCTTTAATTTACATTTTATTTTATTCATAAACTATTTATTTTAATTCTTATTTTATTTTTTACTAAATTAATAAAAACTAGTTACAATTTATAAGGCTTTTTGATATATAAATCTATTATAAAACATTTTTCCGAAACTTTTTAAGCTCATCAGTCTACATTTTAAAGATCTTTTTTAATTTAGTAGTTTTTTTTTTTACACGTGCAATGTAAAATGTCTAATTTAGTAAACTTTTTACTTCAGATTTTTAGATAAGTCCGAAAAGAGTAAAAATTAAAATAGATAAAATCGTGCGCATACATAAATCATGCAAAATATACCTCTTTAATAAAAAAAAATTTATTTTAATAACTATAATACTTTTTTTTCAAATTAGCGCACTAGTTGTATTTAAGAATTTTATTTGCTGTAGGAGTACAGGATCTAATATCATCTAAATTTATAAAAAAATAAACAAAAATTTATGAGAAAAAGAAAACATATGAGTACTCCTGGGTGTTATTGCTTTAACCTTTTCGCAATCTGTTCATTATAATAAATTGACACAGTACAATTCGGATAAATAAATTTGGAAGAAGAAAAAATTTTCCAAAACCTTATTAATTTTAATATGCCACCAAAAATATTTCTGTGTTGCATTTCTACTTTTTTTTTCTTCTTTTTTTTAAAAAAATTTTTTGTGCCATTACCTCACGTCATTGTTTTTAAAGCTCTCAAGATCTGATACAAAACAAAATTATTCTTGTGATGTAATTTCTTATTTTAGTTTCTCCTTAGTTATTTGTAGTTTGTGTCACAAAATTGTTAGTAGCTGTCGCAAAAATAAACGGAAAAAATATCTATCTAAATAAGGAAAAGCTATTTGCTATGTTGCAGTCGGTCAAGAGAGTAGAGTCAAGTCCAGGTGTTTAAATTGCGATGGAAAAATGGTTTAAAAATATTCATTCCCTTATAAACTCGAAGGTGGAATTTCTAAGCTAAATTTAATCGGAATTTTCTGTCTCGTATTTTGCACAACAACATGTTAATTTCATTATATGATTTGATTTGATGCTAATAAGCAAATAAAGAGCCGTGATGGCTCAGGAGGTAGAGCGTTCACTTTTAAAGGTGGTAAACCGGGTTCGAATCCCAGCTATAGCTGGTAGATACGAATTCCGCATCCGGCTTGCCCCGAGTGCTGACAAAAAATATCCTCAGGGGTAGACGGATCATGAGTCCTCTTGCCATCAGGCTAACCGTGGGAGGCTTTCATAATTTTCCTTTTCGTGTAACGCAAATGCGGTTAGTTCCATCAAAAAGTCTCCCACAATGGCACATTTCTCCCACTACTTAATCCAGGAGTTCCTTTGTCTTCTGAATTGCGTTCAAAATTGCAAGGATACGAAGTTGAACATTGGTAATCGTAAACTGAAAATTCGATCGGCTGTTCAACGACGGTTATAAAATTAAAATTAAAAAAATAAGCAAATAACAGAGCACATGACTACGTCATAGCACTTGACACCATATGAAATAATTTTGAAATGTTAACGAGACAACTCAAAAACATAAATGAAAGATTTTAATTTCACGTAGAATAAAAGTCTGGTAAAATTTCCGTACCGTATGGTAACATTTCCCTTCTTTTTTTTTAAAAAAAGAAGAAAAACATAATTCTTGCTAATAAAATCAAAATATATGGACTTCAAACTTGTTAATTTTTCAGTTCATATGGTTACGATACACTAGAAATTTTGATTTTCAAAATTACAGTTCTTATTACCATGCTTTCCGTAAGAAAACAGAAAAGTAAATTTTGCCGAATAAAATGTTACTACATTTACCATTTACATTTATTGCATACTACATTTTATTGCATATTATAAACTCTACTTTACTGTTAATTTTACCAAAGCACGTCGGTAAAAATTCCGAGTTTTTTTTTTTTTTTTTTTTTTTTTTTTTTTTTTTTTTTTTTTTTTTTTTTTTNTTTTTTTTTTTTTTTTTTTTTTTTTTTTTGCTCCCCTAGGACTAGTTAACCCTTTTGTGGTAGTTTTGTCCATTTTTTTTTCTCAGTGTGTGTGCTTGCCAGATTTTAGAAAATAAATAAACACGTCTCTAGGACATTTTTAAATACTTTTGTACTTTAGAATTGTTTCAAATGTGTTGTATACAAATAAATTTCCGTTAATCATTTATGCTTAAATAGGACATTAATCATTAAAAGAACATATACAAAATGTAAATTTTCATTTCTTTATTTTTTTGGCAAATATATATTTATAATATTATATTTAGTTAAAAACTCTAAGAGATAAAAGAAGTAGAAGAAAAAACGAAATTACAAACCAAGTCGAAATTAAAATCCATAAATCGTAACAAATATTCACAAAAATAAAATTGACGAATAATAACGAATCTAATGTGTTTTATACAAATAAATTTTTATCGAGCATTTGTACTGAAAGTATTTCATTAGTCATTTAACATACACAAAATTTATATCTTCATTTTTTAACTGATTTGTTTTGAAGCATATATTTTTATAATTTTGGACTTATTTAAAAATCCTAAGAGGTAAGAGAAGTAAAAGGAAAGTAAAAATCTCAATAAATAGTCCCAAAAATAAAACTTACGAATTAAATGTACACAAATTAATTTTCAGCAATCATTTGTGCTAAATGTAGGTTATTAGTTATTTCAAAAAACTTGCACAAAATTGCATCTTTGTTTATAGACTGATTTGTTTTGAAACACATTTATTTACAATTTTAGATTTTTCAAAATCCTGACAGATAAAAGAATGAAAAGAAAATTATAAAACACACTTAAAGTCAAAAGCAAAACCCATAAATCACAATAAACATTCCCAAAAATAAAATTCATGAATAATTACGAATTAAATGTACACAAATTAATTTTCAGTAATCATTTGTGCTGAATGTAGGTCATTTCTTATTTAAAATAACTTGCACAAAATTTGCATCTTCATTTCTTAACTGATATGTTTTGAAATACATTTATTTATAATTTTAGATTAATTCCTCCAAAAATCCTCAGAGAGAAAAGAATTAAAAGAAAATTAGAAAACACACAGGTCAAAAGCAAAGCCCATAAATAACCATTAACATTCTCAAAATCAAAATTTACGAATAATTACGAATTAAATGTACACAAATTAATTTTCATCAATCATTTATGCTGAATGTTGGTCATTAGTTGTTTTTTTTAAAAAAACTTGCACCTTCATTTCTTAACTGTTTTGTTTTGAAACATATTTATTTATAATTTAAAATTTTTCAAAAACCCTAACGTCTGAAAGAATTAAAAGAAAATTAGAAAACACACTTAAAGTCAAAAGCGAAAACCCATAAATCAAAACGAATATTCCCAAAAATAAAATTTACGAATAATTACAAATTAAATGTACACAAATTAATTTTCATCAATCATTTGTGCTAAAAAAAAAATTAATTTGTGTACATTTAATTTGTAATTATTCGTAAATTTTATTTTTCATCAATCATTTGTGCATATTGGGTCGACTGTTCAACGGCGGTCATAAAATAAAATAAAATCATTTGTGCTGAATGCAGGTCATTAGTCATTTAAAAAAAACTTGCACAAAATTTGTACCTTCATCTCTTAACTTATTTGTTTTGAAATATGATTATTTATAATTTTAGATTTATTCAAAAACCCTTATAGAGATAAAAGAAATAAAAAGAAAATTATAAAACACACTTAAGGTCAAAAGCAAAACCCATAAATCACAATAAACATTCTTAAAAATAAAACTTACGAATAATTACGAATTAAATGTACACAAATTAATTTTTATCAATCATTTGTGCTGAATGTAGATCATTAGTCATTTAAAAACCTATACAAAGTGTCCACTTTCTTTTCTTAATTGATTTGTTTTGTCACAAACATATTTATAATTTCAGATTTATTCAAAAACCCTAAGTGATAAAAGAGTGAAGGAAAAGAAGAAATTACAACTCTAGTCAAAAGCAAAATTCATAAATCATGACAAACATTCGCAATAATAAAATTTACGAATTTACAACGAACAATTTAGTTAACAACGAACTTTCATGTGGCTTCCACTAATGAGAAATGATAATTTTACAATTATCTTATTTAAAATATTCTAAGCGACAATATCTCCTAATTACTATCTGATAAATTAGAAACAAGACTATTCTGTCATTTCGTAAAAGTAAGAACGCTGAAACATTAATACTAGCCGACGTATGGAAACAGCCCCTTATTTGTCAAACGCGCAAACTCAGTGTTACGGCGATAAGACCTCGTTTTGAATAAATGTTCTGAAAATGACTCGCTAATTCCATCTAGTGCCGTCGCCAAAATGGTGTAATTTTTCCTCAAAAGGATTTCATTTCGATTCTTTCATACTCTAGATGTTGCTTTGTTAAGCTGCAACAATGAGAATTGATTAGTGAAACGAAAGAACTTTCGAAAACATAACAAAACAAAGCTGTTTGAAATATTTTGGATAAGAAAATTTGCAAAATTATCATGAAAAGATTGTTTTCAAAATTTTGGTACAAATCTCCAGGACAAATCGAAATACATAATGGTATTTGCTGAAAGGTTGCATGGAAATGCTAAAAATAGTTAGAACATTTTCGTATTAGAATATAATAATGATAGGTGATGATAACTCCTATTAAAAATTATCTTAACTATGACGTACGCGATGTTTAGATAATAATTTGTACTGGCATAAGAAAATTTATGAGTTAAGATAAAACTCATATAATAAAGATAAATATAGAAAACTCGTGTGAAATTTTTTTTTATGAATCTTCAAGAAAAAAAAAAGACAAGGATAATAAAATAGTAATAAATAATGATAACTCCTGATATAATAATTATAAATTATGATAACTCTCGATATAGTATTTATAAATCATGATAACATTTAATATAATAGATATAAAAAATAAAAATTCATGTGAAAAATTTTATAGGAATTATGAGAAAAACGAAGATGATAAAATAATGATAAATGATAACTACTTATAAAAAACTTAATCTGAGTTATGAAAAAAAAGACAAATAATGGTGACTGTTAAAATGACAAATAATGATGAAAAAATCACAAATAAATTATAATCACTCTAAATATAATAGTCATAAATAATAAAAATGTACATGAAAATTTTTATATGAATTATAAGAAAACGAAGATGATAAAATAATGATAAATGATAACCACTCATAGAAAACCTAATCTGAGTTATAAGAAAAAAATGACAAATAATTATGATGGTACTACACTAATCATAAATGATGTGATAACTAATATTAAAATTTTCGAATGAGTTTTATCCGAAAACTCGAAATTAATTTAATCTCTTACACAATCATGTTTTCTCTCACAATTTAAAATATTACTTTTTAATAAAATGACATATATTAATATAATCTTTGGATCACATTATTTTACGATGGCAATTTGTAACAGTTAAAAATCTAGCTTCGATATTTCTTTAAAAAAATACATTTGTAGAATTATACAACATTTTAAAATTAATAATATACTATCTCAATACGCCGAGATCTTAAATTTATTATTTGTAGATTCGTCAAAATAATAAAAGGGGTGAGGATAGGTTACCGAATTTAAAAATCATTGCATAATGACTAAGAAAAATTCTCTAGTGAATAGTAGAAATTGACAATGAAATATCAATGAATAAAATATCCAGGAAATAGCGATGAATAAAATATCGATAAATGTCAGGAAATATCGATGCTGAACACCACGATAACGATATTTTAAAAAATATTCTCACATTATATCATGAATACCATACCGTATAATAAAAATGGAATATATGATAGTAATAAAAAATAATATCATCATCATGATCAACAATGATTATATCGCGAATATTATTAATAGCTGTAATAATCGAATACTATATAATCCGGAGTGCTGATAAATATCATTTTGGCAATGGAAATATTAATATATTAGTATATACTAATTAATATATTAATAAAAATATATAAATTTGCAACAAATTGCGATACATCGTGAAGTATATGCATCTCTTCACGATACATCACAATACTAAAATTTGGAAATATCCTTGCTGATCAACGAACGACTGATTCACAGAGATATTTTTATTTGCTAATCAACGGAAAATTAATTTTATACAGTTATATAAATTGGTAAACAGTTTTGATCTACACTGTAAAAAAAACCTGAAAAATTGTGGTAAAAAATACCGGCACTCAGGGTGCTAGTACTTTTCATCGTGAAATTTATCTTTACCGTAAAAATTTACGGAACAAAAAATCCGATATACCGTAACTTTTACAGTAACATTTACTGAATTACTGTAGTTTAGTAAATATTACTGTAAAAATTACTACAGAAACTTTTAATGTAAAAATATATTTTACGGTAATAAATACTGGGACTCTGAGAGCCGGTACTTTTTACTGTAATTTTTTGTAATAATATTGTAACAGGAATTTTTTACAGTGTATATTGACTTAAATACTGTTTAACGACGTTAAACCTCCAAAAAAAGATTTTACTTCAGGAACAACACGTGCCGCAGGAAAACTATCTAATCAATAGGTTGGAACGAATAATAAGTTTAAATGACATAACAAGATAGAAAGTACGATTTCGAGAACTTACCATAAAAACAATTGCACTTCATGTTGATGGATCTTAAAAGGAATGATTTGACAAACAAATGGAAGAATAAGTGCATATTCACGAAAACTGAGCATTATTATTTCTTCGGAAATATCACGTAAAATAATAATGTTAAAAATCGGTTAAATTTTAATCGAAAGAAAGAAAAACTACGAAGTATTATGAATTATGAATGGATTTTAAATTCATTACAATTAAAGATTCAAAGTAATTAAATTAAAAATAAGCTATAGTGTTTAAAAAAAATGAAAAAACAAATAAAGGTTCAATTTACAAATCCCAAAACACATTTTAATTTAAATTCAACTCAGCTTACTGTTGCTAAATTTTTCTTCTTAAAACCATTATTACATTTTATTTTATTACTTATTACAGTTTTTTTTCTTTTCTCGTGATAAAAATAATAATTAAATAAATGAATTTTCTTTACCGCTTAAGTAATAGCCAAATGCACGCTGAGAAAAAAAACATGGTAACAAAAAACTACCAGAATATGGTAAAATATACCGTGTTTCTGGCTCTATGGGAACATCAAAAAGTTTGGTATTTTTTACCGAAGTGCTTTGATTATGATTCTGGTAAAATTAACAATAAAATATGGTATATAATATGCGATAAAATGTGGTAAATTTTGTAATTTTACCATGGTACCTTAGAGTATGGCATAAAAAATATTTATATGGGTAAATTTAATTTCAGTTTTGTACTTTTTATTAAATTTGTGGTAATAAGAACTATAATTTTAAAAAACTGGAATTTCCGGTAAATCGTTACCACAGGAACGCTAAAAATACCAAATGAATGGTTTAAATACCATATATTTTGGTTTTATTACTAGAATATGTTGTGTTTTTTTACCAGAAATGTCATAATACCATACAGTACGTTAATTTTACTAGATTTATATTCTCAGTGTAATAATTATTGTTATAATTATTTGATGTTGTGGTGCTTTCACTGTTTCGAAACTTTCCATTTTTTAAACCAAATTATTCTTTTTTTGTTTAATTATAGCTAAATAATAATAAGCGTTAGAATTATTTGTTATTGTGCTCTTTTAGTGTTACGAAATTTTCTATTTTTATATCCAAGTTATTTTTTTTGCGCAATTTGTGAATTATAGCAACATTATAAATTATTTGCTGTTTTTTAGAGTCACTAAACGTTTCTATTTTAATAACCCTTTCATTGTTTTTCGCATCAAGTGTGTCTGAAAATGTTATTGTTAACCAAACAAAAAATTAAGAAACAAGTCAGTTCAAAAAACTTTTAAAATTCTCATTTTAAACTTGTGAGGTCATTTTTAGTAATTTAAAAACAATGCAAACGCATTACTCAAAAAAATACTCTTTGTTCCCACAAAAAACGATGAACTTAAAAGTGTAAATGTTTGTTTGTGGCAATCACAGCAACCCTTATTTTTCATTACTGCTTTTGGTGGGAAAACGAAGAAAAATATAAATTAATTTCCCTTTATATCTCCCCACTTTCTACGTAAAGTGAAAATCCAATCAATAATGTAATATACAATTATTATGCGTTTTTATTTAATAATATTTGTGATATTCCCTGATACAAAAAAAAAACTGAGGGCCTTTATAAAGTAATAAAAAAATTATTTCCAAAGAATAATACTCTCACCAAATGCGTTGGAATATATGTAATTTAAATTTATAAAAACATGGGTGTTTTCGGCTGAAAACAAATCAACTGTTATTATACAAATAATCTCACATCAAACATTAATCGGGAAAATAAATATCGGGGGATCAAAAGAGCTTTCCATAGTTTTTAAATAAAAATGCTTACATCATCCAACGAAAAATCGTCTTAATGTAGAAATAATTCGTATGTAGTAATTCATGCGTATTCAAGCGCCGAGGAAAGATTATTTTAATTTTATTTTATCAATAACATTGCTAAAATAAACTGAGAATTGTAAAAATGAACAGCGTGTTTCCTGTTTATTTTTTATCAATGAAAGCTTTTTGTGATTATAGGTTAAGACTAATTCTGGCCAAAGCGGTAGGCGGTAGACGCTATTCTTACGTATAGTGAATATTTTAAACACCAGGTTTATGCCTTTGTGCACAGCGAAAATATTATTTTTGAAAAAAAACTATCGCTTAATAATATTCAATTTCAGTTATTTACTCACTATATAAATACTTTTAAACGTTTCTCAGCTAACATATTCTCGCGGTAAAGAAAATAAATTTCTTCTTCTTTTTTTAATACTTGAATCGAAAATTGAATTCATTAAATTGTTTTCCCATTTCATTTCATTTTCGCATGTAAAAACGAAGCTTTTTTTGTTGAAACGAAAAGATTATGAGTCACACATCATACAACATTTTATTATTTTTTTAAAAGAATAATAAAATATTATATGATGAAAAGAGCTAAAATTTATGCATTATATATTGCCCGCTCAGGTAAGGCAATTTAAGGTAGTTTTTCGAAGACTTCGTCGTTATATGAAAATGATGCTTTTTTAAGTGAAGAAAAGTCACAGTTTTATGGAAATGAAAAGCATTTGTGGTCTAATTTTTTAATATTTAATAACGTACTCCAATGTTGCATTATCTGGGCTCATAAGAATTTGCAAAAACTGAGAATAAGGCAGTGATTCTGATAATTTTCTTCTAAGAGGAAAATTTTCTCCAAATTGGATATTTTTGAAAAGGTTTAATAACTTTTGAAATTTGTCCGTTCTAAAGCACAGGTAATTCTTCATAACAATATGATATGTATAGTTTAAAATCATCGTTTTGCTTACTGTGTAAGGCACTTAAACTGTGGCTTTTTTATTTCCCTTGGCAACAGTGCTTCGAAAACCCATATTAACGCAATGTCACGGTTTGATTTTTTTTTCAAGTTTAAAGGTTATGCCAACAAATTAAAGTCTTGAAAAGAAAATTAATTGCTGCGACAAAAAAAAAATCAGCCTCATTTAAACAAGATTAACTTTAAAAATGTCGACAAAAGCTTGCGCAAGTACCCATAAAACCAAGGGGAATATTTACCCTATATGTTATTTCATGCATGATTATATGTGGGAGTCTAATTCGAACTTAGAAATTTCGATGAAATGAGACGTTTCTCGGTTAATATAATTTTTAGTGAACTAATTCCGTCTTACATTTTAGAAAAAAAAATTCTTTTTAAGTAAGATAAATCGGTCCAAGATGCGGTCGAGTGTTGCACCATGTGCAATTGGATGTAGCATTGGATGTTGTACAAAGAAATAAATTCAATGGTCCAAGGTACAGTATGGTGTTGGACCTTTGACCATTGGATATTATTTTTTGGACAAAATTCATTTTGAGTTCTTTTCTTCTGCTTTGTTCATTGACTATGGGCATTCAGGCAACTAAAATTTAATGTTCATGCAGCCTTTATTAGCTAAAATAAATCGAGTAAATCATAAAAGCACTACCAAAGATTATTTTAAAAAAATATTTTCGAATTGTAAATATTGTAGAATATTATGAAAATATTGTAGAGCTTTGCTAAGAACCTAAAACATGTTTAATTATTTTAATGGCGTAGTACAGAGGAAAATATATATGTGCTAGTTGGGCACATAGCATACACTTTTTCGATTTTGTTAGACCGAACAAAATGTAATTCTAAAAAATGGTATTTTACCTAAAAGAGAAGGAAAGTTTGATACTGAAAATTTGACCTTTCTGTTTTTGGCAGTAATTTATACAGTTTTGTTTTCCAATCAAATAAAAAAAGTTTAAAAAAATTCTCTAGTTCTGGAAGATGATTACAAATACAAATAGTACCTGTCGTTAAATGGAATCAACTACTCGCATTGAAAACAAAATTGCTCCACATCAATTGCGCAAATAATTACTAAATAACACACTTTATTATTTATACATCATGCATAAAAAAGAAAAAGATTGGAAGGAATGAAAAGAAAAGAAAGAAAACAAAGGAAAAGAAAAAAGGAAAGGAAAGAAGAAAAAAAGAAAAGAAAAGAAAAGAAGAAAAAAAAGAAAAGAAAAGAAGAAAAAAAAAGAAAATAAAGAAGAAAAAAAAGGAAAGAAAATAATGAAACTTTTTTCTTTCCTTTTTACAATTGATTTCTAATTATGTTTTTGTTTTTAAGGATATAGATGCATTCTAAAAAGTAATTTTATCTTAAATTTAAAGTAATTTTTAATTCAAAATACCCTGCAACGGATCTTAGCGAGAGCCTCTAGATTTTCCAACGTTCTGTTTTTTTTAAAAATTTAACTCCTAGTTATATATATGTATATGCTTTGTTTCATTTATTTATTTACTGCCAAATGCAATGAGAAACCCAAAGTATGCATGATACAGAAGTTAAAAGCACCGAATTCAAATATTAAGTGCAGAAAAGGTTTAACACACCATGTGAATAAATGATGGGAGAAATCATTTTCTGGCAATTTTATTTTCTATTTTTTTCCCTCACGTTATACTGCGTTCACACAGTTTATCAACTCACAACTGAAGAATAATACCGCTATGATAAAACAAGAAAAGAAAAAGGAAGAAAAAGACAGCCAGATAAAATCAGTGAGAGTAACGAGGAACGTCCGATGAATACAAATCAATTTTATACAATACCAATAAGCTCTATCTTTTTGCTTTAAAAAAAAGATGGAATGAAGTTTATGTATAAAAAAGGATATAAACAACGAAAGTGCAGATGGTATAGTAAGATTTATGTTCGGAAAATCATTTCAGAATATTCGATCTAATAATCCTATGGTCTAAATTTTTATGTGTTATCTGAAATTTTACGAGGAACTTCAACATATTAAAAAAAATATTAAAAATTACAAAAACTACCCAGCATTAGAGAGTAGATCAAAAAGTTATGAGTAAAAAATTTGGTGCATGGTTGCCAAAATTTTTGGTGTTGAAAAAAAACTAAAACTTTTTACAGTGCATGTAGTCATATTTTTTATTTACTTTGCACTGCTAAAATTTTATTTATTAGTTAATTAATTTTTTCGTTTGTTTGTTCATTGACAACACGTATTTTCATATGCATTAACATCAATTTATGACTTCATTGCAAAAACATTTCGTTCAAAAAAAAAACAAAAAAAAACACATTTTTAGAAATATATTTGCGCAAATTTCTTTAAACATGTCTTATAATGTCGAATTTTAATAATTTTTTGACAGTTCTAAACATTTAGTTTACTCTCAACACCAAAAATGGTGGCGTAGTGTTCCAAATATATATANATATATATATATATATATATATATATATATATATATATATATATATATATATATATATATATATATATATACGACCACTAATGTGTAATGTACTAAAGGAATATAAATTGAAATTCCTTTAATACATTATACATTAGTAGTCTTAAAGAATACAAAATAATTAAAGAATGAAGAAGAGAGAAAGAAGAGAGAGAAATAATTGAAAAATTATCGAGGTTAATCAAAGCGTCAGTAGAGTTAAAATTATCTAAAAATTTTTTTTGCTTTCGGAGGAAACAAAAAAATAATCCGAATAACTGTTCAAAAAAGGGGTTTTGATGATTTTAATTCAATTTTTGCTGTGAGATGATCATGATTATGAACCGTCAGGATTTGCTATATTCATTGAAGTTCTGCAATAGGCTAAGGAGCAATTTAGTTCAGCCAACTGTTTTTTTTTAGTTATGTATTTTACTTTTAATTTGATTCAAACTTTTTACAGTAATGATAAAACAAGTGTTTTAATTTTCCAAAATTTCGACACCTTCCGAGATATAGAAGTGGTGTGCATTTAAACTTTTGTAAATAATAATGACAAAAATTTAAAGTAAAAGCATTTCGATATATAAAAGAGATAGAACTTAATAGAACCAAGTAATTTTTTTCCCCTAACTTTTGCAATTTTTAACTTTTTTTTTTTACCAAATGTTCATTTTTGGTTTGTTGAAGAAAGATGACTTTCATCATAAGCTTAAGAAAGATAAATTGCAGTTAAATTTTTAAAAAAGCTGCACTTATATCAAATAGTTTTGAAAGAAATTATTAAATATCTTAAAATTTAAATTTTTTTTATTGTTTTACTTAAAGAAGTTTAAATTTAAGGCGTTTACACTTATGTCATTACACTTATAATCAAGCAATAATTGAAGAATTGAAATGGTAGATAAATATTCAAAATTTTCAATTTAAAAAAACAAATAATATTCTGAATAATTTGAGAATCATCGAAAAAACAAACTGAGTTACATTTATTACCTCTAACACATTGAAAAATAGTTTTTTATGAGACTATTAACAGGAACTTTATCATGCATATATAGTTTTAATTAATTATTCAAAATGACTATAGTTTTATCTTTTTAAAAAATTTACAAAATATTGCTTTAATTTCATTTATTGTAAAAATAATATTTAAAAAGATTATAAGTATTGTTTAAATAAAGAAAATAAAATGCTGAGTATTAAGATTTTTTTATAGGTATTATATGCAGTATTCTGCGAAATATCTTGTTTCCAGCGTATATGGCACTTTATTTATTCATATAAAAGAAATCATATTTAATTTGATATATTACCTGGTTTAATTATCCAAAACGTACTTAATCCTTGAAACTTTTCTCAATAAGTAAATAAGTAAAAGGAATTCGGAATAGAAATAAATTTTTAAATTAATAAACATAAAAAAACACGAAAGAATGAATTAATAAAAATAAAATATCTAAAGTTAGATTAACCATATTTTAATTTACTTATTTATTTTTGCTGAATTATAACGACTGAATAAAATTTTAAATATCTGGTCAGTAAATTACATTAGCAGTAACAAAACACCATTCAGAACTTCTATACAGTATACAAATATCATTATACAATATAAAAGCATCTAAGCCATACAGTATATAAAAGCATTAAAGCAAATGTTTATCAAAATATTCTCTCTCTAAAATTAAAGGAACAAATAACACTGTTATCAGATCGAAATGAATTACAGGTTATCTCCTAATGTCAAAGTATGGTCAAGTTTTCTGAAAAAATTTTAAAAGAAGTTCAAAAAGTTTTCATAACTTACTTCAAACTTGTTTTTATATTCAACAATAAAACTCGAAAAGGATACTCAAATACAGTTATTTACAAAATTGCTTTCACTAAGTATTTTTGATTTTTTATAACTGAAAAATTTCATTTTGATTTCACATATTATTTTTAAAGCAATAATTGATACAAAATTTTAGTCACTTGTGGGATATATTCCGGATTTTGTCTCAATATGTTTTATTTTCATTAAAAGCGAAATTTAAAACTAAAAACAAGAAATCGATTCCAAAATACTACAATATGCAGAATCTTCTAAAAATTTTCCCATTTTGTTTTTCTAATTGATTAGTGACCACATGGAAAGTGAGAATTTTAGAGTTTTAAATACCAAAGAAAAATTTTGTTGGTCAGAAATATATTTAAGAAATTGATTTAGAAATATTCAGAATTACATCATTTTGCAAAAATAGAGTCATTTAAAAGGATCCAAAAAATATTTTTAAAATACAAAAATACATTTAAAAATATCCAATATTTTATGAATTCAATAATTTATTATTCGAAAGAATTATCGAAGTGATAAATAACAGAGGAAAATAAAAATTAATATAAAGAGAAAGTGGCGGCAATTTCGATTTACTATTTCTTTTTAACTCAACTCCCAGCAAATAAATCTTGTTCTTAATAAAGCAAGAAAATATCTCTCTTTTGAGAATTGTACAATGAAAAATTAAGAAACTAATGGTTTAATATATTATTGTTCGAAATTTACTTGCAATTCAAATGAATTTCAAAGAAGTCAACGAGTCAAATGTGTTTAAATGAAATCAAAAATACAAATGAATTTCACTGAGATTGTCAATTAAAATAAATTAACAATTGAAATGGATTTCAATAGAATCAACAACTTAATTCAATCATTATTTTAATTTCGTCTTGTAATATTATAAATATATTTTTGTGTCAAATGGATTTTAATAAAATCAAAATTTTAAATACCTCTCAGAGAAATCATCAACTCAAATAAGTTTTAATAAAATCAACAATTCAAATAAATTTAAAAGAAATCAACATTTAAAATAAATTTCAATGATATTAGCAACTCAAATTGATTTCAAAAGAATCACCAGCTTAATTCAATCAGTATTTTCAATTAATCTCGTAATATAATTAATATATTTCTGGGCCAAATGAATTTTAATAAAATCAAAATTTTAAATACATTTCAACGAAATCATTAATTCAATAAAATCAACAATTCAAATGAATTTCAAAGTAATCAACAATTCAAATCGGTTTCAATAAAATTAACAATCAAATGAAATTAATACAATCTTTTTATTTATAATAACTATATTTCTGTTCCAAATGAATTTTAATAAAACCAAAATTTTAAATACATTTCAAAGAAACATTCATTCAAATATATTTCAAAAAAAATCATCAATTCAAATGAATTTCTGAGAAATCAACAATTCAAATCGATTTCTATGAAATAAACAATTCAGGTGAAATTAATACAATATTTTTATTTTCGCAAGCCTTCAAAGAATACAAAGTATTACATTTCTATTAAATATTTTTGATCCCTATCTAAAAAGTATCATACATATTTTTGTCAACACGGATTAGATATGGTTATAAATAGATCTGTTATCGATAATCTGCACTGAATAAATGAGACAAATACTTTATCTCGTATCTGACTTAAAAGCTTATAATTGCATTAACTCGTGTAGGCAGTGCACTAAAAATATTATTTTAACAAAATTTCGGTCATGAAGGTTGGATAATCTTTAACTAAGTCTTTAATCTAATCTTTAATCATTAACTAAGATGGTTTAAGTTTTAAAGCATCGATCATTTTTTTAAGTTCATATCAGCGAATTGTTGTTTTATCTATTGAAAAAGGAAGTATTAATAAATTTTACAATGCTAAGATGAATAGTTGTAACAAAATATTAATTTTCCTTAAATAGTTGTAACAAAATATTAATTTTGATTTGTAACAAAATTTGTAATATGTAAGTTTTAAAATTTTATAACGAAATTTTCTCTTTGTAAAAACCAAATAAATTTAAATTTGAAGCTGAAAATTTAATGTATTCCGTAATAAAGAAGTAAATTAAAAATGATTCAAATTGCGTTTAATATTATATAACAGATAATTATAACCTAATTTCAAACGTAAGTTCAAAGCGCATACAGCGAAACATGTTAAGTTGACAATCTCTGCATGTTGATCACCTGTGTAAATTGATCTTAATTATCAAGAACGAAACTAGCAAAAACAATATATATTTTTCCTTTTGTAAGTTGAACACTTGTCTAAGTTGACCGTCAAATTGATGGCGCACAAGTGGTCACCTTGAACATGTTTCACTGTATATTTTTACCTCTTTTTATATAGTTTTTTCCAGTGAACTAATAACAACCCTATTATGGCTGTTTTAATATAGCAATTTATTGGATTTGAGACGTTTTAAGTTCTGAACCAAAGACAATTTAACAAGTACATACAGAGAACTGCTGTATTAAATACAGAAGAAACGTTAATAAATTTAACAATGCGTGTAGTTAAAAAAAACTGGAAGAATTTTTATATTTTGAAATATTTTTAAACAACTCCTTCAAGTAGTAAAAATGAAACTGCAACAAAAGTTTTAAAACTGTAGAGCAGAATTTACTTATTATATAAATCAAATAAAATTTTAATTTGAAACAAAACTTTTAAAGTTATACAGAAATAAAATTCTCGAGTTAGTTAAAAATTATTAAAAGTGCGTGTTATAATTACAGTGTTACACAACTCCAAATGTAAGTTCAGAACATGTGTTAGTAATGCTGTTATATATATATATATATATATATATAACGCTAAATTTCCACTCCTTATTGGACGATTATAATTATGAATAGCTATGTATTAAAAAATGGAAATGAATTAAATGAAACTAATTAATGAATAAATATGCATTAAAAAAACACTAAAAATGGGTTTCAATTTATACTTGGGAACACCAAAAAGTTCGGTAATTTTTAAAGGAGCACTTTGGTAATGATTTTAGTTCAATTAACCATAAAATATAATGTTATAATATGTGATGAAATTTAGTAAATATGGCAAAATTTGGTAGTTTTATCATGATTTCTTAGAGCATGACATAAAACTCTTTATTCGGTTTAATTTACTTTTAAGTTTAGTATTTTTTTACTAAGATAAAATAATTTGGAAAAGGAACTATAATTTTTAAATCCAGAATTTTCGGTAAACCGTTACCATATGAACGGAAAAATTGCCTAATGAAGGATTTACAAATACCATATGCTTTAGTTTTATAACCAGAAATGTCCTTATTATACAACTTGGTAATCTTACGAAATTTTTTTCCTCCCTTGCAGGGTGCGGGACTTTTACCGTAAAACCCATTTTTACTGGAACGTATTACGAATAAAAAAAATGTGGTATACCGTAATTTTTACATTAATAATTACCGTAAAATCACTGAATCACTCCAATTAAATAAATATTGCAGTAAAAATTAAGGTACAATATTTTACGATAAATGATGTTGCCAAAGTGATTTTTTTAATCCAGAATTTTTTTTCAAAGTGTATGCCATATTCTATTTATAGATTTACAATTTTTTCCTCAGGGTTCCTTTAAACATTTTACATGAAGACCCCGAGACTCGTAAGTTGCAGGTGCTTCAAAGTTATGTAGATGACGCCAACTTCATTAGAATTGAAGGAACTTGAAATTCTCATCAATAATTACAGAAAGTCAGAAAAGGGTCAGCAAAATAATGAACCTGGTGCACATTTCTAAACAAGTCAAACATGGTTTGAGACTCATTTCATAACTAAAAATATAATTAAAGCTATCTGGTTTTGTTATAAGTCGATAATTGTTATACAATATTTGTTTTGAAATTCCTTACATAATTTATGATCCTGTTATAATAAATTTAATATTGAATGTGAAATATGTCGCATTACACACAAGAAAAGAATTATTTTAGTTCTAATTAAACTATAATGAAAATTATGCATGAAAAATAAATATTTTGAACTCAAATCGTTAGAAATGAGGTGAATATGTTGTAAGCTCTTTGCGAATGTTACTATTACTTTGCAATGTGCCAGGCTATTTGAAAAAGTCTCTAGTATTTTATAGCACCTTGATATTTTTCACGCATATTATAATCAGCCCATATGCTTTTAGACCTGTTTCTATGAGACTTGTGTTAATACCGGCACTTTGAATAGGAAAGGATAAAAAATCAGACTATTTGAACAAAGAGAGTTGTAATTTCTAATTATCTTACAAGTGTCTAGGCCCATCGTTAACGTCCTGAAACTAATTAGGCAGATGGAGCAATTAGTTGTGTATTTCCTTAATAGCTTAAAGATCGGGTCTCCAATGAAATTAGTCTAAAATATGTTAGGCTGATTAGAAAGTACAACAGACTTTTCCAATTAACCTGGTGCTTTGACAGTTTGCTAAGAGATTAACTTTTTGATTTAACCTATTATATATATAATAGATATAAAGTAAGGACCCTTGAAAAACTTTTGTTAGTTTGGCTATTCCTAGAAGTATAAATAAAATATTTCACAGAAACTTCTGCAGTTGAGTTTATTAAAACTGTTCAAAACATGATTACATTGTGTCTTTTGAAAAATTTAAAAAAAAATTCATAAACCAGAGATGCCAACTTGCTCCGGACAGCAAATATATATTTTAAAGTGGCAGTTTATGAATTGTGATTCTTGTTTTAATAAATTCAATTTAGTAGATTTTTATCCACCACTATTTCTAAATAATTCGTGGGCTTATATAATTCACCACTTTAGAGTACGTATGTCATGCTATACCTTTTAAAAAGCAAGCAAAAATAGTCAGATATTTGCAAAATTTACTTTGTAGTTATTTACCGTTTTTATAATTATTTTGGCACGACCGGAGCAGTTGGCATCTCTGCATAAACTGTAAGTAAACCGACATCGTATGCATATATTTCCACGCTTTTTTGATATTGAACAAAATAAAGAAATAAATAAAGAGCAAGGAGTTTAATTGATCAGTGAAAGCTTTGCAACTACACACCCAATTTCACTGAGATTAATGAACTTATATTTAATTATACGTAATGGTAAATATTTTTGTTAGTTTAAGAACGAGTATTTTAATGCATGGTCTTCGTAAAAACGTTTGGTAAGAGTCTGATTTTTTTTTATTATTTTATGACACATAGCATTTAGTATAAACATTTTAATAGAAAAACCTGACTTTTTTAGTTACTTATAAGCAATAAAACATTATAGAGGTGATTTTTCATCGGTAATTAAACTGGAAATTATACATAATTATGCTTATCTCGAAAATTAGAGTAATAAATCTTTTAGCATTCTGTCGAATCTTGCAAAGAGAGGATACACTTTTTTTTGATAAGCTTATAAGGCTGAACTTGTTTGAATGATAGGTCTAAAATCTGTATGGCATTTCAAACAGGGATGGCAAGTTTCGTCCGCAATAGAAGATCCTATCACGTCGATTTCGCCCCGGAAGAAGTAGGTTTCTTCCAAATATATCTAAGCCAAAAAAAAATGTCTTAAACAGTTAATAATTGTATTCGTAAGCTAGTTTATAATCTGGTTTAAATTTCATTATGCTAGATATTAACAAAATTAAAATCTAAATTCAGTAAAAATATAATGATATTCAAAAAAATAATAACTTTAATAAAAAATACTTGTAGCAGCAATCAGAACAAGTGAAAGCAAATAATTCTGTCTTCAATTATTATTTTTATAATTTTTCTTAAACAGAATATGCAATTTAACAATATGCATACAATAATATAATTAAATATTGGGGTACTTATTTATTTAAAAAAATAAAGATGGCATAAATCCCATTTGTTATAGCAGAACTTACATATAGATTTAAAAATTCTGTATAAATCCAAAAAAAATTAAAATAAATAATTTTTTTAAAAAAAAGTGAGAGTGATAAAGCTTTTAACAATATTAAATTTTATTTATTTAAGTCTAAGCTATTTTTGTAAAAAGTTATGTAAACAATTGTATTAATCATTTTTGAAGTTTTTAGCATTTCATCCAAATTTTTCCATATCTTCCGGGTTTTTTCTCTCCAGTTTTTTTCAGTATTCTGGATGAAATAGGTTTTTTCGGGAAGAAATCCCAACCCATTTAATTTCAAAACTATCATAATAACAATAATTATTTCTGTTTTTCTTAACAACATTGAAAAATCGAATTAGCTTCCTTTTAAATGAAAGAAGTTAAAATAATACAAACAAAATATTAATGTAAAACCAAAACCCTTAATAGACTGAACAAAATATTCAGTGTACTTATTAATTTTATTTCGCTATTCGTTTTAAAATTACATTCTTTAACAAATATACCGTTTATAAGGTTTATAAGGTCAGGAAAGTTTCTGTAATTAATTAAAACTTTTATTGTCCAATAAATTAATATGAAAATTAAAAGGCCTCATGAAGCGTTTGACTTTAAAAACAATTCGGTACACTTTTTTTTCGAAAATTAATTTGCCAATGTTTCCAACTTTTTTTACCCGGAGAAAAGAAAAATTCTGATAAAATAACCCTACTGTCTGATCATGATATTCCTGGTAAAAAAACAAAACAATAATTCTGGTTGATGAAACCAAAACATATGATATTTAAATCATTCATTTAATAATTTTTCTTTGATACGGTAACGGTTTACCAGAAATTCTAGTTTTCAACATTATAGCTCTTATTACCACACATTTACAAAAAAATTCAAAATTGAAAAGTAAATTCAACCGAAGAAATGGTTTTTTATGCCATTGTCTAAGTTATCATAAAAAATTACCAAATTATTGGAAAAATTTACCAAATTTCATCACGTGTTATTTTATTGTTAATTTTACCAAAATCATTTTCAAAACGTTTCGGTAAAAATTACAGAGCTTTTCGGTTTTCCCAGAGTTAAAACACGGTAGATTTCACCATATTCTGGTAAGTTTGACTATACTTTAACTTTTTTTTTTATCTCAGTTTAATGTGATCTGGATCAAGGATTTTCTCCAAATTTGTAATGAATTTTTTTCCTGCTTTATCTTCTCTTGTTTTCTGTTTAAATTTTTCCGTAGGAAAATTTTACTTTTTATGTTATTTAAAAATTAAACATAATGAAAAGATAATTACTCTATGTATACATAACTGATAATAATAATATTGCTTAAATCTCTACTAATCGTGCAAAAAATAAATAAGTTTGCATCCATTTTTAAATCAACGAAAAGTTATTAGAACTGTTTACATTTTTAAATTAAAAAGTTCGTTTTTTTTCCTTTTTAAACGCAAAATTCATTCTTTCTTAAACAATAAAGAATTTATTATTTCTTTTAATTGTGGAATATTTCAGGTATAAATATGCATTTTTCGTGGTATAAACCTACCAGATGAACTCTTAAAATAATTTGAAAAACATTCAAAAATAAATTCAAATGTACTGATTTGAAAAAATATCAAGAATGCTGCGTGAAAAAATTGAGCAAAAACGCTCATTTAGTTTTTTTAAATTTTTTTAACTTTAATATATTGTTTGACAATTATTTCAAATTCAATGAAAATATTTTCCTAAAAATTAAATGTAATTTTAGAGAAGAATTTTGAAAAAATGTACCAATTATTAGAATTAAAGTAAGCAACGAATACTAAATCGGTAATTACATGCAAAAACAAAAAATTACAGCTGTTTCACATTGAAACCAAATATATATTTTTTTCAAATGACGTTACGATTGCAATTTTGATACAATTAGTTTGTCTACCAAATTTAGATCTATTTGATCTAATAGTTTTTGGTAATAAAAATCCGAACACTTGATGTTATTTTATGACCATCCTATAAAATTTATATCTTTCTGTAATGTATAACCTTTCAAAGGTGATAAATGTTAATATTATTTAAAAAGTTTGTTTTGTTCAAAACATAACATTTATCATACATTCTTATTGGCGCATAAATAAAAAAAGGCGCTTACGTTAACTCTCAAGTAAAGTTTCATCTTGCAAAATAGTTAAGATGAAAATTCGCAGCTTAGTTTAGTTAGACAGACGTAAAATGTTTATGTTGGATATGAAAGGTTAAAATACTTTTTATCACCGTCGATGAACAGTTGTTGCGTACAGTGGATTTAAGGCATTGATTAAAGGATATTTAATTAAATGTTGATTAAAGGTTAATGGCATTGATTAAAGGTTAAAATATTTTTATCGCCGTCGATGAACAGTTGATGCGTACAGTGGATTTAAGGTATTGATTAAAGAATATAGGTTGATTAAAGGTTAAAATATTTTTTATCACCGTCGATGAACAGTTGATGCGTACAGTGGATTTAAGGCATTGATTAAAGGATATTGTATTAAATGTTGATTAAAGGTTAAAATGGCATTGATTAAAGGTTAAAATATTTTTATCGCCGTCGATGAACAGTTGATGCGTGCAGTGGATTTAAGGCATTGATTAAAGAATACAGGTTGATTAAAGGTTAAAATATTTTTTATCGCCGCCGATGAACAGTTGATGCGTACAGTGGATTTAAGGCATTGATTAAAGGATATTTTTCAATTGAGGATTGAGACAGACTAGACATTTTGAGGATCATTTACCCGTATTTATCTTATATACATAACAACTTCTGACGGTTTGTCCGACTGTCTTTGATTTACACTGTTAAAATTTTCATTTCAAAATCATGGTAAAATAACTGGCAGCTGTCTGTCCATCCGATTAACAGCAAAGTTTACGGTAAAGAACATATTTTTCCTTTATGGTTTTGAAACCATTTACAAAAAGTACGGTTATAAAACCATGAATACAAAACTATACGGTATTTTAACCATTTACAACTAGCATTTTTCAAAAACATAAAAAAAATTGCTTAACTACACATAGGAGCTCGGTTTTTCGTAAGGTAATGGGCATTGGAGAGTGCCGGACACTGGAAGTTCTTCACGTGTTGAAGGCAATAGAGGAAATATTGTGGTATCAACACTAGGACTCGAACTCCAGTTCTGCCGGTCATGAGATTGACAGATAAGCCCGCTCGGCTATGATATGTACGCAGTTGCAAAGAACTAAGAAGCTTCATTAGGTGGTTCTAGTTGGTGCGATAAAATTCTGGTTGTTTAACCGTATTAGGTGAAAACAGTTAATAAACACTTTTTCTCAAACTTAACAGTTTGACTACCATTTTATTTATGGTTATTTGACTGTTTTGATTAAATATGGTAAAATAACCATTCAATAAATTGTTATTTAATCATTTTTTCCAGGTAATTTCTAACAGTGTATTTTTCATAAGGGGCTTTTATGTGATCACTGTAGCCAACGTACACTGAGAAAAAAAATTATGGTTCAAACTAGTACAATATAGTACATTCTGGCTCTATGGCACGGTAAAGGTCGGTAATTTTTACCGAAGCGATTTGGTAATGATTTTGGTAAAATTAACAATAAAATAAAGTTTTATAATATTTGATGAAATTTGGTAAATGTGGTAAAATTTGATAATTTTATCAAGATACCTTAGAGCATTGCACAAAAACTATTTATTCAGTTAAATTTAATTTTCAGTTTCGAGTTTTTTTTATGATTGTATGGTAATAAGAACTATAATTTTGAAAACCAGAATCGACGGTAAGCCGTTACCATGTGAACTAAAAAATTATCAAAGCGATTTTAAATATTTTCAAAGACAATTTAGTGTTTTCAAACATTAATTAATACTTGAGACGGTAGTAAACAGTGTGGGTTAAGACAGTAGTTATTCAGAAGAAAAATATTGGTGCAAATTTTTCCCAACGAAAAACTAGGAAATCAACAAATTCCATAAGAACAAAAAAAAAAACATAGTTTTGTTCATAAAATGAACCGTAAGAATAAATAATTCTTGAATTTTGGCACATTTTTCAGAGAATATTAAGCTTCGTCTTCGTTGAATAAGAACTAGAAAAATGTTTTTCAACTGAGTCACACAAATTTTAGTGATGCGCATAAATTGATTTGAAAATAATCAATCAACCATCAATTAAATAGGATAAAAATAATATTTCACATAGCAAAGGTATTATGTTATCGTTAATTTCGTTTCCTATCAAGTTATCAGTTTTGCGCTTGGTGGAATAAAAATATGTTTAAAAAATTAATTGCTTATTTTTAAACAGTACAAACAAAAAAATGTAATTTTAAAAATTAATTGCTTCCTGCTTAAGATAAAACTAAAAAAAAAAAAAAATTAAAAAACAACAAAATAAGTCAAGCGATTTTTTGTTGACTTTACTTTTCTATCATCATGCAAGACGAGATAGTTAGAGCAAAAAAATATTTATTTTTAATCAAAAACAAAATAAAGAAACTTCCCTCCGGCTTTGAATAATCGAAAATAGAAAGAAAAAAAAATTCTGTCCTCATGTATATGCGTAATACTAAGAATACCCTCTAACAAACGATAATGTTATTTTTCGTTCCATACAAAAGACGGTTTTTAAATTGAGATAAGTGAAAAACAGAAAGATTTTGATAAAATTTTCAACAAGCATTGGTCTCTCCGTTAAGCATATCACGCAAACTCAACCGATAAAAATACGGCATAAGCATTTCAGCAAAAAGAAAATAATAAACAAAGAATAAAGTCAAAGTCTGAAGGCGTTTCAACTCAAACGATTAGATAAGCAGAGAATAACAACAGACATTATTATTCGTAGTAATGATGGAGATATTCAGTAAATGCATATAATTAGATTATTAAGAGTTAGAGCTTGTTTGTTTTATATTCCATTGTTGTGATAATGAATTGATTGTAATAGAAATTGAAAGTTCAGAAATGAAATTGTATTTTATATAAAAGAAAACAGAAACATTTTAATAGAGCAAAATTTTGGCAAACTATGAAATTTCAATGATTAGGCAAAAGAGAGATTCCACTACCTCTGTGTTAACCAACGGAGAATAATATGATACTATTTTCTTTATTAATTAATTAATTAATTAATTAATATTTCTGATTATTTTTGTTTTATCTTATTCATTAAACTTTGTTCTATTAAAGCCTTGTATAAAATTTAAAATTTTTAAATTTAAGGAAAGAATAACAACAGACATTATTATTCGTAGTAATGATGGAGACATTAAGTAAATGCATATAATTAGATTATTATGAGTTAGAGCTTGTTTGTTTTATATTCCATTGTTCTAATAATAAATTAATTATAGTAGAAATTGAAAGTTCAGAAATGAAATTGTATTTTATATAAAAGAAAATAGAAACAATTTAACAGAACAAAATTTGGCAAATTAAGAAATTTCAATGATTAGGCAAAAGAGAGTTCTACTTCCTCTGTGTTAACTCACGGAAAATAATATGATAATATTTTCTTGATTCATTAAGTAATTAATTAATATTTCTGATTACTTTTTTGTTTCATCTTATTCATTAAACTTTCTTATATTAAAGACCTGTAAAAAATTTAAAATTTTTAAATTTAAGTATAAAATAACAACAGACATTATTATTCGTAGTAATGACGAAGACATTAAGTAAATGCATACAATTAGATTATTATGAGTTAGAACTTGTTTGTTTTATATTCCATTGTTCTAATAATGAATTAATTAAAGTAGAAATTGAAAGTTCAGAAATGAAATTGTACTTTATATAAAAGAAAACAGAAACAATTGAAAAGAACAAAATTTTGAAATTTCAATGATTAGGCAAAAGAGACTTCTACTTCCTCTGTGTTAACTCACGGAAAATTATATGATAGTATTTTCTTGATTCATTAAGTAATTAATTATTATTTCTAATTATTTTTTGTTTCATCTCATTCATTAAACTTTCTTCTATTAAAGCCCTGTAAAAAATTCAAAATTTTTAAATTTAAGTATTAAACAACAGACATTATTATTCGTAGTAATTTAAGTAAATGCATACAGTTAGATAATTATGTGTTAGAACTTGTTTCTTTTAATATTCCATTGTTGTGATAATGAATTGATTGTAATAGAGATTGAAAGTTCAGAAATGAAATTATATTTTGAATAAAAGAAAATAGAAACAATTTAATAGAACAAAATTTTGGTAAATTATAAAATTTCAATGATTAGGCAAAAGAGAGTTCGACTTCCTCTGTGTTAACTCACTGAAAATTAAATGATAGTATTTTCTTGATTCATTAAGAAACTAATTAATATTTTTGATTATTTTTTGCTTCTTCTTATTCATTAAACTCTGTTTTATTAAGCCTAGTATGAAATTTTAAATTATAAGGCTGTAAGTTTCGAAGTTGGAAAACAAAAATAAAAATTTGCAGGAGTTTGAATTGAAATAGAATAAATCAATTCGACTCCGGTTTTATAAAACAGGTTAAAAAAAAAAGAAAGTTTTCAATGTTATAAAAATTATTTAGACAAATATTTATAATTAAGTGAACAAAAATATTGCTCGAAAAATATTATGACAATTATTAAAATTACAACTAATTTCATATGAACATTTTTGAGCCCATGTTTTATTACCGTATTATAAATAAATAATCTTTATCCAAAACTAAATTTATTTCACTAAATTATGTCAGTTATGTTTAGTTTTTTTAAAAAAAAGTATGGAAATGAATTTGAAGCATCAGTTGTAATAGTTTTCTAGTTCATGAATATTCATAAAATAATCTTTTTGTAACAAGATGCTTTTATGTTGTATATGTAGGAGTATGCATGTAAGATATTGATATCTAATTTTCTTGCACAGTTTTAATATTCTGTAAATTTCTTCTACTGTTATGTTATGCTCGTTATGTTACGTCATATTATACTATTATGTTATTATGCTATCTACTATTATGTTTCTTCTGCTATCATCTACTATTATGCCTTCTATTGTTACGTTATTTATTTCTTTTACTATTATTACGAAGTGTAATTTTAGTTAAAATATCCTAAACTCTAATTACAGAGAGTTAATGTTTGTGGTTCAACACTTCAGTTCCAAAAAAAAAAAATATTAACATAATGAAAAGTTCTCAATCATTTTGCATACCATACCTAGGATCTAAAATTTATTTTCACAGTACATAAAAATAAATCGTTATCTAAACAATAAATATTGAATTACTACCACATTTACTATTATGCACTATTATATCTTCTATTGTTAAGTTATTTATTTCTTCTACTGTTATTACATAGTGTAATTTTAATTAAAATATCCTTAAATTTAATTACAAAGTGTTAAGGTTTGTGGTTCAACATAGACACACCATTTCATAAAAAAAATTAACATAATTAAAAGTTCTCAATCATTTTGCATTCCATATTTAGGATCTTAAATTAGTTTCCATAGTACATAAAAATAAATCGTTATCTAACCAATTAACATTGAATTACTACTGCATTTACTATTATCTACTATTATGTCTTCTACTTTTATGTTGTTTCTTTCTTCCACTATTATTACGAAGTGTAATTTTGATTAGAATATCCCTAACTTTAATTACAAGGTTTTAAGATTTGTAGTTCATTGACACACCATTTCAAAAAAAAAATAAGGAAGAGTTTTCAATCATTCAAAATTTAAGGAAAAGTTTTCAATCATTTTGCATACCATATTTAATATTTAGGATCCTAAATTTGTACATAACAATAAATCCATAAAAATAAATTTTCCATTGCACATAAAAATAAATCTTTATCTAACCAATAAACATTGAACTGTTGAGTAAAAATTTCGTGAAAACTAAAAGTTACTGCAAGATAAAATCAATCTATTTATTCGTTTTAGAAATGGTTTTCGATTGAAAGAATATTTTTTTTTCAGAAAATAAAATAAATAAACATAATGTCTCATACATAAATATCTATTGGTCAACAATTTGTACGGTAATTTTTAGACACATAAATTGACTTTTCAAGTATTATTTAAACACAGCACCATAAAACTAAATTTAATACCAGTGCTCAATCGGTATTGAATTTTATTGTACTATACGATGTATCTTTAGGAAAGAAAATTATTTATGATATATCGCAATCTTTCTCCTTTTCGATATTTTCCACATATTATTTTCTTCAATATATCGCCTTCTTATCTTATATCATATATATTCTCCTTTCGTCAATTTTGTTGATACCCGAAAATTCACGACCTGTTATATTTTTTTGATAAAAATCGCCTTTGATATTTATCGTTAGAAATAAGGATATTATTTTTGTGGATATTATTTTATTATATTAGAGGATATGATTTATTTTCTGTGTGTGATATTATTTTTGTGGATAATTATAGCAAAAATTTCAATGTCGGTATTGATAGTAATATTATCGAAGTTGATAACTATGGTATATTTGATAGTTTAAAGATAGTATCTGTGCATCAAGAGAATGTTTTTTAAATTATCGTTTTTGCGATGTTAAAACATCGAGACATCGCCAACTGTGATACCCTAATAAGTAGTTTTTTTAATATGCCAGTAAATAATCTTAATACTAAATTAATAATTATAATGTTCATAAAAAAAAAAGTAAGTTGTCAGTAAATAAATATTGTCAAGAGTCCAAAAAAAAAAATCGATGTACGCTATCCTGACAAACGGAAACAATAAAAAAAAGAAAGAAGAGAACAAAACATAGAATCATTACAGCTAAATCAGAGTATTAATATCTGATTCTTCAAGTTCATCTAACAAATGCTTTGTTTAATGTTGTATTGTATTTAAACCGTATTACTGAACGAAAAAAAATGCATGCTAAACTAAAAGAGCAATAAAACTTACAACCAATCAATCAAGTTAAATAAGAGCATCTCAACACTTATTTACAGAATTTTTTTTTAGTGCCATTTGTTAACAGACTCGCAAGTAATAAAAAAAAAAAAAATTCTCTCGAAGATAATTACATCACCTTTTTTTTCCTTGTTTGAAGTTTCGGAAATTGAGAAACTAGGCGAAACTAAAACTCAGACAAAACACTTTTTTTTTTGTCTTTTGTTACTAATCTGCGAAAAAAAAAGTCATAAGCGTTAAAAATTTCCGCGTTAAAATATTATCTTTTATTGATGTGTAAATTGTAAGAATTAACTTGAAAATAGAGGTTAAGCAGCATTATTAAAGCTATCGTTATTCACGCTAACAAGCTTAAGCTTGAATAAAATATTAAATTATAAAATATATCAATGATTATAAGTATATTTTTTAAGAATAATCATTAATTTCAATGGTCTTTATGAAAGTTAGAAAGGATTTAAACTTAATAAAAACTTCTTTTAACAAAAATCTAGAGATGGCACAAACTTTTCGTACAAGAATAAACTAGTTAAATAACTGAAATTAGAAGTACTATTAACTTTTATAAGTTAGAATTAAAAAGAATTATTTCGCTATTTTTCAGGGGGGGAGGGGGGCGAAGGGGCTGCCATCGATACATTACTTCAATTTAAATTAATATAATACATAGTAACTGTTAATGTATGTTCATTAATAATGTATTTTGCTCTTTAATGTGTATTTATAATGTATATAAATTGTTAATGTATTTTAATAATGCATATTAACTGTAATTTATTTCCTTTCAGACCATTGAAAAGACAAATACAATAAGGGCCATAAAGGTATTAAGCAAAGTATCATTAGAAACTATGGTATATTAGATATCATTATGTACCAAATATCATAGATATTTATTTAAAGCCATAGAAACAATTTTGAAAATTCAAAATGAAAAATTTATAATTTCTTAATGATTTATTTTTTTAAAAGTATTAAAATAATTTTAAAACTTTAAAAGGACAAATACAAAATGGGTAAAAAAATATAGCAGGAACAAACAATGTAGGGAGAAAAAAATTACCGACCTGTAAGGCAATAACTTTACGAGTAAAAGAAATTTAAAAAAAAAAAAGACATAATTCTGGTTAATAAACCAAAATATACGGTATTTAAACCAGTAAAAGTAATCTGTAAAAATTTCCGAGCTTTTTGGTATTCTGATTGAATCAGAAAAACGGTAAATTTTACCATATTCCGGTAGTTTTGACCATACTTTTTTTCTCGGTGTGGAATATTATACACAAATATCATTGACATTCAAACCGTTAATATCAAGAATTTAAAATAAAAAATTATAATTCATTTAACAAATATTTTTTTTAAAAAGCATTCAAAAAACTTTAAGCCATTGAATGAAGATTTATAACATAGGCCAAAAATTTCAGGAACCACTAAGATAATCGTTATTCGGAACTATTATATATATCCAATTGTCAAGGACATTTATTTTAAATAATTAGAAACAAGTTTTAAGGATTTAAAATACAAAAATTCATAAATTATCAAGACCTAATGTTATTTTTTTTTTAAATATTCAAATAACTTTAGACCATTAAAAGGACGAATACAAGACAGACCAAAAATAAGAGGTATAACATAATGCATAAAAAACACGGGTATTTATTTCAAACCAATGGGGCACAAGTTTCAAGATTTTAAACTTAAAACTTTATAATAAAAGAATAAAAAAAAAAATTTTTTTTTGAAATTCCTCAAAAAAATCTATTTATTTATTTTTTCATTCATTTTGAAAAACAAATTGTTTGAAAATATTTAACTAATTTGACTGTAATATTATGATATACTCACGATGATAATATTAGGAAATGCTCTGAAATAGTTAACCATTTCCATGCCCAAAAAAATCTGATGTATCAATTCATAGACCAGACATTTTTGAGCGATTTTCAACATTAAATTTCAGCATTTTTTACTGACATCCTATAGTTAAATCCCTTACAATTTATTTTTTATTGATATTTAAATTTCGTTTTAAGTATGCAAATGAATTTTAAGATTTTAAATAGATGATTTAGTTAAGTCATCAATTACTACTGTTTTCAAGCCAAAATAATTATATATTTATATCAAAACAAAACCATAATGTTTCAGCATAGCAAAGTAGAATTTAATATCCCTCAATTTTTTTTTATTATTATTATTTATTTATTTATTATTATTATTATTTTTATTTTTTTTTGATTAGCAAATTTTGTTGAAAGAGAATGGATTTTACAAAAGTAAATAGTTAATTCACTTATGACTTCATTTACAACTGTTTTTACGTCAAAATTTTTTTTATATCAAACAAAAATTTTACTGACACAACATTGTATAATTTAATGCTTTTAAATTTTCTTTTTATTTCTGTGTGAACTCTGTTAAAGCACGAAATGAATTGCAAACGTAAATTGATGATCAAATGTGTCATTTTATGTAAAAATTTCAAGTTTTATGCCAAAATCAAACCCAAATTCGACCGTTCTAATAAAATTGAATATAATATATTTCCATTTTTTATTGGTTTGTAAATTTTATTTAGTGAAGGAATTTTTCGAACGTAAATTGATAATTAAATTTTTTCTCAATTTCATTTTTAAAAAACAAAACAAAAACAGTTTATAACAAAATAATTTTACATTTTATGAACACTGATCATGAATCTTAAATTGACAACTTGAGTAAAAATAAAAAAATGTACATTTTTTGTAACTATTTTAAGACAATAAAAAAGTTTTATAATCGCCATTCTAGTTTTTTCTTTTGTTTCCACTCGAATGAAAAACATCTTGAATTTATGAATCGTCATTTTCTTATCCAGTCATTCTGAGAATTACGAGATCTTTTTATTTTTATTTCAACGAATTCACAACTGAGTAGGGCAATTAGATGAACGGCGAGTCGTAATGACGTAAAAAAGAACACACGTTTTGAGAAAAGCGGTGCAAATTCGCGGAGTTGACCAATTAAAAGCGAAAAGAAGAAAAAAAGAAGTACTACTTCAATAAGAACTAAAAATAGTTCTTAAACCTTTTTTTAATTATTATAATTCGTTCTATGTATCATATCATTGCACGTTTAATTTGTCATACCATTTGATTCTTAGTTCTAATTTATACCATTCAATAATAAGTTTTATTCGTAGTAATTATGATACAATAATGCAAAGAAGAAAAATATTTTGAAGAAAAAAAATGGTGTAAATGCAAACACCAAGTTGATTATTTCTAAGAGAAAATAGTGAAATAATTTCAATCGAATCTTCCTTACCTTTTTGTACTTAAAAAAGGAAGTATTACTTCAATAAGAACTAAAAATAGCTCTTAAACTGTTTTTTTTTTTATTTAATTATTATAATTCCTTTGATTTATCATATCATTTCACTGCACGCATAATTTATCATACCATTTGGTTTTTAGTTTTAATTTATATCATTCAATAATTAGTTTTATTTGTAGTAATTAAAATACAATAATGTAAAGAAGAACAAATATTTTGAACGAGAAAAAATGGCGTAAATGCAAACACCAAGTTTTTGAACTTAAAATTATTTCAGAGAGAAAATAGTGAAATAATTTCATTTCAATAGAATCTTTCTAACCTTTTTGTACTTTAAACTACTTTTTTAATCAATTCATTATTAATTTTTTATTAATTAATAAATCGTAATAATATAAAATAGAACAAACGTATTAGAACATTATGTTAATTCATTGAATTGACAAATTAAAGTGAAAAAAGAGGGGGGATGAATTATTTCAATAAGAATAATCTAAAATAATTCTTCAACTTTTTTTTATTGATGAATGCCTATTTAATTTATCATATTTTTTGATTATTAGGATTGTTCAAATTAAGTCCATATATAGGAAAACTAATATTTAGAAAAAAAGTGATGTAAAAACCTACAAAAGCTGCACCATTAAATTCGAAAAAGAAAAAAAAAAGCATAGTTTTAATTAATTAGCTTAAAATAACTTGACTTTTTGAACTTAAAATTATTTGATTTATTAATTTTTCATTAGTTCCATTTGTAATAATTAAATCGCAAAAACATATAAAAGAACAAACGCACAGAGGAAATTGCCATAGATTCATGAGGTAGTCCAAATCATGATTTTGGGGCAGTGCTGAAGGTTTCAATTATAATCATTTCAAGTATCCTTAAACTATTTTAGATTCATGATGAGCTAATAGTTCATCAATATAATTTATCACCTATTAAAAACTATGATAATAAGCTCATTATAAATGTTTTCAAAAAATATTTTACTGTCACATCAAATAAATCAGTTACACGAAATAACTTGGTTTTTATTGAACTCTTATTCGCAATAAAAGCTTAATTCAGTTTAAATTTTAAATATCTAGCTGTTAGTTAATCAATGCTACCATTTTTATACTTCATAGAGAATAAAGCCCTTATCTTAAAAAAATGTAAATTAATAATTTGATTTCTTTCCTTCTCTTTCTGTTTTCATACAGAAACTTAGATATTTTTTGAATTTCTTTTTAAAAAAAAAGTCAACTATATCTCATTAACGTCAAAATAAAAATATTTTTCATAAAATTCAAAAAATACATGTCGTTAAAAGAAGTATTTGCCCTGTTTGAATGTTTTCAAAATTATCTATTTCATTGTTTTGGCGTTGGATATTCTGAACATATGAACATTGAAATTTCTTTAATATATATATATCATATTCTAAAATTTATCAACTATTGATTTTGTAAATTAAAGAAATTTCAATGAAGAATAAATGTTTGTCTTAGATCTAAATGACTGCAAATAAATGCAAGTTTGACAATTTATTTGGAAGTAAACCGTGTTAGGAAGATTTTACCTTTAACGCAGAAAAAGACACCGGTTTTTCACGCTGTATTTCATAAACATAAATTATTAAAATGGTAAATATAACATTTTTCACTTATTTTGACCTAAATTAATACAGAATAATGAAAAAAGTTTGAAAAATATTTTTTTTAAAAAAAAATTCTGCGTCAATAGGTAAAAATAAGTTACGTAAACAAAATAGTCCGAATGAAAAAGGTAAATATTTTTTCTTGTTTTTCGCAGAAAATTTTCAATCATCATTTTATTTCACTACTAATAATTTAGCATTTATGACTTGTCGATTTTGCTAGATATCAGTCATTTTTTAGATGTGAATTATAATTGTAAGGCATTTTACACTTCATACTTAATAATCTCTGTAGATATACTTTGTTACTGATAAATGTCATGATTGAAGAAAATATTTAATTAGCGATGGCATGAAATGTTAAGAAATTTCACACTAAAATTACTGTTATTTATTTTATTTAATTTCGACTAATTTAAGATTTAAAAATTTTTTTAAATTTTTTTATAAATTATTCATTTTTTGTACATGAATTATAATTAGGAAGTATTTTTTTCCTCGTCACTGTAGATATATACTGGCTGATAATGATAAACGCAGAGATGGAGAACATATAGTGCAGATATATATAGTACATATAACATATAGTACATATAACATATAGTACATATATATATATATGAAGTGTTAATAAATTTCACACTAAAATTCCAATAATTTATTTTATTTAATTTCGACTAATTCAAGATTTAGGACTTTTTTTTAATTTTTTGTAAATTATTCACTTCTTGTACATGAATTATAATTAGGAAGTATTTTTTCCTTTTCACTGTAGATATATACTGGCTGATAATGATAAACGTAGAGATAAAGAATATATAGTACAGAAAACACATCAGAAAAATGTACAGAAAAATTTAATATTGGATGGAATGAATAATATTGAATTTACAGAAAACAAATATATATATATATATATATACATATATAATAATTAAATAAATACAAGAAAACACNATATATATATGCACGCACTCATACGTGCGATGCATGTAGGAATAGCAGTGGTCCGAAAATTAAAAATTAGCCACATGGCTTGACCTCGAAAAATAATGAAAAGAATGTTAAAAAAAAAAAGAACAAATATCGGCATTTGTTATCATTCCTCTCCCCCACCTTCTCACATGTTTCAAATAACCCAACAAAAAGAAAAATTTCTTCTGAATTGGGATACACTTTCTTTTTTTCTCTATAACTAAGGAAGGAAAAAGCGAAAAACGTAAAATGTGGTACAACGACGGTTAGAAAAGAAAACAATTGCTAGTTCTGACGAAGTTTTGATTAACCCGTCACCTAATTAAAAAATAAAAAAAGCCAGTGCGTTAAAGAAACAAAAAGATGAAAAGAAAAAAAAAATAAGTACAATATGGGGGAGAGGAAGAAAAAAAAACAAGTATCTTTAGAAAGCGGGTTGCTTGACATTTAGTCATTTCGAATGCTTGTGAAAGGACAAGTACAGAAACTTGGCGTATAAATCGAAAAGCATATAGCTACGTATGTACAGAAAAGAGAGGAAATTTAAAAAATTTGCTGTGGAATAAGAAGAGAAGTTTAGGGAAGGGACAGTAGTTAAGGCGAAGGAAGGAGAAAATAGAAGCTAGCGAAATAAGAAGAGACAGTTTGCGGTAGAGGAAACCTAGAAGCGGGCCAGGCGAGCCCCATTTATCATGCGCCACTGTCAATATACTTAACTGGTAACCGTGGAACACGAGCTAGCCTCGACGCAGGGTCCCATTCTAGGCAACAGCTTTGTTTTCTTGCTAGCCTCGACGCGAGGTCTCTATCTAGTAGTCATTAGATGCAGCGAGCGCTGGAATAAGAGAGAAAAAATAATAGCCGCCAAAAAGGAGTAAAGGACCGGTTTCCGCGACATCAAGTACCACTGGAACGCTATTAAAATAACTGCACAAAAAACAAAACACAAAAAATGTAATGAACTCAAGAAATAAATATATGTATACATACAATGGAATAAGTACCTTTTCCCCCTGGCTGCGCCAAGATTCAGAGCGGGCTTACGCCTAGTCTTTTCGATAGAGAGGATTCGACGTAGTACCGGTTCGTAGAGGTACGCTGGATGAAAAAGGGAGCTATTAGATATTTTTCACATAAAAAGGGATCATATATTTCCACGTGAGATTATTAAAGTACAATCATGCTTTTGAAAGGATTGTAATTAAACAAATGTGAGTAGTTAATGAATTAGGGTTAAAAGTATGATTGATTTCGAAATTTCGTTCTCTAATAAAATAATGGCTATGATACTAAAATAGATTAATTATCCTACTATACTCATATAATAATATTTAGTATGAGTCAGAAATAATAAGGTTTTGCATATTTTTAGGAAAAATATGTTACTGTTTACAAAGTACACTGCATTAGACAGTGCCATAATTAATTTAAAAAGAAAATCTTAAGAAGATTTTAAATTAATTTACTAAAATAAACATTGAAGACAACATCAAATCAATTACATTAATTAAAAAAAATATTTAATGTTATGAATATTTGATAAAGTAACAAGTTTCTTAACATATTTCCAAATACTACTTAATTAGACGTTTTAATTATTTATTTGTCTAATGTTAGCATCAAATTTCAATTTTTTTTTCTAAGTTTAATGGGTAAACTTTTTGATCAACGCTTTCTTTCCTTAGCTATAATTATACAAATGCTTAATAACAAATTCTATATTGAAAATATATTTCACGTGTGATTATTAAAGGAAGTAAACAACCAATAAGTTACGCTTTAGAAAAGATTGTAACTAAGCAATTGTGAAAATTCTATTAATACTTTAGTAGCTTAACTACATGTTTACGCTTTAATGTTCAAAGAATAAAATTAAATGATGATAATAATTTAGGATTATAAGATCTGCTTAACTGTATAGGAATAATTTGAAGACAATATGTTATTGTTTACAAAGCACAAAATATTACACAACACCATGAATAATTTTATTACTTTAAAATAATCATTAAAATAACACTGTAATTCATTAATAATATGTAATTATTTTTAAAAATACTGGTATAATATGCATATTCGAGAAACTAAATTATAGTTAACTAATTAATTCGATAAGCTAAATTATTGTGATTGTGTGAGAACATTTATCCGTGTCATCTTAATTAATTTATTTTTCTAATAATTAATTACAAGCAACTTAAAGAAAATTTCTGGTTCAGATTTTGATAGAATCTTTTTTACACTGGAAATAAAAAGTTTTTTTAGTAAAAAGAAAAGCGTGGAATGACTAAATACAATAAATTTGTTAAATTTTCTATTTTAAGGTGAGATGATTAGTACTATTTTACCAATTTTCAAAACGCATGTTGTAATTTTCGCAACATATTTAATTTGATTTGTTATGTATGTCAGATTGTATTGATTTGTTTCGATATCTATGTTATTGTCGAAAGGAATAAAAAAAAAAATTTTTATTTGGTTATAAAAAGTAAAAGTTTTAGCAGAATTTATTTCTTAAAAAAAAGAAAAGTCTGGTAAAATAAATTAATAAAATTTTCAGATATCAATAAAAAAGTTGATTGTAAATCAGTAGTTTTCATAAAGATAATACAGGATACTAAATTCATTAAATGCTACTAAAAAACAGAAACTAAATTCATTAAATGCTAATTAATTCATAAGTATTGTGAAATACATCTTTAATAGTTTCAACAAAAACAAGGTTATAAATTCATTAAATGCTAATTATACTAATTCTTTCTTAAACATTGTAAAATCTTTAACAGTTTATCGAGAGAAAAAAGGATACTAAATTTATTAAAGGCTAATTATACTAATTCATTCATAAATATCGTAAAATATATCTTTAATAGTTTCTGAAAAACAGGATACTAAATTCATTAAACGCTAATTCGTTTATAAATATTGTAAAATGTATTTTTAATGGTTTCTAAAAAAACAAGATAATAAATTCATTGAATACTAATTACGCTAATTCTTTCTTAGATATTGTGAAATGCATATTAAACAATTTTTTAAAAGCAGGATATTAAATTCATTAAATGCTAATTTGTTGATAAATAAACAAAATGCTAAATTCTTTAAATATTAATCACAACACATAAATTTAGACTGGTTAACATCATTATCGTTCTTCTCCTAATTTTATCTTCGTATTTACTTAGTTAATCAGTACAGGAAAGTCCGGATTGCTTTTTCAATCTATTTCGTTCAGTCTTGTTATTGTCTTGAAACTACGGAAAAATTTCAATAGAAGAGTAGTAAATTAAAAAAAGTAACAGGTATATTCTGAATCTGAATTAAATCCTGATTCAGTTATATTCTGAATTAAATTGTAAATTGCATGCGTGTACCCTGGCGAATTAAAAAGACAAAATTTCAAAGCACAAAAAAATGAAGAAAAATAACTGAAGAAACTAAGTTCCAGGAATGGAATCCATAGGTAAAATTTTGGGTAGGGCTTTTACGCAAGAGCTCCCGTTGAGTCGGTGTCTATGATATTAACAACATATCACATATTTCTTTCAATAAAATTTTACAAAGCAATGAGTTCTGGCAGCTTCTAAGTATGAAGTATAGTTTCTGGGTAATGTATCAGCCATAGTGATTTATACATGGGGGTAAAACCTATTTCAGGATATAAAAATATTTTGGTGTAAAGTAAAATTATAAGTAAAAACAGAACAAAA
This sequence comes from Parasteatoda tepidariorum, assembly GCF_043381705.1. Classification (NCBI taxonomy): domain Eukaryota; kingdom Metazoa; phylum Arthropoda; class Arachnida; order Araneae; family Theridiidae; genus Parasteatoda; species Parasteatoda tepidariorum. The sequence continues at coordinate 28,298,768 of NC_092215.1, read as the reverse complement.
GGTCTAATTTTCAATACAGTATTTAGTACACAATTGATTTTTTAAATGTCTGTTTATCGTTATCATTAGCAAAGAACAAATAGTAACCAGAAAAACTTAAATTCTAGCTCATTTTTTTGTCGTTCTCAAGCATTTTCTTTTTCACTTTAGATTCATGTCTAAAGTAAGAAATATTCATATTTTATTTTCTGAAGTTTTGAAAGCTGATATAATTTTATTTGAAAGTATACAAATAGACGTAACTTGGGATTTTCTATACAAAATATAATTTTTATATTTTATANTTCGATATCTATGTTATTGTTAAAAGGAATAAAAACAAATTTTTTTTTTTAATTTGGTTATAAAAAATAGAAGTTTTAGCAGAATTTATTTTTAAAAAAATTAAAATTTTCAGATAACAATAAAAAAGTTAATTGTAAATCAGTAGTTTTCATAAAGATAATACAGGATACTAAATTCATTAAATGCTACTAAAAAACAGGAAACTAAATTCATTAAATGCTAATTAATTCATAAGTATTGTGAAACACATCTTTAATAGTTTCTACAAAAACAAGGTAATAAATTCATTAAATGCTAATTATACTTATTCTTTCTTAAGCATCGTAAAATCTTTAACAGTTTATCGAAAAAAAAGGATACTAAATTTATTAAAGGCTAATTATACTAATTCATTCATAAATATCGTAAAATATATATTTAATAGTTTCTAAAATACAGGATACTAAATTCATTAAATACTAATTTAATTATAAATATTGTAAAATGCATCTTTAATAGTTTCTAAAAAAACAAGATAATAAATTCATTGAATACTAATTACGCTAGTTCTTACTTAGATATTGTAAAATGCATATTAAACAGTTTCTAAAAACAGGATCATAAATTCATTCAATGCTAATTCGTTGAGAAATATTGTAAAATGTATCTTTAATATTTTCAAAAAAAACAAGATAATGAATTCATTGACGCTAATTCATTGACAAGATAATAAATTCATTACGCTAATTCTTACTTAGATATTGTAAAATGCATATTAAACGGTTTCTAAAAACAGGATATTAAATTCATTAAATGCTAATTTGTTGGTAACTATCGAGAAATGTATCTTAAAAACAAGATGCTTAATTCTTTAAATATTAATCACAACACATAAATTTAGAATGGTTAACATCATTATCGTTCTTCTCCTAGTTTTATCTTCGTATTTACTTAACTAATCAGTACAGGAAAGTCCGGATTGTTTCTTTTTTAATCTATTTCTTTCAGTCCCGTTATTGTCTTGAAACTAAGGAAAAATTTCGATAGGATAGTAGTAAATTAAAAAAGTAACAGGTATATTCTGAATCTGAATTAGATCCTGATTCTGATATATTCTGAATTAAATTGTAAATTGCATGCGTGTACCCTGGCGAATTAAAAATAAAAAATTTCAATGCACAAAAAATGCAGAAAAATAACTGAAGAAACTGAGTTGTAGGCATGGAATTCAAAGGTAAAATTTTGGGTAGGGCTTTTACACAAGAACTCCCGTTGAGTCGGTGTCTATGATATTAACAACATATCACATATTTCTTTCAATAAAATTTTACAAAGCAATGAGTTCTGGCAGCTTCTAAGTATGAAGTATAGTTTCTGGGTAATGTATCAGCCATAGTGATTTATACATGGGGGTAAAACCTATTTCAGGATATAAAAATATTTTGGTGTAAAGTAAAATTATAAGTAAAAACAGAACAAAAGGTCTAATTTTCAATACAGTATTTGGTACACAATTGATTTTTTTAATGTCTGTTTATCGTTATCACTGGCAAAGAGCAAATAGTAGCCAGAAAAACTTAAATACTAGCTATTTTTTTTCTTGTTTTTCGTTCTTAAACAATTTCTTAGTTTTATTCTTGCTTTTTAACTTAAGATTCATGACTATTTTAAAGTAAGAAATATTCATATTTTATTTTCTGAAGTTTTGAAAGCTGATATAATCTTATTTGAAAGTATACAAATAGACGTAACTTGGGATTTTCTATACAAAATATAATTTTTATATTTTATAAAATATAATTTTTCCGTCTGTCCGTACGAAACGTATTACCCCGTAATATCGTGCAAGTTTGCTGAAATCTTAAGATGGTTCCGAATTTAACTATATTATCGTATTTCTTGAACTTGATTACATGAAACTATTGTTCAATTTATTAAGGTTTCAGCAACACCTTATTATGATTCAACGTCGTATCGATTTTTCTGAAAGTATTTTGTTAACAATGAAATTAAACTTAAAATTTTACTGCACTATTTTTCTCCTTATTAAAAGTTTAAGAAATTGACAATTGCAGAATTGTTCACACCCAAAAAAATCTTATTTCATACAAAAAGTAAAGTTTGAAATTGATTATTATTATTATTATTATTTTTAAGTTAAGATGAATGAGCACGTGAGGAATGTTTTTGAAATCGTTTTATTATTAAAAGCTAACGTATGGGAAGGAGACATTTGATATCAGCAGGACTTTAGAAGTTAGAGTGTTAATAATAAACTTTCGATATATTACGCTTCGTTACATCGTACATTCAGATATATCGTTAATAGATATATCGCTCTTTTTTCGCTAAATGTGAATAACAACGTTTGAGCATCTCGACCAAAATTGAAAAAAATAATAAAATGATGTATTGTAGCTTGCAAGATAAACTTTTGTTTGCTTAATAAAATACGATACAAATAATCTCACAACTGTCCGCGCAAAATTGGATTTAATTAAGTAAAAAGAATTGCACAGAGTAAAAAGGCAATATTTCCGGCAGTAAAATACGATGCAAGTAATCTCACAACTGTCTGCGCGAAATTGGAATTAATTGAGTAAAAAGAATATATAAAAGGAATTGCACAAAGTAATAAGGCACTATTTCCGGCAATAAATACGATGCAAGTAATCTCACTACTGTCTGCGCAAAATTGGAATTAATTAAGTAAAAAGAATATATAAAAAGAATTGCACACAGTTAAAAGGCATTATTTCCGGCAATAAAATACGATGCAAGTAATTTCACAACTGTCTGAGCAAAATTGGATTTAATTCAATAAAAAGAATATATAAAAGGAATTGCACACAGTAATAAGGCAATATTTCCGGCAATAAGTACGATGCAAGTAATCTCACAACTGTCTGCGCAAAATTGGAATTAATTAAGTAAAAAGAATATATAAAAAGAATTGCACACATTAAAAAAGCATTATTTCCAGCAATAAAATACGATGCAAGCAATCTCACAACTGTCTGCGCAAAATTGGATTTAACTGAGTAAAAAGAATATATAAAAGGAATTGCACACAGTAATAAGGCAATATTTAATGCAATAAGTACGATGCAAGTAATCTCACAATTTTCTGCGCAAAGTTGGATTTAATTAAATAAAAAGAATATGTAAAAAGAATTTCATACAGTAAAAAGACAATACTTCCGGAGTTTTCGAATTTTTTTTTTTGAAGAGTTATTTAAGAAACCTTGATTTCAAAAATAATAAAACCATTACATTATTTGAATATAACTAGGTTTTTTTTTTTTTTTTTCAATTCTGTTCTAATTGTCAATTGTAACAGCCCATAGCTTTTATTATTTTAACCTATTGAGTGCCTCATCCATTATGGTCTTTTTCAAATATAATTCTTTTAACACGTGTGAAGAACAATGTTTTAAATAAATTAATTTGAATGAGCGATTGTTTGTGCAAAATGGGATTCGATTATACCCATGAAGTAAGAAATGGCAGAATAAAGAGAACTGTCAAAACGATAAAATAAAAAATAAAAAAATGGATTCAGGAGGAGTTACGAAGATTTTTTTAGCACATTTATAATTTCTTACAGTTGATCTTTGCCAAAAGTCACGGGCGTCGTTACCAATACTTGGGAAATTAGGGTCCATCATTGTGAGAAAATATTATCGATATCTTCTACTCTTTATCTATATCTTTTATTCTTTATCTATATCTTCTACTCTTTATCTATATCTTTTATTCTTTATCTATATCTTCTACTCTATATCTATATCTTTAACTTTTTCTCTCTCCCTTTTTTACATAGTGCAACTTATTACATTATTAAAAGAAAATTAATTAAAAATAAAATACACAAAAAAATGCACTGAATAAAGTAATAAAACAAGTGCTTAGTGAACTACAACTTACAACAAGGCTTGTTTCGAAGACGAAGTTTGGTTGAAATTGATGGGAACTTGTTTAGCTTGCAGCTTGTGTAAACGATCACCAAAGTTCTTGGTCCAAGTCTTTGGGTGATAGTTGAGCATATTCTATTTTCCATCCAAATTTTCCTCCCTTAACCAATCAGCTTCTAAAGTTTTGTGACGTCAACAAGCAGGCATCAGTTTAATGTCATTTTGTTGTCCGTTTTCATATATTTCAATACAAATAAATTAATCGATTGAGGTCTATTTTCGTTACTATGATTTTATGTTGTTGAATATGAACGATGAGCATGCTCAGGTTTTCCATCCGACCAATCAATGACATTCAAGAATTTAGATATTGTCGACGAATCATCCAATTTCTTGGAAAGAGAAATTCCTCAAGTTCTTGGATTCAAGAATGTGTAAACAGGCCTTTACCCTTTCCTTTAATCAGCAATAAAAACCTCTTAGCACAATTCTATTTCTCCATGCACTTAACTGATTAAGACTGATTTTAAGGCATTCCTTAATTTTCAACAACACCCATGCAAAGCCATTTGATACCTCGAAAATAGCCACTTCAGTTTACGATATGGGAAAAAGTCCTTTGCATTTTGAAATAGTCTTTACCGTATTTCTGGGATCTTATATCATCTTTTAAAAATGTCGGATATCGACAGAACAGTCTAAATGTTGGCCATCTATTCATAAATTGTCTCAAACAAGCAATTAACTAGAATTTCTAGGAAAAAGATGTATTAACCTTTTAGGGAATTAAGTAGGGGGAGACTCTTGATGATATTTTCTGTTTTTTTGGTGATTTTGCTAAGAGACTTTCTCTGGCATTCTAAATCTTCTCTGAGGAAGCTCTCACATTCCTATTCCTCCATCATTTAAACTAGCTATTTCCAGCCATTTAATCAAGTTTATCTTTAATTACAAGAACGCAGTAAATAAATCCATTTCTTAGGAATGTTTTGCTTAGAAGTTTTAGGATTTTTCAATAACTTTGCTTTCATTCATAAATTAAATGTCACGTTTAATTTTTCTTAAAAATTTGCATATAATTTAAAGAACAATTTTGCATAAATATTGATAATTTTTATCCTAATTCAAGAAGTTAACATCAACTTACATTTCAATTAATTAAAAGAACGAAGATATATTTCAAATGCAAAAGTTTCATTAAAAAAATTCGTATGATTTTATTATGCTCATTAATAAAAATTGTAAAAAAAAAATATTTTTACGAATTGTATAATTTGTTAAACTTAATTTATTGTATTAGTATATTCATCGTATTTTATGAAGTTTTATTTATTTTGTTTTTATCAAAATAATATAGGATTTTTCAAGTAATTATTTTGTGCTAATTAACATTTTTAGAATTTCTTATTTTTCATAAATATTTTTTCGGAATTACTGAAACTATAAACACTGCAGATCGAAGAAGAAAATTAGAGTTCTATGTGTTCTCTTTTCCATTTCTTTGTATAAATTTATAAAAAGTTCTTATTTAGCAAATATTTTATGACTTTTTCTTTTAATTCTTTAAGAGTTCAACTACAATTTAAAATGTTAAAAAAATGTCTAAAAAAATTGGTCTCAATCGTGATTGTTTTGTCTCATAGGATTACATGACATAATGTTATACATTTATAAATTTCATATCATTCTGATCAAAAGTTTTAACAGACAAAAAGTTTTAACAAAGTTTTTAAAAAACAATTTCAAAATAAAACTTTATTTTTAAGACACTGTGTATATAGGATTTAAGCAACTGTACTTTTACCTTGATGTACCTAAAGAAATAAATTGAGCATATTTTTCGATTGAAACTTATGAAAAAGAGGATATATATGATACATAAAAGTGTAATGTGATACATGATACTTCATATATTTTTAATAAGTTTTAATTTTTTGACTTATATAATATAAAATATTGTTATAAATAATGTATCAATCAACTGTTTCTCAGGGGCTAAATGTTTTAAAGAGTTAAAAATATCACCAAAACTTAAATCATTTAAATTTAACAGAATATAAAACAATAACTAGTCAAAAAGCTTTGTTTGTACATCGTAATACTATAAGTCTGTTTTACTGTTTTATAGATTGTTGTTGTTGTAGTTCATTTACGTCGCACTAGATCTGCACAATTATCTATTGGCGACGGTCAGGGAAGCATCCCTGAAGATGATCCGAAGAGATGCCATCACAATTTTGATCCTCTGAAGAGGGGATGGCGCCCCCGCTTCGGTAGCCCGACGACCTGCACGTGAAGTCGAGCACTTTACTGCAGAACAGTTCAACGAGGACCAATACCGCACACCCTCGGTCCCTACGCAGACTGATTCAAGTGGTCACCCACCAGCACACCGACCGCACTGCTGGAAACCGTGTCTTAACAAACAGTTCACTGCGGGACCTGTTTTATAGAAATTAAGAACAATTTTAGGACTACTTAATCCTTCACTGCTCATTTTGCATGTCTACAAGGCTACAATTCGAATCGGTTTTTTTTCACTTATATATATATATATATATATATATATATATATCTACACAATTCCGTAATTTATTTATGATTTTTTTTCCGCTTTATCAATTGTTGCAGAAAAATTTATTTCTCACAATACCTTTATTTCATAAGCTCGATGACTTGATGTAACAGTAAACAATAAAGTAATTAATTAACAATTAGATGTTGCCAGATAGAAAGCTTCCAGAATATCGCATGATACCAGTCACAAACATTTTTGACTTACAACAATTAACTTTGTTTTTCATTTGTTGAAGTCCATTTAATATATTTTAATATTTAATTAAAACATTCGAACTAACAAGAACTATAGGAAGTTTGTCCCTAGTCCTTTTTTTCTTACTATTTTTATTTTCACCCAAGAATATCCAATGTTTATGCTCTAGTGGGCTGCATTGTGTATCGAAAANCAAGTGCACTTTTTTTTGGCCACCCTCAAAACTTATTGTTAATTAATATCAATCTGTACAGTTTTAGTAATTTCTAAGGCACAAATCCTTTTATAATCTCTGAATAAAATTTCCGTACTTTGTATATTACATATATAGTAATCAAACATAGAATACAAAAACATGAAAGGTTGAAAAGTAAAAAAAAATGAAATTGATAAGATTAAAAAGAAAAAAAAAAAAAAAAAAAAAAAAATANAAAAAAAAGAAAAAAAAAACAATATTTTATTAAAAATGTACTGAAAAACGAAGAAATAATCCTTTAGTGAAGTAAAAACAGAAGGTTAATTTTTTTTTCTCAAGTAACAGTTCAAGTATGCCCCCCCCCCCAATAAATTTATCTGACGAGATACCAAGGACAAAAATTCATGTAAATTCATACATAGAATTAGTTCAGACATGAGAATTCTTGATTTCAAAAATAAAAAAAAAACTTTTTATGCAAGATTTTTATGATTTTTATTGACTGCTCCAGACGTCCAGCTCTTAAGAAAATTAAATAATGAAAAATTTCAGAATTATTTCTTAAAAATATTTACATTTAAATAATGTCTGTTTTATGTTAAACTACAGTAAAAAAATTCACGATCCTAAGTTAAATTTTAAATAAGTTAAGGAAAGGCGAAAAAAAAAATTGCACATTCATGCTTTTTCGATGAAATCAAAACCGCCTAGACCGCCTTCATATATATTTACATAGAAAATGTGCTTAGAAAATTTGTCTATAATTTTACTTTAGGGGCATATCTGCGGATTAAGGGCTCCTAATACAAAAGAACAACCTTTACTGGAATTACATACATAAGGCAAAATCGTTCCAACTTTAAACCAAAGGCGGATTAAAAAAAAAATATTGCCATAACAAAACATGAGAGAAATAGTCGTAGAGAAAAAAAAAGAGGTGAACAAAACATTTATTCTTCTAATGAGAGGAAAAAATCTCTGGGCTCTCCTATTGGTCAACAAAATAGAGAGAGCCCTAGGGCTTCATGCAGGGCTCCTTCAAGCATAACCTTGTGCAATGTTCTTTCCGCAATGGTATTATTTTTCCCTTTTTGCTTTTGTTTCCAAGGGAAAGAAATGTGTGCGCAATATAGAGGTTAGAAATGGAAAGGTAAAATGAATGCCGTTAGTTAGTTGGCTTTCACGCTTTTTCACAGCAAATGTTGGCAACAGCCTTGGTTTTGAATATATTTTTTTTACTAGTTAAGATAATAAAACGAAGTAATAATAAGAATTTTTAGAATGGTTAATTCATTAAAATATAAATGCATTCAATCTCGTTTATACTGTTGAAATAATGAAACTATATCTCAGTTTCACTTAAAGTTAAAAATGACCCAACATAATTATTTATTTATATGATTTATTCACTTAATTTATTTAAAATTGAATACATTTAAATGTTTTTATGGTGTTGTATTTTCAATGATAGTTGTGAAATACTATTTAAAATGTCATCTGATCATTCTTTTGTTTAAGAACGCGGTTAATTAAGCATTTGAACTGACATGTTAGAAAAAATAAATTTCATATTTCACACACTTTAGTTTCACCCGATTTTAATGCTTTTTTGTTCTTCAATATTCGCCTTGGGAGAATTTTTTTTTTTTAACTGAATCTTGATAATCGCTTCATTGTCAAGGATATAGAAAAGAGAAAACGAAGCATTGAATGTTATCGAAAGTTAGAGCATTTTTAAATAGGTTTTTCTCTTTCTTTTTGGGAGTAGTACGATTTTCATAAATCAGCATATCAGAGAATTAATTCATAAATCATAGAATTTCATAAATCAGCATATAACTGAATCTTGATAATTGCTTCATTGTCAAGGATATAGAAAAGAGAAAAAGAAGCATTGAGTGTTATCGAAAGTTAGAGCATTTTTAAATAGGTTTTTCTCTTTCTTTTTGGGAGCAGTACGATTTTCATAAATCAGCATATCAGAGAATTAATTCATAAATCATATAATTTCATAAATCAGCATATAACTGAATCTTGATAATTGCTTCATTGTCAAAGATATAGAAAAGAGAAAAAGAAGTGTAAAGTGTTATCGAAAGTTAGAGCAATTTTAAATAGGTTTTTCTCTTTCTTTTCGGGAGCAGTACGATTTTCATAAATCAGCATATCAGAGAATTAATTCATAAATCATGTAATTTCATAAATCAGCATATAACTGAGTCTTGATAATTGCTTCATTGTCAAGGATATAGAAAAGAGAAAAAGAAGCATTGAGTGTTATTGAAAGTTAGAGCATTTTTAAATAGGTTTTTCTCTTTCTTTTTGGGAGCAGTACGATTTCTATAAATCAGCATGTTAGAGAATAATTCGATATAAATTTTAAAGTATTACAAGTTTAGCTAAAAATTACACATTTTTAAGTATATAACTCCCAGGCGTCTGGCCTTTGTCTATCAGTTAATGTAATGCTAAAAACCTTTTTAATGTGATATCTAATTACTTTCAATAATACATTATAAAGAACTCAAGACCTCTAATACGAAACTAACAGGCAACTAATAAGTTCCTATCTCACTCTTAAAGAAATATATATATATATATTTATCCGAATGTTGTCCTAACTTTAATGATCCTAATGGAAATTCTATTCTACTCAAAAGAAATCCTAAAAGTAATAATGAAAATCTTAAAATTGTCTTCTAATTTTAAAGTATAAAAAAGTATGAAATTTTTTTTCCAGAAAATACAACAAAAATAGTCATCTATTATTAAAATGAAATTACTTTTACATGTAATTAAGAGAAATCAAAAAGCAATATTTCGGTTAGTTTTTAAGTTTTTTAAGCTAGAATTATTTTGAAACGTACTTACGCTTTAAAATATAAAATAAAAAAGTTAAGTTTAAATAAAATTTTTTTATTAAGTAGTTTTGTGTCGGATTATTTATTTTTTATTATGGAATTTTCATTTATGGATTATTTAATTTTGAGGAGGAATAGAAAAGCTTGAGATAATAAGAATAAAGTGGCATTCTAAGTTATAAATAATATAAGTTTTTAGCACTAAGATGGGTGGACCCGGATGGACCTCTTACAAAAACTACAACCTTTATGGTGTCAAGTTATTACTGACATAAGTTACTTAGACAACATGTGTGTTAAAAAAAAAGTTGTATTTTTGCATTTGTGGTCAACTTGTTCATGGGTTGTACTTATATGAGCGAGCTATAAAACAGTCAAACTAAATTAGCGAAACCAAAAACGTGAGAAATAAGGATACACTGATATCCAGAATTTAAAAAAATGTTTTGTTATATATTTTAAAGAGAATATTAATATCCGGATGGGCGGAACTTTTAAACAAAATAAAAAGTGTACTTAAAATATAGCTCAAGATCAAGTACTCGCGAACTTAAGACCAAGTTCTTCTACAGTTAAATTAGTATAGGAAAACTCAGCATTCATATTTTCCATAACAAATACCTTAAAATAGTATTTCAACTTTTGAATAAATCACAGTTTATTCTACAAACATTATCAGAGCAGAAATTGATCAAAAGGTTGCAGGATTTATTTAATCTTTTCTTTCATCTGAGCCCCTTTTTCACAAATAGATTTTAGTCTCTAAATTAATGAAATAAACTGTAAAATTAATTTGAATTTTTTTTATACATAATTTCATCGATAAAAACGAACAATATTAAAGGGCGCAGCTTAAATAATCAACTAAAAATGTTAATTTCTTTTTTTTCTTATTCAATATTTTTGATTTCTGAAACTAGTTTTCTTGGCTCTAGACCCCTAGACGTATGAAAACCACTGAATTCAAGAGATATGTTTAGGTTACTATTTATGTACGTATGAAAACCACGAATTCAAGAGCTGTGATAAGGTTATTACGCTTAGGTTTCTTATTATGTAGTTATTCAAATCAAAAACAATTTTTCAGTACTAAAAATAATTTTAATAAAATTATAACCTAAATCGGCATTGAACAGTCGAGCCAGGATTCTTAGTTTACGGCTATCAATGTACAACTTCGTGGCTTTGTAATTTTGAACCAAACCCAGAAGACAAACGAGCTCTTGTGTCAAGCATTGTTACAAACTAGTCTTCATGGAGGACTTTTTGATGGAAGTAACTCGCAATTGCATGAAGAGGAAAACCACGAAAACCTCTTATGATGGCAAGGGGATTCAAGCCCATGATTCGTCTACCACTGTGGATATTTTACGTATTTTTGGTTAAGATCAAAGAGTAGTATTTGTTCTTAATTGTGCATCTTGATTGTTACAATCGTAAATTTTTTTCGATATAATGGGCGTAAAACCATTTAAGAGTCTCAGAAGCGCTGGTCTCTAAGCAATCCTACTTCCATCAACTTGACAACGGCTCTGAAATTGCAAAATTATGATATTATTTTGATTTATGATGAAAGTATAATTTCTCCGCGTAAATCACAAAAAACCACGGTCCTTTAAATTTTAAAAATAAATTTAATTTAACTTCCTCATAAAAAACAAATATTAATTCACTTTTTCATAATCGGAAAATAATTTCTTACCACAATACCTAACGAATAATTGAATTTAAACCACAATAATACATAGAAAGATGTAATTTATTCAACGATGTTTAGCTAAGCCTATTTTCATTAGATCGCGTGTGAAAAACTAATAATCGTTGACAATAAATTGTATTTCAATTTTCAAATAATACATTTTCTGCAGCATATTAAAAGTGATTCCATTGAAGAAAATAAGTGGGGATAAAAACAAAATAATAGTACAGTCACGTCACGTTTCTAGCACTCATTTAATCAATCAATCATCGGTATTTCTCTTTAAATGTTTTTCCGCACATAGGATGAAAATAATGAGTGTTCGATTTCTGTTAGGATGGAAAATGAGTAAATATACCTTTGTCAAACAATCAATTATGGCTATTAGTCGAAAGCATTAATATTTCCATTCAACAAGTCTTTCATTTAAGACTAATATGTATTTTCGCTTGTTTGTTTTAGGAAAAAACTTGAGTTTCATAATTATAGTAATTTAATTATTCCAAATGGAATAATTTAATTATTTAAAATGAACTGCACGATTTTGAGAATTGTTTCTTACAAATAAAGCAATGAAGTTAAATTTCTAATAAACAGGAAACTGAATTCATGAAATGATAAATGCTCTTAGTCATTTATGGGTATTTTAAAACGTATATAAATCAGAATTCTAAATTCCTTAAATTAATTATAAAGTTTATAATTAATCATAAAAACCTAAATTAATTATAAGTAAGTCTTCAATTTAGACTGCTTAACATTATTATCTTATTTCGATTAATTTCCTCTATTAATGTACTGTTTTAATCGATTTAGAAAAATGTGAATGATATTTTGATATTGTTTCTTACAGTTATTGTATTAATACTAATAGAATGTTTTGATAGGCAAGTAGTGACTTGAAATAAAAAAAAAAGATAGTATGATATATTCTAAATTAAATTTAAAGAATGCATGTGTTTACACTAAAAATTTAAGGAGCGAAAAGTGTAATATCGAAAAGTAGCTATCAATACAAGTAATCAATTCGTAGTTATAATTAAAAAAATGCTTCAATTAGTTAATTTTATTGAGGAATTAATGAAAACGCCTATAAAAATTTTAAAACTTTTATTTGAAATTACGAGTAACTTATAAATTCCAAAACTCACAAGAAAGAAATATTTATTGCCCTGAAAAATAAGATATTTTTAGATCTTTAGATCTTCATGTATTTAGATCAACTGAAATTAATTCAAATAATTAATAGTCAAAATAAAATAAATGAAAAAAATACTAGAAGTAATTAATTTTGTAAAGGAATTAATACAAGCGTCGATGAATTAGTGAAATTTTAGTTTGAATTCAAGACTAACTTATAAAAACAACTGCTTATACGAAGTAAATATTTTTTGTCTATCAAACAAATAAAGGTTTCAATTCATTATTTATTTAGATCAACTAAAATTAATTCAAATAACCGATTGTTAAAATAAAATGAAAAAATACTAGAATTAATTAATTTTGTAAAGGTATTAATTCAAGTGTCGATGAATTTGTATTGAATTTAAGAGTAACTTCTAAAAACTAGTGCTTATAATATTTATTTTCTATCAATCAACTAAAAGTTTCATTTCATTATTTATTTAGATAAACGGAAACTAATACAAATAACCAAAAATAAAATAATGGAGACATGCTAGAATTAGTTAATTTATAAAGAAAATAATACAATCCTTTCTAAGTATATATAATTTCTATTTGAATTTAATTTGTATTTGAATTAATTTTATAAATATTTATGCACTAAGCATAAATATTTATAAAAGTTACTCATCTGTTAAAAAATAGATATATTTATCATCGAACTTACAAATAAAAATTTGATTAAATTTCGCCTTAAAATTAACTCAAACCAATATGTAAAAAAAGAAGAAAAAAAATTAAGTTAGTTAATTTTATAAAAAGAATACAAGCGCCTATGAATTTGTAAAACCTTTTTTGAATTTACGAGTAACTGTTATAAATATTAATACCTATTAGAAAGAATATATCAAAAATTTAATTTCATTGTGCATTCGAATCAACTCAAACTAATACAAGTAATCAATAGTTAAATCTTCAAGTTCATATAATTCGATTAAAAGAACGTGCAAATTTAACTAACATGGAAAAGAGCATTCTCAAGGACTTTTAAACACGTGTAAGATCATTCTTTGCTAAAATCGAAATAAAGATTATTTTTGTACGAGTGATTATTAGAAATTCTTCACCTATTTCACGAAACTGCAGGGGGGGGGGGGCGTGCAGGTAGAATCCAAAAGATGACGCCCGCTTTCCTAGAAGCTGCTCATTTCAGATTTAATTAAGCAATCAATATTATGGAATATTAGAATAAACTTTGGAACGTTACTGAGAGAGTTAATTTCTGCATTAAACTAATAACTGTCGTTATGGAATAAAATTGTAAATATGATTACCAATGAATACTACAGATTATTTGAATTCTTGCTGTTGGATTAATTAAAGTTTATTAAAATCTGAGCGAACATTGATTTTGTGTAGTAACATATCCCAATGCTAGAATGATTTTGTTTTTGTCATGTATGTCTACTTAAAATAAATATGTAAGTAATTTTCATAATTATAGAAAATAGTATCTGTTAACCCTTTGCCAGCATTCAAGGTGTCGTGGCCAAAATTAGTATTTCGATAAAATTTGTTTCAAAATTTGTATTTAGGGGTTTTTATGTGCAGATAAATTCAATTCATAGTTGAAATTTTGAAATACACTAAAAATACCCAAAAAAACAAAATGGAGGTTGAAATATGGCGAGCAAAAATTAAAAAAAATAATATAATACGTTTAAATAATTAAATATAGCAATGAAAATATAATAATTTTCGTAATTTTATATTAAAAATGAAAAGAAAATTATATTTCCGAAGTAATATTACAAAGTAACGCGAAAACATGAAAAAAAAACATAATTTTTGTTTTTCGGTATATTTAGTCCACCTTTGCAATAGTACTGGCAAAAAGGGGCAGGTTTTTTCGAAAGAAGAAACATCAAAGAAGACAACGAACAAAAGTTTAGCTAATTACCTTGTGGAACTTTTTGGAACTAATTTTCGAAAGTCATTCAAACAATGTAAAATGTCAAATGATAAGATATAAACTATAAGTTTCATTACCTAATCCAACAAATTGAAAAATTGTACTATAATTTAACACTAATTACTCCGATAAAAATGTAACAGTAAAGTGAAATTCCTATATATATTTCTGAAATAAAAATTTAAAAGTTACATTTAAAAAAATTTTTAAACATATTTTTCATTAAATTGTACTCTCGTTGGTCCAAAAAGTAAATTATAATGTTTGGGATGATTATGAATACTTAATTTGGGATATATTAAAACTGCCTACACATGTTTTAGTTGAAAAATTAATTTTTTACTTTTGGTCAAAGATCATAGTCTTCTGGCCCACACTGCTTTGATGCAGAAGTTTTTTGAAACATATTTTTCATACTTTCTTCATTATTTTAGGTAAATTAAGATCAAAATACGTGAAAAATAATATATTTAACATTTTAATAATTAATGATTATAATTAATGATCATAATAATAATTAATGATTATGAAATATACAGCATGAAACATCGATATCGCGAAGACATCTGAATAGAACAGCGTAAGCAGTTTCGGGGGTTGATGAAAGAAGTAACTAATTAGTTAAAAAACCCAATTTGTTAAAAAAAAAAAAAAGCCGACACAATATTTGTAGTAGGAAAATTATGATATTTAAATTACTTGAATTTTAATAGAACGATGATGATATTTGAAAAGAATTCAGAACAATTAGAAAGCAAATACTTAGTTGGTTTTTTTCTCTTCTTAACTGCATTAAAATTCAGCACTCATTCAAATTTTGATTCTTAAATATTTCACTTTTCTGAAATCAACCACTTGTTAGAGGCTTTATCCTTATATGGTTAAATAATATTCAGCGCAGGCAACAGGTTTCTAAGACAAGTTTTTTCCTATTGAAAGTAAATAAACTTACGTTCATTATTTAGAAGAGTTCATGGTAGTGGCTATCACGGAGCATTGGCTTTAAAATGTAAGCTCTGTTAAGAGAAAATGGATTTCTTTCCATTTTAAATCTACATATTCGATACGTTAATACCATAACAACTAAATGAAGCTAAAGAAAACGTTATGCAGAAACGAGTTCATTCGAATGCGATGAAAAGAACTAAGGCTTATGGATTCGAAACGTATATATGCGTACCCCGTACCAGTTAATAAATTGAAATGAAATATTTGACTTTTCTTTAAAATAATTTATTTTTTAATATTCGAAAGAATAAGGTAAAGTGTCACACTTCAAATATTTGCAAAATGTTGGAAGAATTATCGTATTATTTTTAAAATATATTATTACGGGCATGCGTGTACAGCTGATAATAATAATCCAATCTATCAAAGTGTGCACATTTTGAAAAAACTTCGATTTTGAAAAATGATGCATACATACGTCTAATTAAATGTATTATCAAATCAAAGATTACAATGATTATCAGGATGCGTGTGTATTTTGCGTAAGCTTCAATTTTGAAAAATGATGTATACGTCTGATAATAAGCAATGAAAAGTTAAAAAATCCATAAGAATGTGTACATTTTGTAAAAAATTCAAATTTGAAAATTAACAAATTTAATTTTATAAGCAATAACATTTTCAGAAATCTATCGATTTATAGATATTTTGCAAAAGTTATAATTCTGAAAATGAAAATTATGCCTTTTTAATCTTTTGAGATAGTTTTTTCCCCACTATACAAATCCGAGACCAACACTGGAATTGTTCGCTTTAAAATAAAATTTAATAATCAACATTCATATAAGTTGCAATGTTTCTTTTTCTTCCATTTTTTAACTAATATGCAATTTTGAGAAATTTTATGAAGAAAGAGCATCTTATTTTATTATTTAAGAGCATTTTATTATATTTCAGGTGCCAATGAATGCCCAGGAGGACAGTTCTATACTTAAATAAATAAAAAAGTTTTGAAATTCTAATAATAATTATAAATACATGGAATAACTTGGAACACAATTGTTTCGTTTTTTTCTTTTTTTTGTTTCTAAGAATGCTAGGGAAAATCATTCTACGTGCTCTGTGATTCTGAAAAATTAAAATTATGTTTTTTAGTTTCTTTTTTAGTCTAAATAAATTTAGTTTTTAATTTTAGTTCTAATTAAATTTAGTTTTTTAAGTCTAATTAAAATACGTTGTATTTTAATTAGACTTTTGATTTTGAAAATGGCTCTCACGTCGAAATGGTTTTCAAGTGAAATTTGAAAATGGCTCTAAAATTGAATTTCAATAAAATGAATAATTGAGAAATAAAAAAAGACATTAATTAATTGAACTCCCATTAAAGCATTTCTCATTTATTCCTTATCATGAATTTATAACTTCTTTTTCGTTAAACATTGAATTATTTTTAATGATTGTCATTTTAAATTATTATTTAATTATAATTATTTATTTCAAAACTGATTTAATACAAAAAAAATCCACATAACAATATATCAAATGTAAATAAGGAATAATTTTTCGGTCTCTCTAAACTGAAAAAAAAACGTCTGAAAAATAAAAAAAATGTTTAGATGAGTTGGGGCGTAAAAAAAAATTATTATAAGTTTTAGTGCTGCCATCTACGTTTCAATATTACACTTATTTAAGTATGATGTCTATGAGAGAGAGAAAGAGAGAATGTCATACTGTTTAAAATTGAGCTATAAAAAATTTACGTACATAAAATTAATTATTTATATGATATATATAATTTTGAAAAATTTGAGATGGTAACTATTTGTAATCATCAATATTTCTATTTCAAATAATTTTCAAAACCATAGAAGCTTTTTAAAATAATTAAATGCATAAACGGCATAACTAGACAAAATGTAATATTTTAATAAACTATTGTAAATGAACTTAGCGAACTTTTATTGTCTTTTTAACATTAGGGAAGCATTTTTAGAGACATAAGCTAACCTAAAACTTTGTAAGATTAATTTGTTCAACAGAAATATTTTTCAGGAAAGCAATATATAAACATTTAAAAATGACATATTTATATTTATTTAAAGTAAAGCAGATTCACTTTAGCAATCAAACTCAAAAGTAAAAAAAAATAATATATCTATATGTATATATGTGCAAAAATTTCATTATGTTAAATTAAAAGTACTTATATAAATAAAAAATATTATTAATCGAAATATTTTTTAAATAAAAAAAACTGTTTGGTTTATATATGCGGCTTGAACCACATTGGTTTAAATCAGCCAACTCTGCACTGAAATAAAGTAAAAATTATTTCAATCTTGAGATATGAAATAATTTTCGTTCACTTTAATACTTATTTAATTTATTGGTTCTGTACTTACATAATATAATTTAAAAAACGATTACATATTCATTAGAATAGATTTGTCCAATAGAATATATTTCTCATTCATTAGATTTATTCAATAGAATATGTTTCTTTTAAAACTTATAAAGCAATGCATTTTTTTATTTATTTTTTCTTTTTAAAATACATTTTTTTGAAAGTAAGATTCTCAAGGGCCCCCTAAGTATTTGGGCCCCCCATGAGCTGCCCGGTTATGCCCATGCGTAAAGACGATACTGAGAAAGGGATTAGAAACTCTTGTTTTAAAAAATCTACATTTATAAAGCAGTTTTTGAGTGTTTTTTTTAAAGTAAATAATTAATAAATGCATACTTTTAAGAAATTAATGATTTTTTATTTTCATAAATTAGTCATTATATGAGATCATTATTAATTATTGAATTAAAGTTACACATTAATTATTTATCACAAATGAATAATTTAGTAGTATTTAAACAACTTGCCTACCAAACAAATTTATTTTATTCATTATTTTACACACTTATTATTAGAATAAAAATTCTGAAATTTCACAATAAATTTTAATAAACTACATTCAGCATTTTTTCCGATAAAAATACTAAATACTAATGCTACTATATACTATAACAACTTGCCTACTAAACAAACAAATTTTATTCATCATTTTATACACACTTATTATTAGAATAAAAATTCTGAAAAATCCACATTAAATTTTAATAACTACATTCAGTTAAAAATTCAGCTATTTATATTTTTTTTTCCCGATAAAAATACTAAATACTAAGGCTACTATATACTATAACAACTTGCCTACTAAACAAACTTATTTTGTTCATCATTTTATATACACTTATTATTAGAATAAAAAAATCTGAAAAATCTACAATAAATTTCAATAAACTACATTCAGTTAAAAATTCAGCTATTTATATATTTTTTTTCCGATAAAAATACTAAATACTAATGCACACGATACATATATTATTAAGCTGAATTATTTTCTTAACAATATAGCTGATTTATTTTAGACATGTTATTTCGTTATTTAAAGTCATTAATAAATAAATAAATAATAGAGAAAGAAGATTGAAATTTCATTAAAAAACAATTACTATAAGATTTTTATCACCTTTCATTTAATTAGCGAGTTTAAAAATTCCACAATAATCTAAAGTATATATGCTAAGGAACCTGTTTAATATCATTAAAAATTCTTATATCATAAAAACTCTTCATAGTGACTAAAGTTTTTTTTTAAATTTTTGTTAAATTCGGAGTCTGTAGGTACTAGGTAGGTACTGGTCGCTCTAGAGCTACACAATGGGCTATTGGCGTCTGTCTGGGAAACATCCCTGAGGATGATTCAAAGACATGCCATCGCAATTTTGAACCTTTGCAGAGGGGATGGCTCTCCAGCTTTGGTAGCCCGACGACCTGCGCGAAATCGAGAATTTTATGGTAGAACAGTTCAACGAGGACCGATACAGCGCACCCTCGGTCCCTACGCAGGCTGATCAAAGTGGTCACCCACCCGCTTCCTGTCCGCAGCCAGTGATGCTTGACTTCAGTGTTCTACTGGGAACCGTGTAAGATCAGTTCACTAAATTCGGAGTTATGAGCAGTTGATTNAGCGCACCCTCGGTCCCTACGCAAGCTGATCAAAGTGGTCATCCACCCGCTTCCTGTCCGCAGCCAGTGATGCTTGACTTCAGTGTTCTACTGGGAACCGTGTAAGATCAGTTCACTAAATTCGGAGTTATGAGCAGTTGATTCGGGACTAAATTTGGAGTTATGAGCAGTTGATAGTATGGCAGTTATTGTTAAAATAAAAACTTGATGTAATGAGTAGGGTACATAAAGAGACGTTACTATTTTGATACATTTTTAAGTCAATGTCAAAATGCCAATATTATAAATACAAAATTTGCATATTTATAACAATCTGTAATCTCGTGTTGTCCGTCAGCTTGTGTTCCTGAGTGTTTGGAAGATAAAACTCACCATTTTCTTCGTCAGTAGGTTTAAAAATAAAAAAATAAACTCGGGCAAAATAAAAAAAAATCAAAAAAATCCTTGAAATATTTGATTACGCGGAAACTCGAATAATCGTGGTTTGGATAATCGGGACTCTACTGTAATAACTTAGGCTATAGGCTGTTAAATGAAGTGCTATATCATTTGAAATTTTTATCTACGGAAAGTCTAACAAGTACAGTTTTTTTTGAAAAATTCTCACTAATAATAGAAAATGGAATAAAAAATAATTAAAGTAAACTAGATCAAACAGGTCATCTTGGTTAAACAAGCAAACAAGTTTTTTTTTATTGTAAAATAATAATTAATTCATTTTACTTCCGACACAATTGCATTTTTCTTTATTATATATATTTTCACCTAATTCCATCACATATTTTACTTTTTTTTTTATGTAAAATTAAGTGAAATGTTAATAAAACCATTTAAATATTCCTTTAGATGGTTTATTTAGGCTAATGTATTTCACCTCAATAACATAATAAAATCTACTTCACTATACCGTATTCGAAGTTATTTATATTATGAACTTAAAATTCATCAATTAAATTTATTTATTTTTAGAAAAGCAACCTAATTTTAATTTTTAAGAAGCAAGAAGCAATTCAACTCCATTTAAAACATTTCGAATCTATCATTTTGCTTTGAAGAGTGTATGTATTTGAAGAAAAACTTTTTTTTTTTAAATGTTCCGTAGTTATTTATTTATTTTTTGAGAAAATTTAGAAATCATTCTTGAGCGTAGTTAGGGCTTACAGCGGTAGGGACAAACTCAGTTTTTGCGCCTTCTAAATAATATAATATAAAATATGCTATAATTTCAGATTTAAGGGGACTTTTTGGGACTGCTATAAGTTAAGATTCCGTAAAACTAAAATCGCGAAATAAATGTTACGTAAAATAAGATTTCACAAGTTTAAATCAACGTAACTAGACAGCTTAAAAACGTTTATTCGATTTGGTTTAAATTATTAATATTATGGAATTCCTCTATGGTTTTCAATTTGGTTTGGTGAAACAGTATATGTTACTAATATAGTTTCGATTACACTTAGATGTTCTTGGTTTTAATTGAGTGTCAAGCTTTCATTGTTTCTTACTGTATCGCCCCAATTTGCAAGAAAATAATTTAAAAAACAATAAACCTTGAGAAGATTTTGCCTTGAGAGAAAAGAAGAAGAAAGAAGAGAAAAGAAGAAGAGATAAAAGAAGAGAGATGAGAAAAGAAAATCTTGCAGCCGATTTCATTTCAGAATTCCTTAATGAAATGCAGGTTAGCCGAATTTGCGTGACTTTTTAATATCTTCATGACTGTAATACTCTGAGCCCTATCCTAACATTCTTGCTGTGAAATAAAATGTGAAATAAAAGATGTCTAAGTGTGAAATACAGAAAAAAGTCAAAAAGTCCACAAAAAAAAACTAATATATATATATAGTATATATATTATATGGAAAAAATATAATTTTAAAAAGACGAAAAATTAATTTTTAATAACTAAAATGCTTTAAAAAATATTTAAACTTTTTTTAAAAAACATTTTATTTATTAATAATTTTTCTCTTTAAAATTACATTATTTTCCTTGTTTTCTTTGTATTTTTGACTTATTTTACGGGTTCTATGAACCTGTAGCTTACGTGCAGTAAGTAAAACTTATTATTATTTTCCAAAGCGTCATTATATTTTCCAGAGTTCATGAATAAATAGAAAATAAAAAAAATTCTGAGAAATCTAATCTGTCTTTAAATATTTTTTACGCGCTTCTTTTTAACCGGAAAATGGCATCCGATTTGAATGATTGCAAAAAAAAAAAAAATAAAAAATATTTCGTTCTCACTATAGAGTTCACACCAAAGTTTACTTTTCGCAGAATAATTACAATAATATTCCTTATTTTGTTTTCTAGAATTAAATTCATTTATGCAACATTAATCACGTTCGTCACGGATGTAATTTAGATGCGCTAAAAAAAAAAGAGTTAAATCCCAATTGTAAACAATTTAGATTTTCGACCATTTCAATCTTTCAGACGTAAAATAAATCACATACATTGATTAAAAAAAAAAAAATCCTCCAAAAATAGACAAATTTCACATTATATTCTAGAATTTTCCAGGTATATCATCATTCAACTTTAAAATTATGTATGCTCATCTGAAGCCTTTATAATAGTGAGAATTAAAAAAAAAAGTCTCTCCGTCTTTAGGAGTAATTAATCAATGTCAGATCCTTTATTTTTTTCCTCTCTCTCATTTTCTCATTTGTCTTTAACTTAGTCATGCCAGGCGTGAAGAAAAATTACATTTCATTGTTCCCGTTTAAAAACAAAAGTTACTGGGAATTGGATTATTTTTAGCTGTTATTGCTTGTTGAATTTAATTTTTAATTCAATATTTTCCTACCAATGTTTTAGAATTGATTGTTATAAAAAAACATTGATTAACACAAACTATAATACAGCAAAATTTTAATCTCAACAGAAGAATGGAAATTAATTATGAATGGCTCTTCCATAATAATTTTTTAATATTTTATTGGAATATTGATTAAAAAATATCACGTTCTTTTCATTCCTCAAATTTGTTATTATATTTTATTTCAAAAATATATTTCAAACACACTTTTTAAGAAACAAATATATTAGTATTGATTTTTTAACTGTATCTTTTATTAACGTAAAGATTGCTTTATTTACATTTATTACATTAATTCAAGTGAATAATTTGCACGTTTTGCCTTTTACAAAAATTTACTTAAGATTTTAATTATAAATTAAGATGAGATTGGCTGGAACAACAGATGATACAAATAAGTATCATTGTCAGATATTAAGAAAAATTTATAAATATAATTCTTAAAATACGGTAAAATTAGCATGTTTTCATTATTTAAATAAGTAATTTTAGAGACAAATATACTAAAATGTCTCAATGAAATGTCTAAACTCAAATTCACAAAAAATTAATTTTTGAAACAACGTTTTTGGTTTAAAAAAAACAGTTCAGTTTTTCACGCTCATTTAATTTCATAATTTTAAAATTATGCTTACAGAAATTTAGAATATTAACCTTGATGTCAAATAAATAGTTAGTATATAGTCAACTCTGTTTAACCTAATTACTTCACGGAGAAAAAAAAATATAGTAAAAGCACCGTACATTTTTGACGTTTGATAATGACATTTTTAGTTAAAAAAATAGCGTTCATTTTGGTTAATATAACCAAAATGAACGGTATTTAAACCATATTTGTGATAATTTTTCCATTCATATGGTAAGAGTTAGGTGAAAATTCTGGTATTCAAAATTTTAGTTCATATTACCACGCACTTAGTAAAAAGTACAAAACTGAAAAGAAAATTGAACCGAATAAATTTTTTTTTATGTCATGCTCTAATGCAGCATAACAAAATTAGCAAATTGTACAACATTTACCAAATTTTATAACATATTATAAAACCACATTTTAATGTATATTTTACCAATATTATTACCAACTTCAGTAAAAATTACCAAACTTTTCAGTGTTCCCAAAGATACAGAAACGTGGTAAATTTTATCATATTCTGGTAGTTTTGACCACATTGCTTTTTTTCACATTGTAGACAAGGCATTATAGATTGTTGATATTTTTGTAATTGCTATTTATTATTTTCAATTTGAAATTACATTTTTATTATTTCCAAATTACACTTCTAGAATTTTAGTTCATTAACATGATTGTTCAAGTAAACACTATTACAACATCGTCAACTTTATTTAACTGGAATGATTGTAAAAACTGAGTTTATGGGAGAGGAAGAAATCGTCTCAAAATAATTTGAAGTGTGTTGACCCTGAGCAAAGTAAACACTGTAACAACATATAATGGGTTCAACTTCAACGGAAACATGGTTCAATTTTACCCATTGCATGGTTAACTAACCCTAAACATGGTTAATTAACCCTTTACGCAACAAACTCCAAACATGATTAATTTAATTCTTTGCATGGTTAACTAACCCTAAACATGGTCAATTTAACCCTAAACATGGTTTAATTTGCACGATATTATTATTCGAGGTTTATATTATGGTTCAACGTTGAACCGATTTTTCTGAAAGAGTAGACTCAACAATCAAACTTACATATTAACCTTATTATAAAGTCCCTTTTCGTCTAGATCGTTTTACATTTTTTAGCTTGTATTGCTTTTGAACATCTGAGTCAAATGTAAATTAGCATATTTAAATTAAACTTACGGCCTTAAGAAATCATTTTCCCTCCCCTTCCTTTTTAAAGGCCAGGCTTTACATCACTTTCGTTGGGATTCCCACCCAATCGCTATTACTTTAATTTGCTATTAATTATTTATTATTTCCAAATTACACTTTTAGGATTTTAGTTCATTAACATGATTGTTCAAGTAAGCATTATTACAACATCGTCAACTTTATTTAACTGTAGTGATTGCAAAAACTGAGTTTATTTATGCGTGAGGAAGAAATCATATTTCTCAAAATAATTTGAAGTGTATTGACTCTGAGCAAAGTAAACATGGTAACAACATATAATGGTTCAACTTCAACTGAAACAAGGTTTAATTTTACCCCTTGTATGGTTAACTAACCCTGAACATGGTTAATTTAACCCTTTACGTGGTTAACTAACCCTAAACATGGTCAATTAAACCCTAAGCATGGTTTAATTTGCACGATAATATTATTCGAGGTTTATATTATGGTTTAACGTTGAACCGATTTTTCTGAAAGAGTGGACTCAACAATCAAACTTACATACTAACCTTATTATAAAGTCCTTTTTCGTCGAGATCGTTTTACATTTTTTAGCCTGTATTGCTTTTGAACATCTGAGTCAAATCAAATGTAAATGAGCATATTTAAATTAAACTTACGGCCTTAAGAAATCATTTCCCCCCCTTCTTTTTTAAAGGTCAGACTTTCTTTGGGATTCCCAGTAAACACGGTTTAATTTACACGATATTATTTTTCGAGGTTTATATTATGGTTCAACGTTGAACCGATTTTTCTGAAAGAGTAGACTCAACAATCAAACTTACATATTGACTTTATTATAAAGTCCTTTTTCGTCTAGATCGTTTTACATTTTTTACCCTGCGTAAATGAGCATATTTAAATTAAACTTACGGCCTTAAGAAATCATTCCCCCCCCCTTCTTTTTTAAAGATCAGGCTTACATCGCTTTCTTTGGGATTCCCGCTCAATCGCTATTACTTTAATTTGCTATTACTTATTTATTATTTCCTACACTTTTAGAACTTTAGTTCATTAACATGATTGTTCAAGTAAGCACTATTACAACATCGTCAACTTTATTGCAAAAACTGAGTCTATTTATGGTAGAGGAAGAAATCGTATTTCTCAAAATAATTTGAAATGTGCTGACCCTGAGCAAAGTAAACACGGTAACAATATATAATGGTTCAACTTCAACGGAAACATGGTTTAATTTTACCCCTTGCATGGTAAACTAACCCTAAACATGGTCAATTTAACCCTAAACATGGTTTAATTTGCACGATAGTATTATTCGAGGTTTATATTACGGTTTAACGTTGAACCAATTTTTCTGAAAGAGTGGACTCAACAATCAAACTTACATATTAACTTTATTATAAAGTCCTTTTTCGTCTAGATTGTTTTACATTTTTTAGCCTGTATTGCTTTTGAACATCTGAGTCAAATGTAAATGAGCGTATTTAAATTAAACTTACGGCCTTAAGAAATCATTTTTTCCCCCTTTCTTTTTTAAAGGTCAGGCTTTACATCGCTTTCTTTGGGATTCCCGCCCAATCGCTCATCTTCTGCAAATAATGCAAATTCGCAAAACTTTCTCAGAAGTAGGCGAGAAATAAGAAAAGACGCTGCTAGGAGGCGCAAGAGGTGATACTAAAAAGAAAGGGGGCGAAACAGAAGTTTCGAATGACGCTCAAGTGTGCAATTATCGATTCTCTCCCCCACCCCTTTATTCTTCTCCCCTATTCTCTTCCCTTCATGCCTAGCTGATTTTGTTGATTTGACTGTTTTAAATATGAAGAAACTTTTCCTCTTTTCCCGAATAATATCTTTTCCGAGATTTTTAAGAAAGGGGATCGATCCGGACTTTGAAAAGGAAAGGGGGGAATAAAAAGGGACGCGAAGTTTTCGCTTCTTTTTCTTTTCGGGATTCGGGAAAAAAGACAGGCAACTTCAGTCTGTTTAATTATGCAGAAACTTTTCCTTTTTTCAATGAGGGGAGGGGGGAATGTGAGAAGCTTTCATAAATGCATAGATTCGAGTAGATGAGGGAGGGGAGGAGGTAGAAGAGGGCGATCATGTAACGGAGTTTTTGTAATTTAATATTGCGAGTCATTTTTGATTTTGACTGGTAATGAATGTAGCTGCAGTAAAATATTTTATACTTTTCTACTCAAATTTTTAACTTCTTTTTGGGTATATGTCAATGCATCGAAGATTTAAAGAATCTTTTAAATCATGCTTGCTTTAATTTACAAACTAAAGAATAAAAGCATTCTTCTTAGTACTCCTTTTTTAATCTTTTGTTAGTATTTATATTTAATCGATTTCACTAATTATACTTTTTAAAAATTTTCTCCAGCTCAAATGGGGATATATGTGAGGTAGCTTTTACTCAAATGGGGATATATGTGAGGTAGCTTACACTCAAATGGGGATATATGTGAGGTAGCTTATACTCAAATGGGGATAGATATGAGGTAGCTTATACTCAAATAGGGATACATGTGGGGTAGCTTTTACTCAAATGGGGATATATGTGAGGTAGCTTATACTCAAATAGGGATATATGTGAGGTAGTTTAGGAAGATTATGCGGTTTATTTTATTTATTTAGTATAGTTTTTGTTCTTGTTGTTGTAGGCCATTAAAGTCAAGGGATGAGATATTATTCTTGTTTTCCAGTGGCGCAATCTATGGCCAAGAATTCGACTTCTGCCACACCCATACGTCACATCCGTTTATAAGGCGGACCCCTTCATACATTCATTAATTCATCCACAGACTGTAATTTTGACCTGAACCAGAGAACGATCCAATTCAGTACCACCAGAGGTATAATTTGTTATGGGAATATGGAAGACTTTGTGATCCGAAAGATTTAGCGTGCGCCAGTCACCATTTACTACAAGAGGAGTCGGCGGCAGGCTGGATTCGAACTCCTGTTCTCACGAGGGTGTGAGTTTTTGTTTTAAACTTCGTAAATAAAAAACACTGAAAAATAAAAATCTTTTCAAAGTCATACAAATACTAAGCTAATTTAATTATGTAAAAAGAGAAATCTAGCTTTATATGCGATTTTTTTTCACAGCATACGCAAAAAGTTAAGTTAACATTAAAGGGTCCAAACTTTGGACCTCTCTCCTGATCAAACAATGGAGACCATATTTCCCAGATTGCGGCAACCCCCTATACATTTGGGGTCAAAAATCCGAATCCTTCGAAAAAAAGGTATGCTTATACCGAGAAAGCACGATTTTGTGTCCGATTTCGTAACTTTAAATATGGTCTACACTAATTAAATGGCATATTTGAGGTCACCCCCCCCCCTAACCCATTAAGATTGAATCCTAGGACGCGAAGATCCGATCATAAGATCAAAAGTTATTCAGGGTGGTCCGTTTTTTATTTTGCGCACTGTACACAAGCGCGAAAAAGTTATTGGCCACCCTGTGGAAGGCAGAGCCTAATCTAGGAAAGCGGGGGCCCTAGGTACAGAATTTTCAGGGACCCCCTGGATTTTACTTTAAACCAAATTTACACATTGTTTAATTATTGAAGAGTTTTTCAATTACTTATAAGTAAATTACGATATATAAGTAAATTTAAGGTCATACTTATTTCAATTTTTGTTAACTCTTATTTCTCATAGACAATTATCAAGGAAAAACGGAAATAGAATATAATTGTAACAATTAGAGCCCCTCCCCTAGAAATGTGGGGGACCTAGGCTTCTCAGGTTTTATGATAAATCAGGCTCGAAGGAAGGCAATTTCGGCCTTCCTCTGAGATGTTTAGAGTTTGCTCACGTTGTCATAATCGAGACAACATATATGTAACACTTGATTTGATTTCAAAATTTTTAAACTTGCTTTTAATCGTAAATGTAAACTTTATTGGTTAAAATCTTTGCACGCAGCTTCTGTAGGATATTTTATTTATTTATTATTTAAAATTTATTTGTTTATTTCTTTATGTTTCGGGTCATGTAAAACAAAATCTAGAAGAAAAAAAATTCAATATTGAACTAGTAGTATAAATATAAAATTACGATTAGGACTCAATAAATAATTATGCCTTTATTTATTAGTTCGAATTCTATTTTAGCTAAATAATATTTTTATAAACAAAGAAACTAATTCAAAACTCAATTTTGATACTTAATATTTGAAATACAGTGCAAAACATGTACTTGATACTTAATATTTCATGTACAGTGCAAAACATGTACTTGATACTTAATATTTGATGTACAGTACAAAACATGTACTTGATACTTAATATTTCATTTGCAGTGCAAAACATGTACTTGATACTTAATATTTGATTTGCAGTACAAAACATATACTTGATACTTAATATTTGATGTGCAGTGCAAAAACAAAAATAATAAATAACGAACTGTTCCTCAGAAATCGATTTTAAAAAAGTCCTTGTTTTTTAAATTTGATTTCTCAGGAACTATTCGATCGATTTCGCTCAAATTTTGTGTTTTGCCATGTAAAAATACATTCTTTAAAATGATGCAAGAAATTGTATACCTAACATTTCAAAATGTTTTTGACTATTATTAAATAAAATAATAAAAAATAATAAACATTTACTAAAAGTTATTTTCTGAATGGAATTATCTTTAGATAAACGAATTTTATAAATGCGTGAAAAATTTTTCAATTCGCTTCAAAATTACTCAAGATATGCAAAAATTAAAATGAACATTAAGGGGGCTAAACTTAGGATCGCTGTCCTGACCAAACTGGGGGGAACATATTTCCCGGTTTGCAGCTACCCCCCATATTTTGGGGGCGGAAATCTAAATTAGTGGAAAAAAAGGTATGTTTGTTCAAAGAAAGTACGTTTTTGCTTCTGATTTCGTAACTTAAAATATCGTAATTAGACTATCTGAGGTCAACTTCTCGAACTATTAAGATTGAATCCTAGAACATAAAGAATCGAAATTTCGATAAATCAAACAGTAATCTGGTTTCTAGATGACGCTTATACTTGAAAATGAAATTTATGACGAAAATTTAACGCAGGAAAAAGAGCTGTTTTCAGAAACAAATGGGGCATTTGCCCATCAAGGCCCCACTTTTCTAGGATTCTAAAGGACCTCTCGCTACTTTTATTCGAGAAAGAAATATTATTTTTTTAAAAAATTGTGAAAACTTATATTAATTTTGATAGTTAAAATTCGAAAAACGAATTTACTACTTAAAGCTTACAAATAGTATAAGCAAATGGCGGATGAATTTAGTGGTCTTCATATTTCTAAGAGTCCAGCACAAAAAAAAAAGCTATTCTTAAAAATCATACCATAAAATTAAAAAAAAAATTAATTGCATTTAAATGTTTAAGATGATTATTTAAGAGGGACTTTTGAACAAAATTTCGTATTTCTACTATGGGTCCCACGCCTGATGATTCAGAAATAAAACTTAAGCGAAAGTATAGATTGGACAATAAAATAAAATAGAGAAAAATGCAAAGTTGCTTCTTTTTAGGACTGAAATTAAAAAAAAAAAAAATATTAAGTAAAACACATAGTTTGTTTTAATAATTATGCGTGAGAAGCCCCATACAGGGATCGCGGAACCGGGGGGGGTGCTTTTTTCCCTCCCATTTTAGATATTAATGGACACACAAGATTACAATTTTCACTCAATATTTGTGCAATTAAATTTAATATGAAAAAAAAATCTTTTGTGTTTGAAAAAATTCATTAAAAAAAGGTTCTATTTCAAGCGAGCTTTGACATTTCCTTGGTGAAATCTGTTACCAAATCATCCGTAACTCATCCCCCACAAAAGAAATATATTTCCCTGATCCCATCGGATTTCCCCTGATGGGTTCCAAAGGGAAAAGGTTTTAATTGGTTGGACCTTGGTTTCAAATGTCACAGTGAACAGAATTATATTAAAAAAAAGAAACAGTGAGGCACAATTTTAAAAAAAATCGTTAAATGAGAGATAAATAATTTACAGGTAAACAATTTCTTTCATTAATTTAATTTTAAAATAATTCGAACCATGAAGTTAAAATTGCATTTCCAAGTCTTGATGATTGCCAATTTGTGCCAACCAAATCGGACACGATTAATAT
>NC_092215.1:28137328-28268212 GCF_043381705.1 Parasteatoda tepidariorum | reverse complement strand
TATATATATAAATTTTTTTTAGTATATAAGTGATTTAAATTATTGATTAAAATATAATCAGATTAAAAATACCTATCTAGATATTTTTTCATCGATTGCCCATTTTTATTACAAGAAATAGTTCAGAATTAGTTCCACATCCCAAAACAATGAAATAAAATAAATTAATTTATGAAATGAAAAATAATGAATACGATGATAAATTTCTACTGTCTTTAACAATAAAGCAAAGTACTAAAATAAAAATTAGTTTCCAAAATTTGAAAAACAGTTCGTTTTTGAGTTGTATATAATTGATTTAAATTATTGATTAAAATATAATCTGATTAAAAGTACCTATCTAGATATTTTTTCATCGATTGCCTATCTTTATTACAAGAAATAGTTCAGAATTGGTTCCTCATCACAAAATAGTTAAATAAAATAAATAAATTTACGAAATAAAAAATAATGAATACGATGTTAAATTTCTACTGTCTTTAATAATGAAACAAAGTACTAAAATAAAAATTATTTTCCAAAATTTGAAAAAAAGTTCGTCTTTGAGTAGTATATAATTGATTTAAATTATTGATTAAAATATAATCTGATTAAAAATATCTATCTAGTTAGTTTTTCATGGATTGCCTATCTTTATTACAAGAAATAGTTCAGAATTAGTTCCTCATCACAAAATAGATAAATAAAATAATAATAAAATTTTATTTAGTAAATAAATTTACTAAATAAAAAATAATGAATTCGATGGTAAATTTCTACTGTCTTTAATAATAAAGCAAAGTACTAAAATAAAAATTATTTTCCAAAATTTAAAAAAAAGCTCGTTTTTGAGTAGTATTTAATTGATTTAAATTATTGATTAAAATATAATCTGATTAAAAATATCTATCTAGTTATTTTTTCAACGATTGCCTATCTTTATTACAAGAAATAGTTTTGAAGAAGAAGAATTTGTTCCTCATCACAAAATAGTTAAATAAAATAAATAAATTTACGAAATAAAAAATAATGAATACGATGATAAATTTTTACTGTCTTTAATAGTAAAACAAAATACTAAAATAAAAGTAAAAAAAATTCTTTTCTTATTATTTTTAATTTCTTTCCAAACGTTTTCGTTCTAAATTTTTTAAAATTTGTGTTAATGAAATGCATTTTCGAATTAAAATTTAAATAGAGTTTATGTTTTTATTTTAAACTTTTGTTTTCATGTATAACATGATATAACATTAATATTCCGTAGATATTTTTATCTATTTAAATAACTGATAAATGTAATATTTAATTTTGAAAGAGCTTTTATCATTAATGTTTTGTCCATGTAGAGGATTCTATACAATACTAATATTATCCATTACAGAACATTAGAGAATAACAATTAATTACTGGATTATCTAGTAGCAGTTTTAAACAATAATCGTCAAATTAAAAAAAAAAAAAGATGAGTATTTGAAAAGATGAGCATCCACGAAATTGTAAACTATCCAATTATATTAATTTTCGATTAGAATTTTTTCTTTTTACATTAATTATTTAAGTAGCTGTTATAAATATAAATTAGTACGTAAAATTGTGTTAGATACAATTTTAAAATATTAATAGCGCCATGATACAGTTTGCTTAAAAACTGAGATTTGCTTAAAATTTTTTGTTGCGGTACAATTTGCTTAAACTATCAGGTGATCACTGGAAAACCACAGCAGGATTTAAACCAAGAAAAACTCGTAAAAATCGTTTCAAATATTTAAGCTAGAATTTTTTTTGCTAAAAAAATGAAATGTTTTAATATTTCCTTGATTTAACACTAGATGACGCTTTAGTCTGTGTATCCTTACATTTTGGAAAAGAAAATGTGAAAAAAAACTTTTTTTTATTATCACATACGACTGTTTAACGTGTCAGTAAACAATGGCAAAAGAATAAATTAATATGTTTTTGTAAGGAACTAAAAAAAAACGAACCTAGAAACCATTGAAAGAGAACATAGATTAATATTTCAAAATATGGTTTAACAAAATTAGTAGATGACTTACCTTGCAGTGAAGTTAACTCTGAATCAAACTATAATATCCTGAAAAAATGTTATTCAAAAATTATTGCAGGAAATTTTTTATTTATTAAAAAAAGTAATAGAATAAGAAAAAACATCATTAGCTTTTCTTGTGTAAAGAAAATTCAAAATACATCAAAACTTTAATGTTTCTCATTTTTAAAAATTTATTAGCTTTAAAATTTCTAGTTTCTTACTATGATAACTTTTACAATTTATTAACAAGATTAAAATTATTAAATATTTCGCTTAGTTAATTAATTAAAATTATTAACTAAGTGAATGAAGAATAAAAAAAATATATATTTCTTAAACTGCAATGATATTGAATAATAAAATTAGCAATAACAATTAAATTCACGAAAGTATGAATTACTATTTTCAATATTAAAGCTTAACTAATAATAACCATTATTAATTTTACCAAACTCTTAAAACTATTTAAATAAACAAATATATATTAATTTTTCTCTATATTTTTGAACCCGAAAATTATTTATGAAAAGAAGAAAACATGAGAAGAAAAGTTTATTTATAACATCGATATAAATCGATATATAAATTTATTAATTATTAAAAATATTAGTTTTATCATAATAATTTTATTTATATAACTGAAATTTTCTTAAAATATTTTAAATTAAAATACTTGCAGCTTGAGAAAGCATAAAATTTTTTTTNTTCATAACATCGATATAAATCGATATATAAATTTATTAATTATTAAAAATATTAGTTTTATCATATATAATTTTATTTATATAACTGAAACTTTCTTAAAATATTTTAAATTAAAATACTTGCAGCTTGAGAAAGCATAAAAAATTTGTTTGTTTTTTATAAAATGAATTAAAAATTAAGTTTCAATTTAAAATATAAATATTTATGGGTGTAAAAATTTAAAAATTATTACTTGAATGCATAATTAATCGCATTGGAAACGAATGGCCAATTATATTTAGAAATTTCAAATTTAATATTCATAACTTAAAATGATTTTGTTTTGGAACTGAAAGATAATATATTCATTTTAAAGTATATGTAAAATAAGATTACATTTTATGTGCAAATGAAAATACTGAATAAGTTAGTTAAACGATAACAGTTCAAATACATACCGAAACTGATTTTTTTAATTGCATGAAACTTGCGTATAAAATTAATTTAAATTTTATGAAAGTTTAACTAGTTTCGAAGACATCTTCAAAATCGTCTGCTTATCGAAAAATCAAACTTTGTTTATTTACAACTGTTCAAAAGGTATTGCCGAAATCATCGTGAAAATGTTGTTAAAAATGGAATAACTTATTTCTGATTTCTACTGCTTTGTTCTTTTTTCGTACCTCAAATTTGTTTCTGGTTTTCATTCTCACTGCTATTACTCATGTTTTCTGCGGTTGTGTTGCACCAACCAGATTCTCAAACGCATCGTTTCAGAGAATGTAATTGATTAATGCAACACGCATTTGCGTCAAGCATTCTTTGAGTGATATTTAAGTTACGTGAAGGGAAAAACCACGAAATTTTCCCAAATTGTTTTTTTTTTTTTTTTTTTTTTTAAGCTANTTTTTTTTTTTTTTTTTTACTAAGATTTACACTTCGACTTAGTATTTTATCTTAGCTTTAGCATATTGATCAATACTCTTGACTTTTTAGAAGGTGATTTCACCTGCTATAAAAGAATGGTTGTTTTTAAGGGAAAGCAGGGGAGCCTACCCCTCTACAGAGGATCAAAATTGTGGTGGCGTGTAATCTGATCATCCTCAGGGATGCTTCCCAGACTGTCTCCAATAGCTCATTGTGAAGCTCTTGGTGAGATAAAAAAAAGAATTTGAAAGTCTATCGAAATAATTATTGCAGCAGATGTTGTAATCATGCTTTGGTCAATTGAACAGAAAAATAAAATAAATAAAAAATTAAAAAGAAACTCATACATACATATTTTGACAACTTTCAGAGCAATAAGCGCCAGAAAAAGGGATTAGAAAATTTATAATTTTATGAAAATGAATTTTTCTGATTAAAATCAAACTTCTTAATATGGAAATAAAAATGATTAATTTATATGGGTTTTTATTTTTAATAAATTTATTTTTATTTCTTTATTTATGAATTTTTGAATATATGATCAGTATAATGAACCAGATTTCCAAGTTAAAGAGTCTACGGGCGTGAAATCATGTTTCGCGAATCAATTATTATTATTATTATTTTATTTTTTTTTTTTGCTGGTAAACAAATTTTTTTAACCAGTGGTAATTTTAAAAAATGCAAATAATAATTCTTTATGATTAATTTAATAATGATTTAATTTAGTAATAAGAATAAAAGTTTTTTATAGCCTAATCAAACTTCGAAATTTCCTTGTAAAAATGAGGAATTAATTAGTTTAGAGCTTCCAAAAAATATCAACTAATAACATTCATTCGTTTTATTAAAATGTTGTTGTAAATTATTATTTTTCAAATTATTATATTCGGTTAAAGTTAACTCAACTAAATCAATAGTAAAAATTACATATCGTATCATAATGTAAAAATGTATACCCCTTAAAGTTCAAAAAAAGTTCCAAATTCAAAAAAGTTAAAAAGGGAAAAAAAGTATAAAAAGTATTTTTTTTCCCTTGAAATTAGCTTTGTTAAGCAATTTTGATGCTTGATTGTTATTTCTATATTCATGTAATTAGTTGTGGAGATATTACGAAAAGCCCAAAAATTAAAAATAGTTCTTAGGCTGACATAGCATTAGGCCACATAAAGGCCACCTGCAAATATTTCAAAACTCTAAATATTTATCGTTGAAACACTTACAAAAAATATAGTGAAAATATTTCGTGTTTAAAAAGAATAAAGTGAAAAATAAAAATGAAAATTTGAAAATAATACTTTATTTAAATTTCAATTGCTCAGAAACTATTCAATTGAGTTAACACAAACAATGGAGTTTGCCATTTAAAATTACACAATTTAAAAAAAAAACGTACAAAATTTGTACACATTTCAATTGTTAATTACACCATACTTACTTTACAAAATTTCAAATATTTAATTAAATTAAGCTATAAAAATAACTACAAAATATTATGCTTCGCTTGGAAGAAAATTTCGGTAAACGAGTTTATAGCTTGTATGAAAAAATTGTTTGGTTCGCCAATATGCGATGAAATACTCAAAAATAAAAATTAACAATAAAAGGCTCGAACTTTCGATCGCTTTTTTGACTACTGTAATTTCGCATTCATACTTCTTAGGAAAATATGAACGCAAAATTAAGTTAAAAAAAGGCAATTATCACTGAGAAAAAAAAATATGGTCAAAACTACCAGAATATTGCAAAATTTATCACGTTTCTGGCTATTTGGGAACACCAAAAATTCCATTAAAAGAAACCATCACACACCGAGAAAAAAAGTATGAGTTCAAAAGTATGAATGCAAAAATATGGTCAAAACTACCAGAATATAATAAAATTTACAGTATTTTTGACTCTATGGGAACACCAATAAGCTCGATAATTTTTACTGACACGCTTTGGCAATGATTTTGGTAAAATTAACGAGAAAATATGATTTTATAATATGTGATAAAATTTGGTAAATAAGGCAAAATTTGAAATTTTTTTTTGATACTTAAGAGAATGGCGTTAAAACCATTCCTTCGTTTTATTTTACTTTTCAGTTTTGTATTTTTTATTAAATGAGTGGTAAAAAGAACTGTTATTAAGAAAACTGGTATTTCCGATAAACTGTTGAGAAAGTGGCATTAGAAGCAACAAAATACTTATATAGAATAAACTTTTTTTTAATACTGAATTACGTTGAGACGAACGGGAATAAAATACCTTGTAGAATTTTTTTATTTTTTTTTTATTTTTTATTTTTTTTTTATTTTTTTTTAAGTATTACAAAATCTTGTGAAGAATGATTTGTTGCTGTCGTAGGGCTTTAGGAAAAGATATGTGATAGTTCTTGTTTTCCAGTAGTGTCATATATGGCCGAGATCGACTTCTGACACACCCATACGTCACACCCGTTTTTAAGATGGACCCATTCATTCCTCTACAGATCGTAATTTTGACCTGAACCAGAGAACGAGCGCCCTGCCAATGACTTAATCCATTTATTTAAGTTTGACAAGCAATGTTTTTTGTCAACCATGCTGGGTATCGGGAGTTTATGTTAATAATTTCAATAATTTATTTGTTGTTACTAAACCTAGAATTTTTTGAGCAACATTAGAATTATTTGGCATTTAAGTTTTAAAAATTAAAACTATGATATTTTTAGTTCATATCGTATATATAAAAAAAATTCTGCAGTTTTTTATATATATTTATTTATTTATTTCTGATTTTGTACAAAATTTTTTTTTTACGAATTTTACCATATTGACATTTAGTTCATCATATCATTAAATTTAACAATAAAACTTTTGCGCTCAATTTTCGATTACGAGTACATTTAATATGGCATATCTAGATCGCGAATTAAAAACTTGTCTTTACTTGTAATTTTAAAATAAATTTTTTAACGTTTATAAAAACGAAATATAATTCATAATTTAGTGAATTTTGAAGAGTTTTATGTTTATGAATATAATTTTTTTATTTATTTACTCATTTCTTTAAACAGATGTTATAGTGTTCAAACATTTAATTTATTACTACAGTTTCCAAAGCAAAAACGAAATTTCTAAACATTAAGTAGTTTTAAAATTAACATAAATCATAAATTAAGAACTCCTTTTTATATTCAAACATTGAATTTTGATTTCTGGTTTTGGTTTCTGCATATTTTCAACGTTCACTATTTTAATTAATTTTGTAACTTTTTCGTGCATTTTCAAATTTTCTACATTCAAATTAAAATGTAATGGATTCTAAATTAAGACTTCATGTTTTATCTCACATTTTTTTTTTAAATGAAATTTAATGTTACTTTGAATTTCTGATTTCCTCGAAATGTACTGTAAAATCTTACTTTTCTGTTTTGTTTTTGTACTTGTACTTTTTGCTCTTTACTTTTCAAAATCAAAACGTTTTACTCATTACTTTTGCTCAAAGTACTTGTACTTTTACTCGATATTTTAAAAGAAATAAGCTTCTCATATTGCTAAATGAACGGAAAAATTTCCCAAATAAATAATTTAAATACAGTATATTTTGGTTTTATTAATCATAATTATGCTGTTTTTTTCTATTAGGAATATGTCATTACCGTACAGTACGATAATTTATTCAGAATTTCTTTCTCCTCATAAGAAATCGAAAAAAAAAGTAAAATTTTTAATAGAATTGCTCCCTCTCCGAGAAAAATAAAAATAAATAAAAAATGGAAAGGAAAAAAAGCAGAATTGAAAAAAAAAAATATTAACCGCAAAAAGTCTCATACACGAAAAGGTAAAGCTGGTATTTCTGTACAAAACAAAGTACCTCAAATTATACTACTTTTGATTATAAGTAATTTCGGAATTAGTGATTTCATTATAATAGTTCCGTAAATTTTTCTCATTTCGAAAATTATATTTAACAGTTTTTCTTACGAAAGATATGAATATAAAATTATATTAAGGAAGTCATTTAAAAGAAGAAAAAAAAAAGCTTTTTTTTTTCTAGAGGGCAGTAGCGTTTCAAATACAGAAAGTAAACTTTTGGCTTCATGTAAACTTCTGATGAAGCAGTTTTTATCACAATATCGATATCTATTCCATTTATCAGTGTTTGATAAGACAGCACATCTGCTTCTATTATGATTGCTCTTAAGTGTAAGATGCAACACTTTTAGAATATTTTTAATGCTAACAATGGGTGAACTAACAAGAACACATTTTAAACAAGATTAGTTGCTACTTGCATCGCTACAAAAGTTAAGTAATGCTTCTACTTGTTCAGCTACGAAAGTTAAGTAATACTTTTGAATTACTATGCAATCCGAAACATTTCATGCTTTAATAAGTAATTAAATCACTCTATATTTTAAAAATAATTAGGTTTATCGCAAATGATAAATGTCATCGAATTATTTATTTTGCTATTAAAATTCGAAAAGGTTAAACAAAGTATTTAAATTTAAACCCTTTTCAAGTATGGAAGTACAATTTATGTATAACTGTGTCTTATTTTCTTTTTAAATCTGTATTATTGAATGGCCTACGACACTGTGATTTGTCATACTTTTTACAAAGGTCGTAATTTTGTATCAAACTGTTTCTTAGCATTGTTTCCAAACAGTTACGGTTTTACAGATTTCCAGAACTTCAATTAAATAACAGCACAATACATACATATTAAAAAACCTATTATTTATAAATGAAAATCATGGTGTTTGTCACCAAGAACACTTCTCCTGATCGATTTGATGTGGCTTGTCATTATATTGCACCCAGTTCTTCAATTTTAAAGGTTAAATTTAACATAATCGTCCCTAAGGAGAAGACACAATAAATTAATAAATTGAATTTTTAGATAGTCAATAAATTGAATTTTTAGCTTTTTTTTTTTTTTTTTTTTTTGTTGCTGGAATATAATTTCTGAGAAATGGATTGTAAAGTTATCAAGCTTTAAAAACTAATTTTACAAATTTCTTACAAGATAATATGAATTCAGAGTTTTAGACAACAGATTTAAACAATTCTTTCATCTTCATCGATAAATAAAATAAGAACGAACTAACCATATAATTTCGTTTGGCTCTACTGCTGTAAGATATTTTGCAATCCACTAATTTTTATATCTTATATCTGTCGTTGAACAGCCGACCCAATTTTGGGTTTACGACTACTAATGTACAACTGCGCAGCCTTGTACTTTTGAACCAATCCAGAAGACAAGGAAACTCCTGGATCAGTACCCCCAGAGGGTTTGTTATGGGAACATGGAGGACTTTGCGACTAAACAGATTTAACGTGCATCAGTCACCCTTTACTACACGGAGAGTCTTCAGCCGGCTCGGATTGAAGCCACGAATTTTTGGGCATGGGCCTAGTGCCCTACCAACCGGGCTATCCCGGCCGTTGTCATCCATTAATTACCTTGATCTGTCTAATTTTATTTAAAAGTAATGTTTAAAAGTGATAAAAATAAAGCAAAACGATTCGGTGAACGGCCTAGGTTTGGAATTGTGTTTAAAATTTCAATTTTTAACATTTAAATTTCAATTATGTGTAATATTACGAGGCTCCTTTTTGAAAATAAATTATTTTTTAACAATAGTTTCTTTAAAAAAAATTGTGTTTAATTGTGCTGAGTTCGCTTTCATTTTAATGTAAGAGAATTATGACCTATAAGTGTTAAAAACTAAACAAATATTTAACTGATTCCATACATAAGAGAACAAAACGATAACAAATCGCAACGCACGTTAATAACAACATTTGTAACAAACCCATGTTTTACAATATTGAATTATATATACTGAATATACTCAATGTACTGAATTACTTTAAAAAAATTATGCTAAACAAAGTATTTTAGAACAAGCATTACTTTCAACTTCGACTGAAAATTGAACTAAAAACTAAACACTACTATTTCCTATCTTTAAGTCCTTTTTAGCGTGTTTAATTAAATTTCAATATTTCTCATTTTATATATTACTTCTTGTTTCCTTATTTCTTATTTTGATATTTCTTTTCATTGATTATATAATCTTTTCAAAATATACATGCAGTTACTTTACTAAATTGTATAGACCTAGTAGCTCGTTTATTTTATTTTTATTGTGTGTATTTTTATTGAATTTTTTTTACTTAAAAAATTATTAATATACATGCAGAATGTTTTTATTAATATTTTCAATTTTACTGAGTTCCTAAAATTCTGAAATTCATTCTTAATTTTATAAATATGTT
This sequence comes from Parasteatoda tepidariorum, assembly GCF_043381705.1. Lineage (NCBI taxonomy): Eukaryota > Metazoa > Arthropoda > Arachnida > Araneae > Theridiidae > Parasteatoda > Parasteatoda tepidariorum. Next base: position 28,258,315 of record NC_092215.1, on the reverse strand, counting down.
CTCCAGAAACTGTTTTGCTTTTATGTTTTATGAGATAGAGTTGTTATATAGTTTCCTCTGATATCAGACAAGGACAATTTTTAATGATCCTGTCATCCCAGTTATAGTTCTAAAACCGTCTCTATGTGATGTTTTTTTTACCTAATATTAGCATCATTTGCTTTTAATGTTTTGAACTTAAAGACAGACAAGTCATTATAACTTCAAAATAACTGTGAAACTGTAAATGATATCTATACGATTGTTAATACTAAAAGATTCCTGAAACGTTTGTTTCAGTCAATTACAAAAGTAAGTTTAACGGTGAAACTATAGACGATTTTTTCAGTCAATTAAAGTAATTGTCCCTGTAAGAATATGAGAAAGCTGATAGAAACGATAAAATTACCTTTATTTGTGCAGTTATTAACTTGAGATTGTCCCACAGAGATTTGTGAGCAACCTGGTGCATTCTTACCAATTTAGCTCCTGCTGTATTTTCCCCAGTTTCTAAGAATTAAGTTTTATAGTACATTCAAAATTACGAAAATATATTTAAGTTGTTATATTTATCATTTTAGGAACTGAAAATGGAAAAGATCATTCCTAGATCGTAAAATAGCCGAAGGTTCTTGTTTATAGTACCTTCAAAATGGCTGGCATGGCGAGCTTTATCTGGTTTACAATAGTCATTGTAGGTATGAACTTAACATCATTCACAATTAACTAAATGAGTAACATTTATCTATTATATAAATAAGCATTTATATATATATATATATATATATAAATGCTTATTTATATAATAGATAAATGTTACTCATTTAGTTAATTGTGAATGATGTTAAGTTCATACCTACAATGACTATTGTAAACCAGATAAAGCTCGCCATGCCAGCCATTTTGAAGGTACTATAAACAAGAACCTTCGGCTATTTTACGATCTAGGAATGATCTTTTCCATTTTCAGTTCCTAAAATGATAAATATAACAACTTAAATATATTTTCGTAATTTTGAATGTACTATAAAACTTAATTCTTAGAAACTGGGGAAAATACAGCAGGAGCTAAATTGGTAAGAATGCACCAGGTTGCTCACAAATCTCTGTGGGACAATCTCAAGTTAATAACTGCACAAATAAAGGTAATTTTATCGTTTCTATCAGCTTTCTCATATTCTTACAGGGACAATTACTTTAATTGACTGAAAAAATCGTCTATAGTTTCACCGTTAAACTTACTTTTGTAATTGACTGAAACAAACGTTTCAGGAATCTTTTAGTATTAACAATCGTATAGATATCATTTACAGTTTCACAGTTATTTTGAAGTTGTAATGACTTGTCTGTTTTTAAGTTCAAAACATTAAAAGCAAATGATGCTAATATTAGGTAAAAAAACATCACATAGAGACGGTTTTAGAACTATAACTGGGATGACAGGATCATTAAAAATTGTCCTTGTCTGATATCAGAGGAAACTATATAACAACTCTATCTCATAAAACATAAAAGCAAAACAGTTTCTGGAGAACATATTTATAAAATTAAGAATGAATTTCAGAATTTTAGGAACTCAGTAAAATTGAAAATATTAATAAAAACATTCTGCATGTATATTAATCATTTTTTAAGTAAAAAAAATTCAATAAAAATGCACACAATAAAAATAAAATAAACGAGCTACTAGGTCTATACAATTTAGTAAAGTAACTACATGTATATTTTGAAAAGATTATATAATCAATGAAAAGAAATATCAAAATAAGAAATAAGGAAATAAGAAATAATATATAAAATGAGAAATATTGAAATTTAATTAATCACGCTAAAAAGGACTTAAAGATAGGAAATAGTAGTGTTTAGTTTTTAGTTCAATTTTCAGTCGAAGTTGTAAATAATGCTTGTTCTAAAATACTTTGTTTAGCATAATTTTTTAAAAGTAATTCAGTACATTGAATATATTCAGTATATATAATTCAATATTGTAAAACATGGGTTTGTTACAAATGTNTATATATATATTAATAATAATAATAATAATTTGAAATTAATTGAGCTGTTGTAACTTTTCTTTTTTAAACTAGTAATCATCCAGTTTTTTTTCTTTATGAATGTACTTCGATATAATTATAATCAATATTAATATAAACACATCGATATTCTAGGTATTTTGGTGTCTTCTCTGGCCATGATATCTATGGGTAAGTTTTTAATTATACGGATGAGTTTATTGATGTTTAGTTACAATAAATTGATACAGTTGATGATAATATTGATGACGATAATGTATTGATGTACAGTTTAGCTTTATGACTCAAAATAAATGAAGATCGAAGGGAAAAAAGGTGTTATGTTCATTTTTCATAATAATGAAGATTAGATATAGCCATTTGTTGGATTTTGAGGATTACTAAGTTTTGACAAATCAATAAGGGGAAAAATCGGTTTTTCCCGAGAGTTATTGTACAGTAAGATGATCCATACTGTGGAAAAACCCTTCCTATCAGCTCGCAAAATTGTTTTTTCACCGAATCACACACACACTCACAGTTTTGTGGACTTAGATCGCATTCTCCCTTTGTCTTTAAATATATTTGTATCTTTTATATCTTTCTGAAAAGTGTAATCTTTCTGAAAAGTGTAATTAATATGAAAAGTATTTCTGATGAGAATGTGTTTAACTTTAAAGCTTTTAATTTGAATTTTGTAATAATTGATCTTGATTTTCCATTCCTAGAAAACTTTTTCTCCTAGATTTAATAATGTAGTTTATCAAAATGTATACTTTTTTTTGACAAATTTGGCAAAAATACACATTGGGTAAAATAAAAAAGAAAACACTTTTAACTTTGGACCAATGATCCGACTTTAACGTACTATGATACTTAATCGATTGAGTGCCTAACCGTAAATATACTAATTAATTAGTGCAGTAAGTATTTAAAGTGACGAGAGCGTGCAATAGTTTTAAAATTACGAAGCAGAAAATATTTAAAGCTACAAAATCAGACACTAAAACGTATTCTCTCTGCAAAAACATACCTTTTCCTGACGGATTTGTATTTTTGACATTCGAAACATGAGAGGTTGCTGCAATCTGCAAAATATGGTGCCAGCAGTTTGGTCAGAAGAACAGTTGAAGTTTGAATTTGTTATCGTTAGTTTAATTTTTCGCATATTTAGCCATTTCAAAAGGGTTGAATTTTTAAATTTTTATTTCTCAAAAACTATTAGACCGATTTCTTTCAAATTTTGGATTTTGTCATGTAAAATTATGTAGATAAAAATAGGGCAAAATTTGTATTGCTTATAATTCTAACTTTTTCTTACCGCTAGTACATTAAATAAAATTTAAAAAGAAAATAGTTCTTAAAAATTTTATTTTTGCATGAAATTACCTTAGGATTAACGAGTTTTACAAGTGTGTGCCAATTTCCTTTTATTCACTTGAATGTTTTCAGTGATATCTGAGAATAATATCTATGATATCTATTCCGTGATATCTATGATATTAATATTAAGGGGCTCAAAGAACGCTCTCCTTCCTAAATTTAATATTTATGATATCTATTCCGTGACATCTATGAAATTAATATTAAGGGGCTCAAAGAACGCTCGCCTTCCTAAATTTAATACCTATGATATCTATTCCGTGATATCTATGAAATTAATATTAAGGGGCTCAAAGAGCGCTCTCCGTCCTAAATTTAATATCTATGATATCTATTCCGTGATATCCATGAAATTAACATTAAGGGACTCAAAGAACGCTCTCCTTCCTAAATTTAATATCTATGATATCTATTCCGTGCTATCTATGAAATTAATATTAAGGGGCTCAAAGAATGCTCTCCTTCCTAAATTATTGCGACAGCATTTTTAAAATTACGGCTACTCTCTCATATTTCAAAGGTCAAGAATCTTAAAAGAAGAAATAAAGGTAGGAAAATAAGATATATTAATTGATAGAAAGTACGTTTTAGCGTCAGATTTTGTAACGTTAAATATGGTCTGGACTAATTTATTCAAATCTAATCATTAGATCAAAACTTACTAAGATGTTCTCTTATTTACAATGTACGCTGATGAAAGTGTTTTGAGAACACCATACGCATTCTTCTTTAACGTTGAATGATACACTGTTCTCATTTGTTTATAAATATTTTATTTTAATATAACTGATCTTCAGTATTTTATAACTGTAATTTGTGCAAGATTTTCTTTCCTTGGGTGATTTTTTATTACGTCAATTATTTTTCCTATAGGCGCTGCATGCTGGGACTACTGTGATACAGTGCCAATTATAGCTCAATATCTGGTGATAACAGGATCAATGTTTTTTTGTCTGTTGATCTTGCTGTTACTTTTAACATTTTGCATATGCACTTCCTCAGGAGATCCAAAAATCACAGGATCGTTAAGAATAGTCGTTGGTGTCTGTGTCGTTGTCATGTATCTTCTTGTCATTGCAGGTAATTTAAGTATCATTTATGTCCTCCATATAGGTCATATACATTTATATGTTTCATATGTTTTTGTGGAGGCTTATAGTTATCATGATTTTTGTTTTTGTTTAATAAATTGCTAAAGGTTATTCACTGTAGTGTAATTAAAGTATCATTAAGCTAGTATGCTGTCGATACAGGTCATAAGCCTTCTTATGTTTCACATGTTTTTGAGGAGATTAAAATAGTTATCATGATTTTTTATTTTCCCCTGTTTAATAAACTACTGGAAGTTATTCCTCTGTAAGTATGGAAAGGTTATTCCTCTCTAAAGGTGTAATTGCTTCAATCAATTCGTGATTGCTATGTATCTTCTTATCATTCCAGGTAATATAAGCATCATTAAGCTTGTATGCTGTCATACGGGTCACACGCTTTTTTATGTTTCATATGATTTTCAGGAGGCTTAATTAGTTATCATAATTTTTGAATACGCTGTTTAATAAACTACTAATAGTTACTCCTCTGTAAAGGTGTAGATGCCTCTATTCATTCGTGGTTGCCATGTATCTTCTTATCATTTCAGTCAATTAAAGTATCATTAAGCTTGCACGCACTCCATACAGACTCTATGCTTTTCAATGTTTTGTGTGTTTTTGTGGAGACTTAATAGTTACCATGATTTTTGATTTGTTCTGTTTAATAAATTGCTGAAAGTTACATCTGTAAATTTAGAAAGGTTATTCCTCTGTAAAGGTGTAATTGCTTCTATTCATTCGTGTTTGCTATGTATCTTCTTGTCATTCCAGGCAATATAAGTATCATTAAGCTTGTATGCTGTCCATACGGGTCACGCGCTTTTTTATGATTCGTATACTTTTCAGAAGGCTTAATTAGTTATCATGATTTTTGATTTGCCCTTTTTAATAAACTACTAATGGTTACTCCTCTGTAAAAGTGTAGATGCTTCTATTCATTTTTGGTTGCCATGTATATTTTTGCCATTGCAGAAAATTAAGTATGCACTCCATACAGGTCATATGCTTTTCAATGTTTTGTGTGGATTTAGTAGTTACCATGATATTTGATTTGTCCTGTTTAATAAACTGCTAAAGTTATTCCTCTGTAAATGCGGAAAGGATATTCCTCTGTAAAGGTGTAATTGCTTCTATTCATTCGTGGTAGCTATGTATCTTCTTGTCATTCCAGGTAATCTAAGTATCATTAAACTTGCATGCTGTCCATGCAGGGCACACGCTTTTCTATATTTCATATGTTTTTGAGGAGACTTAATATTTAACATGATTTTTGATTTGTCCTATTTAATAAACTGCTAATGATTATTCCTCTGTAAAGGTATAAATGCTTTTATTCAAACGAAAATTTTGCTACATAAAATCTTTATTAGACCCGCATTCACATATTGCTTAGAAATCTGAATGATGACGAAATCGCAGAAAATTGACTAGCTAATCTTGAGAAAAAGGTTTTGATAAAGATACTTTGCGCTATGAATATCAATAGTACATGAAAGCACAGACACAATAAAGAGATGTACTAACTATACAGAGAAGCAGATATTACCAGCTTTAATAAGTTAAACCACATTAAATTTGATTGACAAATTTGCAGAATGGGACAATCTTCTTTCGCATACAGGGTCTTGAATTTCAAACCAATTAGAACCGAATTATAGATAGGTCCAAATTAAGATGGGTTGAATATATTGATTTATTTTTGAATTACTGAAAGTGGCCAACTGGAATTCTAGAATACCCTAGTGAAGGAAAAATAATGGAAGAAGGTTCTGAAGAAGGCTTTGCCCCTCAAAGAGCTTTCAGGTCCATAAATAAGAAATGCCAAATAACAAAATCACACTATATATAATTCTGAAAAATAAAGGGCTCTATCGTTTAAAAATGCTTATTTAACAGAGTGTATACTAATGGGCGGTATTTTTTAGTTTTTACATCGGACTAATCGAACCCTTTTACGACCATTGTGTTCAATTCAATTTCTCAGAATTAAAATATAGTTCATATTTTTGTGTAAATTTCATTTCACTGTTACAGTGTCAAAAAATAAACTAATAGCTCTAGAGTACTATTATTAATAAGTTAATGTATGAGGTATTTCTAATTATCCCTTTTGAATTTTATCCTCAAACAAACTGGTTTTACTGTTTTTTAAACCTTCTTCAATGTGATCGATGTAGATTATGAATTGAAAGATTTTGATAATAGTTTTCTTTCAATTATAATAATGGTAATGAGTACGTAGCACTCTACAAATTCTTTCAACGTAGGTATTAGTTTTCATTGTCTAAAAATTATAGAATTAAAATTCATTGTCTAAAATTCATTGTCTAAAAATTGCTATTGTAATTTTTCTTATTTTAGGTACAACGGTGCTTTTTGTACAGTCAGAAGAAGACAAAGTTTGCAATAGGACTAGTACACACAACGAACACTTTTTTGAAGAACAATTCAATAAAACAGCCCCACGTACAGCAGATCCATTTTGTACTAGTACATTGCCAAAATTCAGTTACGGTGTCTTAGTTGTCTTTCATGTCTTGATATTTTTCTCATTAATGTTAAACTTTTGTGATAATTCCAAATGAAACAAATCACTTAAGAACTAATTATAAATGCTTGCAGGGATTCAGTTTGCTGATATTTTGCACTCGTACAATCTTTGTATATCAAAGTAAAAATTTGACTCATTATTTTCAGTATTTATTAATTTTATATCTATTACTTGAATTTCACATTTAAAGTTCATATTCTTTATTTCCCACCTGTGTGTAAAGACGTTTGCACGAAATATATAATTCAATTTCAAAGTATTATGTTTTTTGAATGCACTGTTTTACAATGTTTTTATATTGTTTTTCAAATGTGTCATCATATTAAAAACTGTGTTCGAAACCTCTTTAAAATGTCATTTTTAATATGTGCATAAAAAATAGAAATAAAACATTATTATGACTCTCATCACCTTGTTTAATTTGATATTTCCTTTTATTTGTACACACTCTGTAAAAAATGGTTACTCAAATATCACGAAATTTTCTTCTTTTTTGACGAAACCGCTTTCTGGTATATGCTCCAAGCAAACAATTCGTCAAAGGGATGAAATAGCTATCGTCATTTCTTCACGGAAACTAATTTCGTCAAAATTAAAAAATATTTCGTCATTCTTTTTTTTTTTTTAAAAAAAGAAACCCTGTAGTACCCAATATATCTAACTTTCCCAATAATCACATTAACGTCACCACACAAAGACAGATAGATCAGAGAGATAAATTATACCCATCGGTGATATCTGATTGCGCTAATGGTTTTCTGAAATATGGTGGACTGCGCTGCTAACATCTTATCCCCCTTTATTAAAGGTTGGTGGTCTGCGCTTAAGGCAACCCTTATGACCCTACTTCATTCATGCAGTAAAACAATTTCTGATAAAAGCATCGTCTCGCCAATATCGTTCGCCAGAAGCTAGTGTGCTGAGGGTGGAGGGGGATTTGTCAATAAGTTTTCCTCCATCTTTTAATAATTTTTATTTAAAAGGAATTTTTTTATATGTTTGTAAATTTTAATACTTGTGTAATTTTAAAATACAAACTGTATTTAAGCAAAGAAAAAAAAAATTGTAGTTCATTTTAAGGTGACACATGGCTTTCAAAGTTTCGAAAATCGGTCAAAATTTTAATTAGACCTATGCACTTGTTTCAAGAATATTGGTTAAAAAGTTAAAAAATATATACATTTGTTGCTCACTTGTCGTCTTAAGTTGGTTAAAAAATGAAAGTTCAGGGTGCAGTATCAAGTTTTAATTAAGTTTAAAAAACCTTACTTTAATATTTAATAATTTGAATTTATTTAATATATTTAATAATTTAAAAAGATTTTTTACATGCAATTTTTGAATATATTTAATAATTCGAATTTTAAACCAGTTTTAACTAATCTATCTTAACACCAAACTTCTGCATATTATTTTTAAATAAATATTTGAACATAAAATGACTCTGACCAGAAGCCATGGTTGGCAATCATTATTTTTTTTACTCCGAAATCGCACATATTTGATTTAAAATGGATTTTTTTTCATTCGAATAAAATTAACTGGATTTTTTAAAATTTACCATCCAAAGCATCTGATACAATATTTTAATAATACTATTGTTTAAAAATAGAAGTAAAATAACTAATATTTCTTACTAAAAATGGATAAAATTATTATTACATTATTACATACTAATCACTGCGTTAAGAAAAAAGAAAATCATAGTTATATTTCTCAGATTCAACTTGGTGATACTTGCTGAAATTGTCAACTAGACGTCAAATGAATAGTAAATTAGTTTAGGTAAGAAAACATTACTGAACAAAAAAATTACGCCATTCTGGTTTGAGGAAGTCTTGATACACTCTAACTCTATATTCAATAAGATATAAAAGCTTTGCATTTTAATTAGCAAAAAACTAAATGGATGTAATTGAACTATGCTTTTTGAAAATTATTTTAAACATATTAAAAGGAAAATTACTATTTAAAGGTTTCATATCACTCTTATTTAAGTGTAGTCTATTTTGAAACATAATAATTACATGATTACCCTTTTGATATTTCTTAGTAAAAAATTTTTTCAATTAAAATCAAATTTCCTAGTAAAAAATATTTTAAATTATATATCTTTTCAATTAATATTTTTTAATAATTTTGTTGAAATTACTGATTTATTTTTTAAAAAAAAATCACTATTTACATCAATGCATTTTATAATGAAAGGGATAACATAGTGATTTCAATGCATATGCATTTTATTATTCCGTAGTAAAAAAATAAATTCCTTAATAAACATACATTATCAATTAAATCAGACTTTTTAAAAATTCACACATTTAAGAATGTATTTATTAATTATACTGCATGAAAATATGTAAAACTTAAATTAATAATTTTTTAAAAAATTAATTCGTAATTAATGTCATAAAAATTATGTTTTTTTAAGTTAATGCTTTTTTTAAATTAATCTGATTTAAATTAGATTAGTTAGATCTGATCTGATTATTTAATTAGATAGATTTAATTAGATCTGATCTGATTAATCTAATTCATGACTAAAATGAAGTGATTTATGTCAACCCTGACAGAAGCAATCAGAAACTTAAAAATCTAGTATATTTTTTTAAAAATTTAATTTATGTGTTTTTAAGGAAAAACCTTAAAATAAAGTTGAATTATTTCGTACAATTTTTCTCATTCGAAATGATTTTTAACAAATTCTTTCTGCTCTGCTTACAGTAACATCGTAGTAAGAATTTGATTTTCAATATATATATATTGAGAATCATATTCATTTTATCTACTAAATTGATAATTGAGTCAATCAACAGATTAATATAAGCTTTACTCTATAGTTATGTGCAAAACAAATATGATCTTATATTGAGTTTTGCTGTCAATTCAAAATTTTTAAAAAAAGAAGAAAATATTGGAAACAATTTTTTAACACAATTCAATTATTTTTCTTTAATCGCTTAATTAAAATCCTAATATATCTTATAAAATAAAATAGTTTCAAAAAACAACAACTTTTCTAAAGTTTTGTTAGGAAAAGCAAAACTTAAAATACTGAGTGTAACTTTTTAACTGATGAGTGTCGAGTCGACATAGTCTCAGTTAATTTTCCAAGTACATGTTTTTTCTTTTTTTTTAATATAATTTTTATCATAAAAGGCGTTGCAAGAATTTCTTATAAATTATTTTTTAAAAAAATAAAAGAATAAAAGTTGGTAACTTAATTGATATTTTTATATTATTCGACTTTTTATCTTTATTTTTAGAGTTATTAAGAAAATCTTGCAACAAATTTTAAGACAAAATTTAATAAAATGTCATAATATCAGAAAAATTAACTGAAAATATATTAACTCTATTTTCCCTAGTTACCCTCAATATTCTAATTTTTACTTCATCGAATAAAACTATAAAAGAGCTGTTTTGTAAAATTTTTAAAAATTATTTCATTTTTACTCTGAAGATATCTCGTGATTGTAAAGCTGTTTCTTAATTTTAAATACAAAACACTGAGTACTATATTTAAACAAAATAATGCGTTTAAATGTGTCCTAATCAAATTTTTTATTCACAATAAATCGAAAGTTGAAAAGGGACTAACACAAAGTTCTCAAATGCATAAGTTCACCCGTTCTATAATTACATTTGTAAATTAACTTACCCATAAAGATAATAAAATTTTAATGATAAATGCAGTACTATCAGTAAATGTATTATATTCTAATTGTAAATCTAATCCTGCTTGAAATAACTCGAATTTAATAAATTGGACTAATATATTTTGATATATTTCTTGTCCAAGTAGAAGCTTATCGCCAAGTTAGTGCTTGATTTGTATATATTGCACCCCTCACATGTCAATGAGGAGAGAGATCTACCTACAAACGTTATCAACTAGCAGCGCAATCAGCATACTGCTAGGGGTGGGAGTTATAATTGAGGCAATTACTGAGCGCAGTCCACCATTGCCCATACCCATACCACAAGGCCATGTCTTTGACCACTATACAGGTCGATCGGCTTAAATCGTTTTATTTCCGTTTGTATAGTCTTTATTCTAGTTTCGACATTCTAGATAACCATCTCCCACAATGCGCTGGAACGAAGTTTCGAATTGAGGAAACATTTTTGTCATATATTTGAGAGTTCACGTTTCGGCACAAATCACATGATTTCGTGACGAAATGATTCTCAAAATCAACGAAAAACCGGCGAAACAAAATTAACGATTCTCAAAATTAACGAGAAAACTATATAACGATTTGCTGAATCGTCAAAAGTGAGAGTTTTATTTCTGAGAGTGCAGGGGAAAAAAACCTCTGGTAGAAATTTCCCAATTGTATAAATAACATTTCCAGTAAAAAAAGTAAAATAAAATTCAGCTTTATAAAGCCAACATATACGGTACTTAAATCAGTCATTTGGTAATTATTTTTGTTCTTATGGTAACGGCTTACCGAAAATTCTAGTTTTCGAAATTATATTCCTGACTGAATAAATGATAAACCGAATAAATGATTTTGACCATACTAAGGTATCACGTTAAAGTACAAAAAAGTAAAAAAGAAAAAAAATAGTATTAGTCACATGTTTGAAAACAAGTCTTTTCATTTGTAAATGTTTCCTTTTTATAACAAAGTTTGGGGATTTTTAAAAGGAATTAAAAATAAAGGAACTGTAAGATATATGACTGGCACCATACTTTCTAGATTGAAGTTGTCTCCCAGATTTTGAGGTCCGATGAAAACAATAATAAATGCAATAATAACAACAATAATAATGATGAAAACAATAATAATGAATAAATAAATTTGTATATTCAAGTTTAACTTTGCGTTACGATACTCCCAATGTGCAATTTAAAAAAAAACAGCAGCAACAAAATATTAATTTAAAACGTGTATAGATTACGAAGAAGGTTGCGGGACAAAATAATTACTACGTTCGCTATCATCAGCTGAAAACTAAATGAAAAAGAATTTTTTAAGCGGAAGACAATTAACTAATATAGGTAATTTCCTCTCTCGGGGAGCCTGTAACCCCTAGGGAGAGCGTCCCCAGGTCCCCAGGTGGCGGATTGGGGAATGCCTCCTTTGGTTTACCATAGGGTGGTAGGAGTAATATAAAATAGCTCCCGCGGACCAACAGGCAGAAGTCCAACCTTTCCAGAGGCAATAGCACCCCTCTTCTATGGATAGTGCAATCGAGTATGAGACACGACAACAACAACAGCGTAATTTCCTGTGCATTATTTATTATTATTTTTTCTTTACGAAACACATATTAGATCAAGTGAAAGTTTAAAATCGATCTTGAGACAAATATTTTGAGGTGTTAAATCTGAAATTCTATGATCTAAGATTGATTCATAGCTATAATTATTATTTTTGAAAGAAGCATAAAATTTGTATTAAAATTGTATTTTCTTAGCAATCGGATCATTAATTTAAAAGTTATTAAGAAATTATTAACGAAATTATTAAAAATTTATTTTTTTGTACCTATATTTCAAATGTAGTTATTATTTTAGTTAAAGTATCTGTGCATTCTGAATGACATTTGTAGAACGAAAAACACGTGACGTAAGGGAGAAAAGTTCACAAAAATATACTTCTTAAAGAAAGTGAAAAGTAAATCAAAGTGCGGCAAAGGGTTGTTAAGATGCTGTCATACAGCTGATAAATCTTCGACAATATTTAGATTTTCAAGGGAAGAAGTCTTATCAGAAGTTTCTAGCAGAGGCGAAAGAAAAGGAGCTTTTATAATGGTAATATATTTATTTATTTATCTTTAGGATTGTCACACTTTTATGAAATTAGGACAAAAGAACATTAATGGTGAATATTATAACCTTTTATATGATAATAGGACGCATAGGTCCCGCTTAATTGCCAATCACTACACTAAAAACTGTTTTTTTGTATGCCTTACATACCATTTGTTTATCAGCTACTTTTATTTAAATTAAAATAAATATGAAATAAATATCCCCTATCAGAATGTTAATTTTACAGTCACAGGTGCACTGTAACTATTAAAAATGTTGGAATGCAATGAATCATACTATCTTAATTTTTAATATGATATTAGAATTTTAATATGGTGCTAAGTGAACCAACTTGATTATACGACACTATAGTTCAAGTTGAACCATGATTCAATTGACAGATTTATGTAAATCTTATGAGAGCATAAATATCATTATTATAAATTTAAAAAAATATATTCATTTTATAATACTTTACATGAGTGTTTGTAATATCCATCAGACAAAAAGATTGAAATTACTTGGCGAATAATCGACCATAATCAATATTTTATTAATCAGTAAAAAAAGTTTGAATCTTACTTGTTACTCTATAAGCTATGGCGAGTTTGTCAATTATATTTGACTAGAAGAACTTATACTTAACCAGTACATTTCGTGTAAACTAACAGCCATATTGACCGTCATATTGTCAATATCTTGAAAGTTCTAAATTATCCGCTTTTAAACTTTTAATAATGGGTCAAAAGCATTTTTTATACGCTTAAAATATGCCTTATCATCATTTTACACAAGAATTTAGTCAAATAGCTTAAATTAATTATTTGCTAAATACACTAATATTTGCCAAATACTATATTTACTAATTATTCACTAATATACACTAATTATTCGCCAAATTTACGGAGCTCAGAAAATCACAACCTTCTTCAAAAAACAAGATGCAGATTGGTGTAAGCTTGTAAGTAATTGGTGTAAGTAATCATTCACACAATTTTTAGAGTTCTTCAACAGCATATGCGGATAGTTTTTACCAGGTAGTTTGAGTTGATAACCTCATTAAATGTTTTTTTTTATCCCCTCTAGACCCTTTTGTCCTTAGAAGGGTTATTAATTATTAAATCATAAATGCAAAATAAAATATTGCAGTGATGACTAATAAAAATATTTTTAAATTTCATTCGGATGCAAAATTTCTGCAGCTTTTTACAGCTTATTCGGATGCAAAAGTTATTTATTAAAATCAGTATACCACGCATAGTCTGAAAATTTAATATATTTCCTCTGTATATGAAAATTAAGAAGTCGTACAAATAAATCGTTGCTATTATGTGTCCATTTAATATTTAATTTAATAATGTTTTTATTAAACTAGGGGCAGTAGTGGCAAGTAAAGTAAGGAACAGTGTTTTTCAGATAAATTGAGAAATTATAAAAAGAGCTAACCGTATATTTAATTCTATTAGACTAAATGTATAGCTACAAGAATATTTATAATTTATATTTATTGCGCTTTATATTTATTTTGAAAATTTACTTTGAAAATCTGACTATATGATTAGAAACAAGTGACAGGAGTTACATTACACTACGCATAAATATAACGTATCTGTCCAAATACGTATGCACCAATATACGTATGCGTTCGTAAATTAATACATATAAACCAATATATGTATTAATCTACGTATATCGGCAAATTTAGTAATAAGCAGTGCTGTAGTTGGGCGGAACGTGGGAGAACGCCGTTCTCCGAAATATTTGGTTTGCTGTAGTAAATATTTTTTTAAATATTTGAAAAAATTTCAAGCCAATTTTTTTTCTTTTCGGTTTTTCTCTTATTTATTTGCTTATTTATTTTTTGTGATGTAAAAAAAAAATTCCGCTCGGAAAAAAATTCCGCTCTAACAGAAAATTTCGCTCTAACAGAAAATAGTTTCAAATCTAATTGATGCAATTTTTGAGCTCGCCTGTAAGAAAAACGCAATGAGAATGTAGAAATAATCATGTCAAAAAAGTAATGTAATTTCGGAAATGTTTATAGTGCTTAAACGTTTTGACGTAGTTCAAAATCTAAGCAATCAAAGTAAATATTTAAATTGTATTTACCAGTATTTAATGAGAACAAAATCTTTATATAAAGTTGCGTTTAGTTAATTTCACGTGGTTTGTAAACTTTTGAATATTAAATGAGATTATTTTTCTTTATAACTCTATTTTACATATTTTATAATTTGGTAAAAAAGGAAATCAATCTAAGATCAATTAATTATGTTAAAGAAATGAAAAAAGGGGCTCACATGGAGTTTACTCACTTTCTATTTGAATAAAGATACTTATAAAGTAAGTAACACAAGTTATTACAAATGTGAACTTCTCTTACTGTTAAACTCTAACAAAACAAATCTGTATCTCTTTTCGTATACATGCATGTATATATTTTCCACCGTCTTGCTATCAAGGTAATGTGTTAAACAAATAAGTAGTACATAGTACCTACTATAATGAAGAATTGTGTACTCACTCAGTAAGATGTAATAGAAATTTATGTAGTTAATATAATATAATTATTTTATCAATAGCTTCTATGATGAATATACCAAAGTTGCGTTTAGTTAATTTCATGAGGTTTGTAAAATTTTGAATATTAAACGAGATTATTTTTCTTTATAACTCTGTTTTACATATTTTGTAATCTGGTAAGCAAGTAAATCAATCTAAGATCAATCAATTATGTGAAAGCATTAAAAAAAGGGGCTCATGGAGTTTACTCACTTTCTATTTGAATAAAGATACTTATAAAGTAAGTAACATAAGTTTTTACAAATTTGAACTTCTCTTACTGTTAAACTCTAACAAAACAAATCTGTATCTCTTTTTGTATACATGCATGTATATATTTTCTATCGTCTTGTTATCAAGGCAACGCGTTAAACAAATAATTAGTACATAGTACTATAATGAAGAATTGTGTACTCACTGAGTAATATTTAATAGAAATTTATATAGTTAATATTAAATAATTATTTTATCAATAGCTTTTATGATGAATACACCAAGATAAAAATAATTAATTTCCACCTTTTTTAAAAAAAATAAAGGTCTGCTTTTTTAATTAAAGTAGACAAAGTAATTTAAACTGTTCGTTTTTTAGCTCATGAAAAATCAGCCAACTGTAACATACACATTATAAATTTATGACAGTTCTCCCAAATATTTTTCTTCAGTTACAGCACTGGTAATAAGTGATCTAAGTCACTTAAAATAGAGTCATTTTTTAGTATCAATATGAATAAAATATACATCGCACGTTTAATGCTCGCATTGAGGGATTCAAATGTGAAATGTTGTATTGAGAAAAAAAAGTATCGTCAAAATTACCAGAATATGATAAAATTTACCGTGTTTCTGGTTCTATAGGAACACTAAATAGCTCGGTGATGTTTACCGAAGAGCTTTGGTAATGATTTAGGTAAAGTAACAATAAAATATGGCTTCAAAATTAATTTGGTGATTTAATCATGATACCTTAACACTAGAAAGACTGAAATATTTTTTTGCCCAAAAGCAGTCAAAATGACTACATTGTGAAAGAATAACTAATGTATGAAGAAATTTGTTTAAAATTAATTTTTAATATTTTTTACATTATTTTCAGTTATATAACAAGTTATTAGTAAATATTAACACTAAAAAAAATTATATGTTGTACAAAAAGTCACAAAATTCTAAGAAATTGTGTCATCATTGTTTTTCTAATTGAAATTAAAAGCAATCAAAATGACTTCCTTGGGCAATCTAGTGTTAAAGCAAGACATTAAAACCATTTATACTGTTCAATTTACTTTTCAGTTTCGTATTTTTTACTAAATATGAGATAATAAGAACTTTGAAAATTAGAATTTCCGGTAAACCGCTATACGATATGAACGAAAAAATTACTACGAACTATAAATTTGAAAACTAGAATTTCCGGTAAAACGCGATACCATATGAACGAAAAAATTACTAAATAAATGGTTTATAGACAGTATATTTTGGTTTTGATAACCAGAATTATTATTTATTTTTTTACCAGAAATGTCATTACCACACAGAACGGTAATTTTACGTAAAATTTTTTCTCCGTGTGAAAATAAATTTTAAATGGAAGTTAAAAATTTCGAAAATGAATTTTGAATCGATGTTAAAAATAAACGTTGAAACAATGTTAAAAATAAAACTTGGAATGTTTTTTTTTGTATATTATTTTTGTTATCCTATTACACGTAATAATTTTTAAAGAACAAATTTTAAATGTCGGTCTTTTAGTTATTAAAATCTGGTGCATTAATATTTAATAATAAAATTTTGTAGTATTGGCGCTAATTTTCCATTCATTAACACTGTTGAGGCTTAAAATATCTTCAAAATGAATCTTTCAAATCTTTTACCGCCAAAAATTTTAAACAAGTGAAATTTGTTTAAAATTTCTATCTGAATGAGAAATTAAATGCTTCTTTAAAAAATAGTAAATATAGCTATAAATCAATCTTTGATCATAGATTTAACACCTCAAAATATTTGCCTCAAGGTCGATTTTAAACTTTCGCTTGATCTAATATGTGCTTCGTAAAAAAATAAATAAATAATACGCAGGAAATTACGTATTTTAGCTAATTGTTTTCCACTCAAAAAGTTCTTTTTCATTTAGTTTTCAGCTGATGTTAGCGAACGTAGTAATTATTTTGTCCCACAACCTTCTTCGTAATCTATACACGTTTTAAATTGATATTTTGTTGTTTTATTTTAACTTTGGGAGTTACTCTCTTTCGTAACGCAGATAAATGATTTATGCTATCTCAATATGGAATTCGAAGTCTTTACTTAGTGTAGGATACTATTTTATTTCTGATCTAT
Organism: Parasteatoda tepidariorum; assembly: GCF_043381705.1. NCBI lineage: Eukaryota > Metazoa > Arthropoda > Arachnida > Araneae > Theridiidae > Parasteatoda > Parasteatoda tepidariorum. Next base: position 28,240,633 of record NC_092215.1, on the reverse strand, counting down.
GCTCTAAGGTAGATAGCGTTGTTCATGGTTGTCGTGTTTCTGATGATAATAATACGAAACAAAAATGTTACATTTAGAGAAAAATTCAGATCCAAATTTAGCTGGTAGTCAAATGAGTGTGAGAATTTTAAGGGCCATAAGTGAACTTAAATGTGTAAGTTTTTTATACTCTTTTATAAATTACGTGTGTTATATTTTACATAAGTTGCATATACAGTGTTGAATATTACATGAATTGCATGTGTCGTGAGAAATATTCTTTAAATTGCATGTGTTGCATTGAATCTATTGCTCTTAAATTATACATGTTGTATCTTAAGTTTATTTCAAATTAATTTATTTTAAGTGGAAAATACTTATTTTTTTCTTATAAATTGCTTTACTAGATGCAAAAATATTGGAGTTTTCTTTTTTTTTTTTTACTAAAAGCTAATACTCTATAGAAAAAATCGTTTTAACTGGTTGTATAATGCGTTGAGGTGAATATACTTTTGTGAAAATACAACCAGTTAATAATTTCAAGTGATTATATTTTCAAAAACGATGGAATATGTAAAGTATTTTTGAAATGTGCGTAAAATAACACGAAAATTACCACAATAATAAATACTTTTTCTTTTCTTAAATATGTTGAAAAGTTGGAAGAAAGATAAAACAAAAACTATAAGCGTTTTTTAAACATAATGGATCACACTTTTATTGAATAATAGTATTTAGTTTCATATATATATATATATATATACATATATNATATATATAAAATCATCAGATCATTTTCGCACACGTTAAACCCGTTACTTTTTAGTATTACATTAAGTATGGTATGATGTTTTTGACATTGAAGACCAGTGCTGAAACTGTTAAACCAAGCAATATTAAAATATTTATTTCAACTTTACGCCCTTTACAAACAATTACTAAGCGTTTCAATATTTAAAAAAAAAATTGCTTAGCTGAATCTTGAGAACCTAACACGTGAAGTAAGTAAACGTGCTAAGACAATTCTATTCAGTTCCATTCAGCTGGAAAAAAATTTCTCAGTCCTACACTACAGAAGCCTCCAATACGGAGAAAACTATTCTGATAAAATTACCGTACTGTATGGTAATAACATTTACCATAATTCTGGAAATAAAAACCAAAACATGCGATATTTAAAACATTAATTTGCTTATTTTCCCGTTAATATGGTGAAGGTTTACCGGAAATTCTCGTTTTCAAAATTGTACTTCGTATTACCGCACATTTAGCAAAAAATACAAAACTAAAAAGTAAATTTAACCAAATAAATGGTTTTTATGCCGTGCTCTAATGTATCATGAACAAGTTACTAAATTTTACCACACTTACTAAAAGAGAGTGAAAAAGAGAGGGAGAAAAGGAAATGCAAATGAGGGAAGTCGGTTGATTATTTTTTTTCATACTTTTTATACATTTTGTGGATTATGAATAATGAAAACTAGCAGAGGAAAAAATAGGTAACAAAATACATTTATTGAGCCGCACGGGATATCCTCATCCGTACGGAAGCTATTAAATCCGATAGATCTACGCAAAATAATTCGATATATTAAAATTCATTAATCTTTATGCATAAAATCAGCCAAATTTTCTTTGCACCAAACTTGGAAAATGTTAGCAATATTGGAAGAAACAGTATTTTCTTGATAACAATAATATTCATCTCCGTATAGATTTTTAAGATTAAGTAAAATAAATTTCTTCAAAGTCTCTTTTCTTTTTTAGAAACTTCAGCAGAAATTATAAATCCTTTATTAATGCAAAATAACGGAAGTTCGCCCGTCTTTTAGAATGCTCCTCAAATTCTTGTTGAATATGTGTTTTGAAATGTGGGCACTACATTTTTAAGGAGAGATATGTCTTTAATCGTCACTAATCTTATTCATTCATTTTAAGGTTACAGAGTGTTCTAGAACAACTAATCTAATTCATTCGTTTTAAGGTTATAAAGTGTTCTAGAATAACTAATCTAATTCATTCGTTTTAAGGTTATAGAGTGTTCTAGAACAACTAATCTTATTCATTCGTTTTAAGGTTATAGAGAGTTTTAGAACAACTAATCTAATTCATTCGTTTTGAGGGTTATGGAGTGTTCTAGAACAAAAAGTTTCACATGAGTAAAAACAAACACGTCTCCAGCGTGCCATTTGATGTTTACTTTCCATCGGGTGTTTTTTTCTTAAAATTTGCATTCATTAGTATGAATATCAAATAAATTATAAAATTTCTTTTTATAAATCATAAACACTGGTATTTTCGTGTTTAAGGCATATATAAAACAAGTGATGGAATGTGTAAAACAAGGAATGAAATGTGTAAAACAAGTGATAGAATATGTAAAGCATGCTATGGAGTGTGTAAAACAAAGGATAGAATGTGTAAAACAAGGAATGAAATGTGTAAAACAAGTGATAAAATGTGTAAAGCATGTTATGGAGTGTGTAAAACAAGGGATAGAATGTGTAAAACAGGGCATAAAATGTGTAAAACAAGGGATGGAATATTAAAAAATTTATGTGAAAAGTATTTTGTTTTAACTATCCAAGATTTTCCTTCGGGTTTCTTTTATTATCACGTTTTTCCTTTTCTTGTTGACATAAGTTTTCCTCCTATAGTTGCTGTAAAAATTAATATTGAGAAAATTAATATTGTAAAAAATAATTTACTGCGAATATTTGAACAGTAAAAATTAATTTAAAAAAATTCAAATAAATTAAATGATTTATTTATATACACCAGTACAATTTTTAATGCTATTGTTACTATGTTTATTTATTTATTTTTTTGATCTACAACTACTTTACTAAATTTCAAAATAGCACTTATTCTTTGCGTACATTTTATCACCTTAAAATATTACATCATTTGGCAATCGTAATTACTACACACAGCATAACCAGACATTCCTCAAACAACATTCATCATAATCAGTCAGGACCTTCGCACTAGTATTTTCGAAGGAGATTCGAAAATATTTTGATGCAATTTGTTTATTTTCAAGATGAAAATAATCTTGACGTATCTTTTAAGCTGTATATTATCTTATTTTAAAAAAAAAGAACTAGAGTCTACTAAAAATATCATATAAGAAGAGTAATTATTGTTAGATAATAAAAAAATTTAGATCAAAAGAAGAGATTTTTATCTATTTAGTGCTATGTTTTGTAGTTTATCAACTGTCTTGATAACACATTTCAGTAAATGAGTTGTTTCATGCATCAGAAGTTTTGAGTTTATAATATGTAATAATTGAGTCTCTGTGTTAACCGAGACAAAACAAGTTGGAAAATTATAAGTTTTTTTAAGCATGGATAACAAATTTGCTGCGGTAAGCTAGTTATTTAATTTTTCATTGCTTGATGGTGAACCTTTTATCGGTACATGAAGCCATACTATCATGAAAATTTCCTGTAAACAAATAAGATTTTAAAATTAAACCATATTTCCATACAGATTAAACCATACTATAGTGCAATCACGTTTAAGATTAATTTGCACCATATTATGGTTCAAATTATTGAGCTTACAGTCATAGTATGGTCCAAAATTTATAACAATGAATGAAAGATGACCCATAGTAATCTGGACGTATTAACCTTCTAATAGTCATTAAAAGTTCAAAACAATCTTATCGTATGTTTTAAACTATATATTATCTTATTTAAAGGATTTTACTGAAAAATACCATGCGTAAAAAGAGTATTTAGTTGTATTAGTTTAAGTTCAAGAAAGATTAAATTGTACCATATTATGATTTAATCTTGAATAGTAGTGAGGTTACGATCATATTTCGGACCAAAGAGGTCATAAAATCTAAGAAAGAGTTTAGAGAGAATTTCGGAAAAAAAAACATTATATAAAAATTAAACAGTACACGTAGAGAAAAATTCAGGTTAAATTACAGTACTGTTTGGTAACGTCATTTCTGGTAAAAAAAAAGAAAAAAGGAAAGAGAAAAAAAACATAATTCTGGTAAATAACACCAAAATATACGATATATAAACCTTTCATGTAATAAATTTTTAGCTTAGATTGTAATGGTTTACAGGAAACTCTAATTTTAAAAATTATAGTTCTTTTACCACACATTTAGAAAAAAATACAAATTTGAAAAGTTAATTTAGCAGATTAAATATAAGGTAGCATGATGATATCTCCAAATTTTATAGCATATTTTGAAGACATATTTCATTGTTAATTTTACAAAATCATTACCAAAGCGCTTCTGTAAAAATTACCAAGTTTCTCGGTGTAAGTAGTTTGGACCAAACTTTTTTTTCTTTGTGTACAAGGGCTCAAAAAATTCAAAAGTGTATAAAAAATTTTGGAAAAAAAGTCAAATTTAAAAAATTGGTGAATAATACATTTTATGTTAGGAGAATAGCATTATCATTCCTTATACTAGAATGAAAACAATTTAAATTTAAAAATTAAGACATTCTTAAAGATCTTGACTAATTCCGATTTTTTCAAAGCTTTCGAAAATTGTGTTATTTATTTCAATGAAAATTTCTTACAGTCTATAAATTGAAAAGACATTAGGAGCTTGGTTTCTTCCTAAATAATAGAAAATTTTATATTTTTCATTTTTCTCACAAAAAGAAACTAGTAAACATATATATTTCACTTCATGAACTTTTCATCTTGTTTCACATAAAAATAATCTTGTTTAAGTGACTTATTCTTTATGAAAACAAAGAATTTCAAAACAGCTGTAAGTCAACTAAATAGCATTTCCAATAATCAACTTTTACCTTCTCTCAGTTTCCTCTGTCAGTCAAGCTGGTTTTGACGTATTTAATAATAATTTGCTCGTAAATGATTTACCTGGTTTTGATGTTTTTTTAATAACTTAGACTATAGTTTCAGATTCCTGTAGTGTATATTTGCTTAAGTTCATTTTTGACAAGACTATAGTTTCAGATTCCTATAGTGTACATTTGCTTGAGTTTATTTTTCACAAGACTATAGTTTCAGATTCCTATAGTGTATATTTGCTTGAGTTCATTTTTGACAAGAATTCTGAAAATGTATATTAAGAGTGGTGTTTGCCGAACATAATGAATATATAATAATGATTATAATAATGATTTTATACGCATTATAAAGTTTTGGAGAGGTTAATATTTTGCAAAATTTTTGCATGCAGTTTCAAATCCTCAATCTACAGTGTTGTCAACCAAAATAAATTTAATTTCCTAGATTTTGTTCTCGAAAGTTAAAAAAAGAAAAATGTTTAATGTAAAAAGTTTTTATGCATAGAATATGTAACATTTTCACGTATTTACTAAGTTTCTTTCCGATTCAGCTACCTAATCCGACTCATTCCGTCCAACGGTGCTTTTTGATTAGATAAAATTATGTGTGAAAAAAAACATCTTTTTCATATTGATCATGGAAATAATTGAAAAAGTTAAAAAAATCAACATATGTAATCCATTTTAAGCAACGGCCTTGAACATTGATAACGCATGTGAAACGTGAAGAGTAGTTTCTGGTGCAATGAAGTTGCAATTGATTAAACCGGAATTATCTCGTAAAAGCTTAGATTTTCTCGCAAAGCCGAAAGATTATGGAAATATTTGAGATAGGAATGCAACGTCGATACTTGATCTAAGAATTTCGAACGATAATAATCATAATAATAATAATAAAAATGGTAATGAAATGAATGGAATCGGGTTCAAAATTTATGAAAGAAATTAGTTAATTTAATATATTAATTATTACAATATTACTATCCGTTCCTGTTTAGTTTTAAATTTCAAAAATATTGCTTCAATAAACGCAGTAAATATGTGTTGATTTTCCATAATCACTGCCCTTAACATATAATATTTAGACTATTTGTTAAAAAGAAAGTCAAGAAAGAGTGCACAATAAGGGTCACAAATAATCATTTCAAAAGGAAAATATAAAAAGGTTATCAAAATCAGACAAATTATCATTAAATAAGGCGGTTGCAGAAATACAAAAACCATTTTGATTGCACAGCAGAGTTTGAAGGCGTTTCTTAGTCGCTCTTTGCCTTCTCTCAACTTCCTAAGACAATTAAACTGGTTTTGATATTTTTAATTCCCCCTAGTGATTTGTTAGATTTTGATAAATGCTTTTCTCTCTTCTTCTTTATTTTTTAGATTAATTCTCCACACCTTTAGTGTACATATTATTACTCTCTGTTTGATGTGGCTTCTGAAAATATATATTATGGGCAATGTTTATCGAAAACCTTGTATATATTTTGAAAATTTAAATGTACTTCCATGTTTTATTTACATCACAAATTTAATTAAATTTAGGACGACAGGCTTCGAGTTGACCATGCTCACATGACGGGCTCACTGTCTGCTCCTAGGCTAAGCTTTTCAGCGACAGATGTCTTTAATTTAAGAAATCACAATCTATCGCCAATGTCACGATCAACAATAGGGCTGTATAGTCCAATAAGAAAAAGTGGGGAACAAATAAATTTATTTGGTGACTATCAACCTAAAAGCATTCTTGTAAAGAAACATGATATCTCAACATCGAGATTATCAGGGTTAACGAATGTAACAGGTGAGTAAGTAAGTAATCATTATTTATTTTACTATTTAACAATGATATTTTAAACGTTTAAGGGGGCTTTTCAATTCAACAGCTTAAAAAAAAAAGAGGTATTACATTTTTAAGGAGATTTTTCAACATAACAGCTTAGAACAAAAAGATGTTGTATTTTTAAGGAGATTTTTCAGTATAACAGCTTAGAAAAAAAGAGGTGTTAAATTTTTAGGGAGATTTTTCAGTATAACAGCTTAGAAAAAGAGAGGTATAACTTTTGTTTACTTTTTTTGTGTGTTAATTATATGAGATTTTCTACTTCCACTTATTAGTATTACGCCAAACTTAAAGTTCCAAATGAAAGTAACCAGAAGTAAAACATTATCCTAATAATGATATTAATTTATTTATCAAATTGCATAACAAATACAAAAACAAAAATATAAAAAACTTAGTATAATGTGTAGTTTAAATTAAATTATGGAATGGAATCATTCTCAGCATTTTTGATTTACTACTTTTCTCTTTAAAACTTTTAATGTATGTTCAAAAATACTTTTTCTAGAGTAATCATTTGGTTTGAGGTAGGTGCGTTGTGCAGCCAACTTCTACGCTTTTTTCAGAATATTTTATAGAGCGGCAGACAGTTAAAAACCAAAGCTTTCAGAATTTTGCCAAAATTTTAAAAGTCTCTCCACTTGAGATTTGGAATAAAGTGGCGTTTTATGTGAACTTTTGAATCATTTACACGCAGTGATGTGAAAAGTGACTTTAAATCAAATTTAAATATAAAGAATCATACATTAAAACTTAAATTTAGCTACGACTAGAAAAAAATTTCCCAAAAGCCTAGATTTGCCGCCCTGTGACATACTTGTTGGTTTCTGCATCTTAATTACATCAAACCTCAACCATTTTATGACAAAAAGAAAATACATGGCACCAGAGCTTGCCGCTTAAATACAATAATGAAATGCTTCAGCATAATGGTAAAATTCCAGCATGAACATAAGCGTTATTTTTATGCATGCAACAAACTACGAATTTTTAGAACAAAAATTAAGATATAATTTTTTTAATCGCATTATGCATTCATATTTTGCAGCTAATATTCATCTTTGGAAGCCAATATGAGTTTTTTTCTGGACATAAACTTGTTCTACGTTTTGAACGAAGTTCAAAAATATTAGTGAGAACATTTTAGAATGAACTACATTTTGTAGCAACAAATTTTCTAAGGGTTTTAACGAAAATATATCTGTCTACATTGAAAGAAAACATAAGTGTGAGCTTCAACTTATTGTGACGAAGTTAATTTAAAACGGGAAGCGCTTGTTTAAAGCAAAAATATTTTTTATAAGTAGTACTGTAACAAATTTATATTAGAGGAAAGAAAAATAAATAAATACAAATTTGTTTCAGTATACTTAATTTATCAAGGAATTTAACTAATTACATATTGTCTCTTTCAGATGTTATACCTGAAGAAACAGAGAAAGACGCGAATTTAGCGCACATTAAAATTAGAAAGGAAATTCAATTCACAGTATTTGTAGTAGGTAAGAAAAATGTATAATATGTTCAATATTAAAATTTTACTTCTTGTTTACACTGTAAAAAACTCCTGTTTAAATTATTGGTAAAAAGTACTGACCCTCAGAGAGGCCGTACTTTTTACCATAAAATCTATTTTTAACGGAACATGCTACGGAACAAAAATATGCTATACCGTAATTTTTACAGTAATAATTGCAGTAAAATCATTGAATCACTTTAACTAAATAAATAAAACTCTAAAAATTAGGCCGTAATGTTTTTTATGGTTAAAATAGATTTTGCGAGTGATGCGACTAAATTACCACTAAATTGTGGTAAAAAAAAAAGCAATTTGGCACATTTCTTTTTAACATTTAAATCAGGTCTTAGGATTTCTTTTCAATAAACATAAACTAAATCCCTAATTAAATGAAGTATAATTTTTTATTAAACTTTCATATTTCGAATTAAATTTTTAAATTACAATTTTTCATACTTATTAGTATTTAAATATGACAAACTAATAAAAAGGAAAAAAAAAACAATGTATGATTTTTATTTAGGCTAAATATACCCCTAATAGGCTATTTTAAAAGACGAAATCATAACTTATTCCCAAAAATGAATTCAATACATTTAAATCTATAAAAATTAAAAATAAAAAAAACAATAAAAAAAAATTCTTGTTTGAGTAAGTTTTTTTTTCATTATTTAAAAATACACTGAGGAAAAAGTACAGACGAAGCTATGAAAATATCGTAACATTTATAGTGTTTCTGGCTCTAATGGAACACCAAAGAGCTTGGAAAATTTTTCCAACGTGCTTTGGAAATAATTTTGGTAATATATTAACAATAAATTAAGGTTTTATAATATGTGATAAAATTTGTTAAATGTGGTCAAATGTGGTAATTTTATCATCATACCTTAGAGCAGGGCGTTAAAACCATGCATTCTGTCAAATTTACTCTTCAGTTTTGTATTTTTTACTAAATGTGTGGTTATAAGAACTATATTTTGAAAACTAGAATTTCCAGTAAACCGTATTTTACGATCGGAAAAATTACTAAATGAATGGTTTATACACCGTATATTTTGTTTTTACTAACCAGAATGAAGTCTTTTTTTATTATTAGAGATGTCATTACCATATAGTGGGGTAATTTTACTAGTTTTTTTCTCCGTGTACTATTTGCATATTTATTACGTTTAATAAAAATAAATAGTATCAAAATTCTCCTTTTTTACAATAAATTATAAAATTGATATGCTTTATGAATTCAATTTGGATTACAAATTTTCACTATTATTCAATTTGGTTTTGTCGTTTTATGCGCCAATTTCTATTAACATTAATCGATTTGTGAACTGTTTTATTTACATTTGGAAGATTAATGTTATCAATGTATGCAGTAGGGCCCTCTTATAACGATCTCGCTTTTCTCNACATTTGGAAGATTAATGTTATCAATGTATGCAGTAGGGCCCTCTTATAACGATCCAGCGTTTAACGTTATACCATTTTTAACAAAGAAAATGTCTGTTGTTTGGTAAAAGGTACAATCCTATAAATGAAGTAGAACATACTCATTTAGCAAGCTATTTTTAACACTTTTTTCGGATTTAACGTGGAAAATAATTTTGGAAATATGAAATAGTATCAGAAATAATGACAAACAATTTTAAAAACAAAACACACACTACACTATTTATCATGTTCTGCAGGATATCGTCGCGGAAGTATAAACCGCAGGAAAGAACAAGAAAATGGAAAGTCAAAAAATAATTTTTGTTTCAAATACACTTACACAAAAATTTACCGTACTGTATAGTAATGACGTTTCTGTTTAAAAAAAGAAAAGAAAAGAAAAGAAAAGAAAGAGAAAAAAAAAAGCATAAACAAAAAAAACAAAAAAAAGCCAAAAAAAAGCATAAAAAAGAGCATAAATTTTTAAAACTGAAACGTTTTAAAAATTTAGTGAAGCTGTAAATACAATTTAAATTTTTAAATTTAATTTTTCTTGTAACAACTATAAATAAAAGTTCAAATGCCTTTTAACTACAGCGAGAACTTAGTGACCTAATTTTCTGTTAAAATAAATTTCGTTTCTTATCACGTAGGAGAAATACGGCTTATTGGTTACGGCAATTATGGCGTTACCTTTATTTACAATGCATTTTAACGCGTTTTATGTATTGAAAATAATCATTAATTTTCTTTTTAGTTTGTTTCATTTTCATGGTAGTAATTCCTCTCTCAATGATCACAATTGGTAAGTGAAATGTTTCAAATATCTGTGATTTAATAAGTTTCTGATTTTTTATATTTATCCTAAGAAAGTAGCAACTTTTATTACTTTTTCCCAAAAGTATATACATTTTTTATTTTATCATTGTGCACAAAAACACGAAAAAAGCAGCTTATAACTGCCTCGCAATAAAATTTCCTGAACTGCTTCCCTGATTTTCCCGAGTTAACTCGGGTATGTATATATATTGCAAATATTATCATCCCGTGTTAACTCGGGTATGTATATATATATTGCAAATATTATTATCCTGAGTTAAGTTAACTCGGGTATGTATATATATTGCAAATATTATTATCCCGAGTTAACTCGGGTATGTATATATATTGCAAATATTATTATTTCGAGTTAACTCGGGTATGTATATATATTGCAAATATTATTATCTCGAGTTAACTCGGGTATGTATATATATTGCAAATATTATTATCCCGAGTTAACTCGGGTATGTATATATATTGTAAATATTATTATCCCGAGTTAACTCGGGTATGTATATATATTGCAAATATTATTATCCCGAGAAAATTCGGGGGTATCAGAATTTTTCAGTAGGTTTTGTTCATCACGTTTTTACTCGTCCGGAATAAAAAATAAAAAATAATCTGCTGTGATTGGAAGTGTGCCAAGTTTTGTTTGGGAGTTTTGCTGTTGGATTGTGGGATTGCTCACATGTTTTGTGCGATTGTATATACCTGGGATGGCCAAGCTCCTTGATAGTCGAGCCACTTTTCAAAACTTGAAATTTTTCGAGAGCCGCAATTAAATACGTATTTAAAAGGTATGCAAGAAAGGTATTAAAAATTTCTTTTTTATATAAATTATATTAATTGAAAACATATAAGTAAAAGTACAAAATATGTGTATCGAATTTAAAATATTAAACACATTTATTTTACTTCTCTTGATAATTCTTCAAAATTTTGTGAATAATTGGTGACAGCACTTCTCAGTAATTCTTTGAGATGGTGGTTAGTTAATACTGATCGGTGTTTGGATTTCACGAATTTTAAAGAAGAATAAAATGATTCACATAAGTACGCTGTCCCAAATATTGAAATAATTCGACAAGCAGCCTTTTTTAATTCAGGATACTTCGACTTTGGTACAAATTTCCAAAATTCAGTAATCGACGTCGACTTATATTTTAATTGTAGAGCTTGATCTTCTTGCATCTCTATTAATTCTAATTCTCCCGATGCTTTTTGTCACACAATTATACTGGAAAGGGAAAACTCACCTTGAATTCAACAACGTTGCACTTATTCTTTCATATTTGTTTTCAGTAATTTAAAAGACATTTTGAAACACATACGGAACGATAATAATTTTTTAAAATATAATAGCACAAAAATGAAAAGGGAACTCGGGTTCATTTATCGAGAGCCACAAATAATCCTTCAAAGAGCCGCATGTGACTCGCGAGCCGCAGGTTGGNTTATTGCAGCGCGTGGTGGCTGCACCAAATACTGATTTCGGACGCTTAATTTGTTTCTTTTGTTTTGAAAATTTCATCATTTATTTGTATCAGTACAAGTCGTTTCTGCATTAAATTTCATTTGATTCTGATGATTCTTTCATGGTGTTGCATTTTCTACAAACAGCAGTTTATATTGCAAATATTATTATCCTGGGAAAACTCGGGTATGTATATATATTGCAAATATTATTATCCCGGGAAAACTCGGGTATGTATATATATTGCAAATATTATTATCCCGAGTTAACTCGGGTATGTATACATATTGCAAATATTATTGTCCCGAGTTAACTCGGGTATGTATATATATTGCAAATATTATTATCCCGGGAAAACTCGGGTATGTATATATATTGCAAATATTATTATTTCAAGTTAACTCGGGTATGTATATTTATTGCAAATATTATTATCCCGAGTTAACTCGGGTATGTATACATATTGCAAATATTATTATCCCGAGTCAACTCGGGTATGTATATATATTGCAAATATTATTATCCCGAGTTTTCTCTGGTATGTATATATATTGCAAATATTATTATCCCGAGAAAACTCGGGGGTATCAGAATTTTTCAGTACGTTTTGTTCATCACGTTTTTACTCGTCCGGAATAAAAAATAAAAAAAATAAAAAATAATCTGCTGTGATTGGAAGTGTGCCAAGTTTTGTTTGGGAGTTTTGCTGTTGGATTGTGGGATTGCTCACGTGTTTTGTGCGATTGTATATACCAGGGGTGACCAAGCTCCTTGATAGTCGAGCCATTTTTCAAAACTTGAAATTTTTCGCAAATGAAATTTCTATCTTATATAAATTATATTTATTGAAAACATATAAGTAAAAGTACAAAATATGTGTATTGAATTTAAATATTAATCACATTTATTTCACTTCTCTTGATAATTCTTCAAAATTTTGTGAATAATTGGTGACAGCACTTCTCAATAATTCTTTGAGATGGTGGTTAGTTAATACTGATCGGTGTTTGGATTTCACGAATTTTAAAGAAGAATAAAATGATTCACGTAAGTACGTTGTCCCGAATATTGAAATAATTCGACAAGCAGCCTTTTTTAATTCAGGATACTTCGATTTTGGTACAAATTTCCAAATTTCAGTAATCGACGTCGACTTATATTTTAATTGTAGAGCTTGATCTTCTTGCATCTCTATTAATTCTAATTCTCCCGATGCTTTTTGTCTCACGATTATATTGGAAAGGGAAAACTCACCTTGAATTCAACAACGCTGCACTTAGTCTTTCATATTTGTTTTCAGTAATTTAAAAGACATTTTGAAACCCATACGGAACGATAATAATTTTTTAAAATATAGTAGCACAAAAATGAAAAGGGAACTCGGGTTCATTTATCGAGAGCCACAAATAATCCTTCAAAGAGCCGCATGTGACTCGCGAGCAGCAGGTTGGCCACCCCTGGTATATACGATAAATGCTGAATTTACATACAAAAAAAAAGAGTAAAAAAAAATGGCGTATCACTTAAATGGAGTTTAGAAAGTATCACTTAGTGTTGCCTCTTGTATTAAAAACTATGATACAGAGACAAATATTTAACTTTTTTCATTTGTCCGAAATAACTCTGGATAGTAAATTGATGGTAATTTAAATGTTTTTTACTCAAAAAAATTTTAAATTACAACTTTAAACTTGTGTATTATGTTATCTTTTAGTTCCTTGTATTTATTAATAAAATGAAAAAAATTATGTTTTTTGCATTTTTTTCTTCAAAAGAATTGGTAAAAAAAGCGGTTGAGTCGAATAATTTGATCATTTTTATTTACATTACTACTATATATTGTACAAGATTAAGTAAAATTGAAGACATTCATTTAAAGCCCAAGGTTATAAAATATGTTCTATCGTTCCTACCTTCAAAAAAAGTTCATGCTATTCTTCAAGTTTCCGCGAAGTTCCATTTTAATAAATAATGGCCTTTAAGTTACTTATTGTTATCAATAATTATTGGTTCGAGTTAATTTCGGATGAAACTCTTATCGTGACTGTTTTTCAGTTCATATTTACAAAGATTTTAAAAACATTACAATAAGGGCGGCAATTATGAAACACTTTGCAAATTTTGAACACTTTAGTTCATATTTAACTTTTTTCTTAAAAATTCATATCATGGATACTATTTTATGTATTGTACAAGATTAAGTAAAACTGAAGACATTAATTTAAAGCTCAATGTTATAAAATATGTTCTATCGTTCCATCATTCAAAAAAAGTTCATGCTTTTCTTTAAGTTTCCGCGAAGTTCCATTTGAATAAATAATGGCCTTTAAGTTACCAATAATTATTGGTTCGAGTTAATTTCGGTTGATCATATTATGGATACTATTTCAATTTTTCAATTAAGTTCTTCTCTCTCTTTTTTCGTGAACTTTTTTTAGTCTTTAGTTTTAAAAATCTTTTTAACTTGAAAATGTAGGCTCACGTTTCAAAATATGTATCATATTTAAATATGCAACAAAATTTAAAACGCTTGCATTCCTTCTAACGCAAGAACTCTTGCTGTTTAAAATTTTATGTAATAGCTTTTACGGAAGTATTGAATAAGTAAAACAAAGAGCTCGTTTAACACCCATCTTGTCTAAATTTGTACCATAACTCTTTTTTACTCAAGGATTGTTCTATTTAGTTCTAAAACAGTTGATCTTTCTCTTATCAAATGATAAAACTGGAAGATTATACTTTTGAAGGTCATTATAGCTAAAAAAGATACAAATAAAAATATGAAAACCTTCCCAAACATTCATAATGGGAACTTTATATAAAATCCTCTGGTATTAAGTATTTACATGTTATTGAATAAATAGCACACAAACTGTAATCATGATAAATATTTTCAATTTTTATACTCACTGTTTATGTTATATTTCAGAGCTGTTTAGATTGAAATTACAGAACTGTTACTTAAAAAATATGATTATTAATTTTTGGCCCAAATATTTCGGACGTCAAACAGAATGGGATGTATTTTTTTATGTAGCTGGTTAAAATCACTCAGTATACGGTTTTATAATTTTAAAACTTTCATCTTATTTGTTTTATTCAACCTTGAAATTGCGTTTTTGCAATTACATGATTTAAAAACAATCTTTTGATAAAAATGTAACTTGCGTAACGAGGAAAAAATTGTGAAGATTTAATCAAGCCAAAAATTCGTATTTCCTAAGAAAAACAAGGTGAACTATAATATGAATTGTTGGAAAATAAACAAGTAAAAATTTAAAAAAAAATACAGAACTTTTAAAAATACTTGAAAATTTTTTCAAATACTGAAAAATTCACCTGTAGCTATTCACTGGAAAATCAAAGGTGTAATATTTATAATAAAAATTCAAATATACCTAACATACAGTAAATTCGATAAATGCATTTAAAATAATTTCCAAAAGAACAAGCATAAAAATTACACTTTAAATGAAGAAACAAAAATTACCTGGCGTAATGATGTTTTTGTAGATAAAAAAAAAAAAAAACATATAATGTCACCGAGAGTTTTTTTAAGGTTTTAATCAACTAAAAATATTTGACTGATTAATTTTCACAAAAATCATTGCGGAAAATGTTCTTTTTTATATACATATACGAGGAACTTAATTGGCAATTGATTCTACTGCCATCAAAATGAAATAAAAGATAATATTCTTTTTAAAATATTGCTATTATAGTTTTGGGGAACTAGAAATTCTTTATCGTTTTGTTTTCGGCATAATATCTTCAAGAGTGACAGATAATGAAAATTCAATATTCATAAGGCGGCAAACGACTTTTTGTTGAACTGAAGTAGCAGACTCTCTCAAAGTCTTTAGACTGAAAAACAAATTGCATTTTTTAAATTATTACTAATTTTTTTAAACTTATTATTGAAAACTATTTTTAGTTTTACAAATGTCAAAGAATTCGTTTTCATTTAGTGGCAGACGACTTTTTTAAAGCTGCTAACAATCAGGTTTCATTTTCATTAGGCGGGAGTCAAGTTTGATACGTTATTTATTTGTCAGGAAAGCTTCTATTGTTGGATGTACTTGAAGGGTTTGTATTCTTGCGCTATTAAAAGAAATCTTAAATAAAATATGTCACTGCAATATTATCAAATATAGTCAAAACATATGTATTTCATGGAACATGAAATATGTGACTTTTTCGCAACCTCTTTCATGTTTTAACATCAAAACTTTGTAACTTGGACAAAACTCAAATTGCCGTTTGAAAAAATGGACATAACTAGAAATATGTGTAAGAAAAAATGGGCACAACTTAAAGTGCATATTAGAAATAGACATAGTGAGTTTGAAAAAATGCATGTTTCTGAGATTGGACAATGTAAAACGACGCACCTTTTCAATGAATTCAATTTTTTTTAAAACCTACCGTTCTCTTGAAAAAAGGGGCGCAACAAATCAAAATAAAATTCTCTTAGTGTTCTTAAACATTACAAAAAACAAATATCTACTTATTTCTTGTTTTAAAATACAAAAGTCATAACAGTAGTTTAAGAAAAGAATTTTAATTCTGTGTTCATTTTCTTAGAAGCGCATCTATGCTTATTTTTCCATACATGCAATTCAAGCTGTTCATTTTTATCCATTTATGTTCATTTTTTCAAACACGCATTTCAAATATCCGATTTTTTAAACACCTTTTTTGAACTACGCCTCTTTTTTATAACGTAAATATCATTGTCATTTTTAGAGCGTCTTTTGAGCATTATCCATTTTTTCAAACGCGTATTTCAAGTTGTGTCCATGTTATCCAATGAATGCGCTTTTTGTGCTTTGTCGAAAATTAAAAAGTGAAAAGTATTTCTGGACTTTGAAGCATTGCACTTGAAAAGTATGTCAGGAAAAAACATTTTTGACACAGTTTATGGTGTTTGATGTTTATCCATTAAACTTTACAAAATAATGTTTAAAATATTTATTTTCTATTTCAGGCATTCTTCATTTATATAATTGCAAAGCCCAACCTATGATACCCATATACTTAATCATTGCAGGCTCAGCTTTCATATGTTTCATGTTTTTATTTAGAAAACTTAGAAATTTAGTGAAAGATCAAGAACATAATGACTCATTTTACTCAAGGTGTTTACTAGCATCGATACTAATCCAAGTAGGATGGTTTGCTGCAGGTATAGTATTATACGCAATCTTTACTAACATAAAACATGCCAAAATTAGTTATTGTGATATTAAATAACAAAAGTCATTTATTTTTTGTATACGCGGAAATACAGTTGCTATAATAATATTAAAGATTCTTGTAACAGCCCGTTGTGGACCAGAGGGTCATGGAGCCTAAATCTCTACACTTTCGTGACCAACGGCATTATTATGGTCAGTGGTCAGCAGCGCGCACAATGCCACCTTTACTTCCCATAAAAGCTAGAACTCGCTAACAAGAAGCTCAGCTAAACTCTAACGGTTAAAAACAGTTGTGGCTTGAAGCCATTATTTTTCATCGCAATGTGAAATTCTCAGAGAATAGCTTAAAATACAATAGAAACGGTATTTTTAGTATGATAAAAGGTAACGCTTGGCTAGACATGACATGAAGCTCAGCTAAACTCTAACAATTAAAAACAGTTGCGGCTTGAAGTCACTATTTTTCATCGCAATGTGAAATTCTCAGAGAATAGCTTAAAATACAATATGAACGGTATTTTTAGTGTGATAAAAGGTAACGTTTGGCTAGACATGACATGAGCTCTGCTAAACTCTAACGATTAAAAATAGTTGCGGCTTGAAGCCACTATTTTTTTATCGCAATGTGAAATTCTCAGAAAATAGCTTAAAATACACTAGGAACGGTATTTTTAGTATGATAAAAGGTAACGCTTGGCTAGACATGGCATGAAGCTCAGCTAAACTCCAACGATTAAAAACAGTTGCGGCTTGAAGCCACTATTTTTCATCGCAATGTGAAATTCTCAGAGAATAGCTTGAAATACAATAGGAACGGTATTTTTAGTATGATAAAGGGTAAAGCTTGGCTAGACATGACATGAAGCTCAGCTAAACTTTAACGATTAAAAACAGTTGCGGCTTGAAGCCACTATTTTTCATCGCAATGTGAAATTCTCAGAGAATAGCTTAAAATACAATAGGAACGGTATTTTTAGTATGATAAAGGGTAAAGCTTGGCTAGACATGACATGACAGCTAAACTTTAACGATTAAAAACAGTTGCGGCTTGAAGCCACTATTTTTCATCGCAATGTGAAATTCTCAGAGAATAGCTTGAAATACAATAGGAACGGTATTTTTAGTATGATAAAGGGTAAAGCTTGGCTAGACATGACATGACAGCTAAACTTTAACGATTAAAAACAGTTGCGGCTTGAAGCCACTATTTTTCATTGCAATGTGNTTAAATTACCTTCAATTTGATATATAAACGTTTGTATTTAAGTGAAAATTAATATATTTTACAAGCACACAAAGTTGAAAAACATGAAACTTTCAAAAAGTGTGCACACTTTTGGCCACCACTGTATATATATATATATATATATATATATATTATATAATATGCTCGTCAGGGGTTCATGTATAATCATCATGTAAATACAAAGTGTCAAGTAAAGACCGCCCTTAATATGCATTTTTATAATCCATATCAAAAATTTAAACAAAAAGTATGTACAATTAGGGGAGCAAATTGATAATATTGGTCTCATACAAATGTAGTGAGAAAAAACAAAATTATTATCGAAAGCTGACAAATTGCAGTTAAGAAAAGTGGATCTATTAAAAATCAAGTCAGGTTTAATAGGAGGTTGTCGGAAGCTATTTCTAATAATCGTCTTTCAAATCCTCTCTGTTTCCTCCCGCAATCAAACCTGTTTTATCTGCTCTCCTGCACCTTAAGTTGTCACTTTCTGTAGCGTTTTTGCTTTTTTTTTCGGTAGCGTTTTTGCTTTTTTTATATTAATTTGCATACCTTTATTTTTTCATTTTTGATACGGATTCTAAAAATAAATATTAAAGGTGGTCTTAACGGAACACCATGTATATCTTTGTGTGTACAGTTTACATAAGAAAATTAAAAATTCTAAATTTAATTAAACATTCAATTTTTTTCTAGGATGTTATTGGACTTATGCAGCTTTCCCGCCAAATTACTACGACACTACAAGCTTGAAATATTGTCATAAAACTTTATATCAATACGCATTTTGGCTTTTAAATTCCATATTTCTCAGTACATCCTTATTTCTTATATCTTTCACTGTATACATTGTATTTGGAAGGCCAACAAATAATGATGTAGCAGATAAAGCTTAAAATATTAACAGAATAGAAAAACTGTACAGGCATTAGTATAACAGGTACCGTAGAATAGCACGACCATGGTCCAAAAACCCTGCATTTCTTACTTTAACATCACTTTGGGTCATAGTTGTGCGAATACATAGATTTATGAAAATAACATTAGCTTCACTAGCTATTTTAAAAATAAGCTTAAGTGCTTCTATATTGGAAATTCCTTGAGATTCAATTTTTAAGTCATTAAAAGTTTAGAGAATTGCCTTCACAAAAAAATAAAATATTATATATTTTTTTGCATTTTTAATGCATATTTTCACTTTTACAGTTTTTTTTTTCCAAAACGTAACTTACAGTGAAGAAGAATTTTTTTTTTTAAAACTCTAAGAATGCTTCTTAAGCAACAGAGCCCACTTATAACGAACCGGTATTTAACAAGGAGAATAGTCTTTTAATTGGTTTAGTGAATCTAGTTTTAATTTTTTAACACCCTAGTGTGTATGCTTTTTTTTACTTAATTTTTGACAAGGTTCTAAAACTATATAGTAAGGGGAGTCAATGAAATTGAAATAATTAAGCTACACATAGCAAAATTTCAGTGTTTAAATTGTTTAACGTTTAATTGTTAATTGTGTTGTTGGTCAAAATTAATTCAGAACTTTGATATATTTGCTCAAAAACTAGCATTTTTGTCATAATTAGCGATGAAAAATACGATAACCAGTGTAACTCAATTAAATTCTTGCTTTTCTGAATTCATTGCGCTTATTTGCTACAAAACTTAATTCAATGACAAGATAATTCTTGTTTACATCTGTAAATACCTACAATAATTTGAGTTAAATTTTTTAGTTTCAAAACTATCAAAGCATTTATATTTTTGTCTACTTTATTTAACAATTTTATGTATCTTTTTAAATAAAATGTTTAAAAATTGTTGCACAATTTTATTTATGACAGCCAACTTAAACAAAAATTGAGTAAAGAATTAAGTTTGATATTTTAAAATTAAATATTAACAATTAATAGTTAAAAAAATTTTAAAATAGTTAACAATTGTAGGGAAAAAAATTATTTAGAAAAACAAGACTTTTGTAGTCGATTAATTGTCAGTAGTTCCGTTCAATTTAATGGCATATTTTGAAGCAGACGATAATTCTTATTCTATTAGGAAGGATTTAACAGTTTCATTTGGTTTCTACTGCAATTGCAGGTACTTTAATATCAACAGTGACCTATGTTTTGTCTTTACATGAATTAGTCTGAGTATCCAAGAATTAGTGAGAGAAAAAAAATCGTGCTTTGTCTTTGCATAAATTAGTCTGCGTATCCAAGAATTAGTAGGAGGGAAAAAAAACAATCACGCGCATTCCATCACAAGAAAAGTTACAAATAACAAACAGGCTTGCTACATTAATACTTTTTCTAATTATTGAAAAATTATTAATTTATCTTGCTTACATAATTAATATGTTAATTAAAAAAACATGAAAGCGTTGGTATATGAAAATTTTATGTTATTGTTGCAGTTTTTAAAACTTGTAAGAAATCATCAAAATTTGAATAAATGTTGTATATTAATGTTTTGAGTTTTGCTTAAAGAAATAAGCTTCCAAAAATAATGGAAAAGAGGGAATGGATCAAAATACCACTGTCCTATTCCTTAAATGCTACAACTTAGTATTTTAAAACCATTCTCTAACCAACAGAGTTCAAAACAGAAAAACTGTGCTAATTCTATATTAAGCTCTTAAGAATTCAGCAGAAAATTGCAAATATAAAACAATGCTATCGTTTTCGATCTGATAAATTAGAAACAAAAATGTAAAGTTTTCTGGGACCAACATTGTAATCTCAAATCTCATGCATCATTTAATATAGCTTTATTCATTAACTTTCAAAACAGAGTACTCGCTTTAAGATAGATATTTAAGAGCTGCTCCAAATAGTAGAAATACCGATGCCATGGAGAATTCCTAGCAATGCTTTATTTCAACACTGGTGTTGAAGAGCGGATCTATATAGGGTTTGCAACTATTTACATTAAATTCTGTAGCTTTGAACCCAACTCAGAAAACGAAGAAACTCCTGGATCAAGTATTAGTACAAATTCACCTTTGTTTTTGTGGAGAACTTTTAGATAAAACTATCCCACATTTGCTTTACTTTATAGACAGGGTTAGTCCTACGTCATCAACGACATCATTAGCTCTCCTCGTTCCAAACTTTGTTTTGAACGGAGCAAACAATATGGCGTTTCTCATATAGTTAAAAGTGGGTCAACTGAATCTTTGAATATATTAATATAGAGTCGAATTTAAAGACTGAAATGGCAAGAAAAAGTGTAATTAAGTTCTTCCATATCATAAAGTTTTTCTCTGATGAACCTAAATTGATTGAAAGAGGAGAAAATGTTGTAGAAACTAACTTTTTGTATATATGATTGCGAGAATTTGTATTTAATATCTACCATCCAAATTGTATTTATAATCCGAAAATCGGAAATTTGTGAATTTTTTTATTTGGAAAACGTTATTTCTAATGTATGTTTAAGTTTTCTTAAAATATGTATACGTAGTATATTAAATTAAATTTTTTTTATAATATTGAGACAACTTATTAATTGGAAATAATTATGAAAATTTTAAAACAAATTTAAAAGGTATGTAAGGAGCATGAATAAAGTCAGATAAATTAGGGAAAATTATAAAACATTTAAGATACACGTTTTTAAAATAGCTCAAATTTATTGGTAAATTTACTAAAATAATAGGAAGTAAATATATATATATATATATATATATAAAACTTAAACAAAAGTTTGAGAGTTGACAGGTCTTAAAACATATTTACAACCAATTAAACTGTAGGTATTATGAAATTAAAAATAAATTTAGATAATGGTGACTTGAATGTTACGTTCAACATAAGCCAAAGCACTGTAACGAATAAAATATTACTATGAAAGAAATTTAAAAAATTTTGATTTAGACCCTCAAATGCAAATTTTATTCCATAAAAAGTGATAACAGTAACATTTGCCGAACATAAAAGTTGTAAAACTAAATATGTATACATACATTAATTAAAAAAGAATAAAGTTTCTAAATAAAAAAATTTCTTAAAAATTTGAATTATATTTGTTTGAAATGCATGTGAAATTAATATTATTAAATAAGTAAAATTTAAACACCTACGTGAATACATAGATTAATAAATATGAATGTTAAATAAAAGTTTATGTATGGGATAAATATGTTTTAAAGAATTCTAATAAAATCATGTTGCACTTTCTCATCGAATAAAATAGGAATCTGAGATTTTAAGATAAATTGATGATAAATGAGCTTATTGATAACTCACTATCTTGTCATCTAAACAAATTATAGAACTTGAAATTAAAACAAAAACATAGGAAATTTAAAGCTTTTTAATGCTTTTCTTTGATTAAAAATCCTAATTAAATAAAATAAATTCTCATAAATTCTTAAATTTGCTTTAATTTAGCTATTCTATGTATTAAAATTCTGGAAACTAAACATAGTATTGACCCTTTTAACATAACACTACACCGTGCTATCACAACACTACACATTAACATAACACTACACTAGTTACACAGGAGCGAAACACAAAACCATTTTGAAACTTTTTTTATAGCATTTAATGCACTTAACTCGTAAAATCTACTGATACCCCGTATAAAGAAAACTACTTAAATTAGGAATAAGTCCCTTAGAAGCGCTGTATAAATTTATTTATTTGAATAATAAACTAAAAATCTTGCCGTCTTAAATTCACATAGGAAATGCCATTGAAATGGTTCGTACGAAAAAATGTTTGGAACGAGTTTGAAAGGAGGCGGGGTTTGACGTCATGAAATACGTCATCACTGTCCCTGTCTATAGGGGAAAGACTCTCCTGGTTGCCCCATAAGATCTATTATTAATGAAATCTAGGAAAATTTTCGTCAGCACTGGGGCTAGAACTGACCTGTTATATCATATGCTCTATATCAAGTGAAATAAAAGAATTGAATGATTAAAATATATCAGCTAGCAATATTTCTAAAACGTGCGTTTTGATACGTATTTTTTAATTATTATATAGTTATAAATAGCAATAACAAAATATATTTTTAAAATAACAACAAAAAACTTAATAAAGAATTTTAAAGTTTATTTTAACACTCTGATCTAAAATACATCTATAAGTAATCACAGGTATGTAACATTTAAAATATTTCAAAACAGTAAACGTGTACAACACTAACGTAAAATACTTTGAAAAATAAATTTACAAATATTCACCAATAATAGTTAGTAAGTGCAAGAGGAAAATAAACCAAGAAAAGATAACACTAATAAGAAATACATAACAAGAAATGCATAAGTTTTTGCAGCCTTAAAATTAAAATAACTCGATAAAATAAAAACTTCAATAAGTGAATGTTTAAATGTAAAAATTACATTCTAAAGCTGAGTTATTTTTGTTTTCCATTCTAGTTTTTATTAAAATAATAAAACACCTTTGAAATACGATGCACCTTAAAACTATATAATTTGAAAGAAGAAAGAATTTTGTCAATCGGTTTTCGGCAAATACGAGATTTACAAGCTGCAGATAAACTGGTGGGAAGTTTAACCAACGTGGATGATAAGTAGAAAATTTAAAAAAAAAAAAAACAGGCCAGTTAATTCCAGCTGATAAATTGAGTTCAAATTTCAATTGATTGGATAATTGTGGCCACTAATGTTCAAAATTTCTAGTAATAGTGCTAACGGACAATCTGAAACATTCACATTAAAACTGATAATGACTTAGAAGCAGATAACATTTTGAACATTGTAAATTATGTATAAAAAGCATTTAAAAGTAAGAATGAACCTTACATGAAACTATAGTCTAAAGAATTTCACGTAAGTTAAGGTCATGTATGTAAGAGGAAGACAGTTCCATTTTTACTCATTTAAATTTAAGTGCTGTGAGGTCTTATTGCAGAAGAAATTCTTTGTTCTACCAGCCTGATAGTGCAATTGTCTTCTTAATGAACCAATTAAAAAAATTTCAGGAGGGGGAGGTGGAGAAGAGAATGGTTAACACATTAAACAATTTTCCATTAAAAAAGTAATTCTTGCAGCCATGTTTTACATTTCATAATAAAAGCAAGAGAGAGATTTAAAATAGGGAAGAATGTTAAGCAGATTCACAAACTACATTAGGTACTTTCAATGATTATCAGAAAAGAGAAAATAAGATACTTAAAAGAAAAAACAACAAAGAGCAATGAATCAAGTAAAGAAAAGTCACGTTTGACTTTATAATTTAGTAAATGTAATCACAATTAAACTAGTAAGTATACATAAAAAATATGCTTTCTTTTTGCAAAATCTAGACTGAGCTAAAAGAACCGAATCATAACATAAAAATAAAATGCATTACTAATATTTTAAAATTCTTTCTTTGTTCAGAAACCAGTGAAGAAAATCATACAAATCAATAGTACCATTTTGTTAGTTAACATGTTTTCCTATTTGTGAGGTTATATTCCAGAAAAAATTTTTTTTTATAGATAAACAATAGTGGAAATTTGGCAAAAAAAATTAATTAAATTATATGACTAGGGAAACTTAATTCATTTCGTAATTATCGAAATAATTTACGATAAAACAAAAGAATTGAAGCTATATTCAATAATTTGTAATGAAAAAAAAGTGATAATACATGCTGATTACAACTGTTTTTTAAAATTCTTAATTTTATCAAAACCCTTTTTTTCATTTGCCCATTCAATTAATAAAATAGTAAACAAAATTCGAAACTTATTATCTAAACAGATATTCAGAACAAGTATTAATGATATGTAAGTAATGGTATCAGTTTCATATATATCATATACTGTAATATCCAAATCTCACTTTGGTGCAGCCTGTTAGTAATCAAGTCTGATGAATGGCAAACAAATGCATTGAGATGTTTCTAACCTGCACTTTGACAGCATGGGAGAATAATAGCCAATGAATTTTGGCTATTATCCAGAATAGTCCAAATACTTCACCAATGTTTATTACAACTTATCTGCTTTGTTTTTAATTGACTTTGAGAAGGTGTTTAAAAGCAGTAACATAATCTGATATGCTAAATGCTCTAAAAAAATGGAATTGAAAAAGTTGACACTGATATCATTCGAAACATATAGAGCAAGGTGATGGTAATGGACGCAATAGGTATATAAGGAAAGCTAAACTCAAACTGGAAAAGAAACGCGCCAAGGGGATGCATTATCTGCTAAATTGTTATTTTCATGCAGGAAGAAATATCCAAAACACTAAACCAAGTTGGAGTAAAAAAAGATTAAGAAATATAAAGAATATCAAATTCTTTTCTGCTTTTTTGATGATATAATAATTATCTCAGATGAAACAAACTAGAATAAAATGAACAACTATCTATCAAAAGCCAGAGTTTCAGTAGGTCTCTAACTGAAAATTGAGAAAACAAAAGTAATATGTACCACAAAAAAGAAGTCAAATTCTTGGCCATAGATGGCGCCACTGAAAAACAAGAACAGGGTTGCCACTCAGATCTGGAAATAAAATTCCCTGTGTTTTCCCTGTATGTATTATACACAATATATTAAGAGGAAACAACAATTACTATGCATGCTCTTGTGAGAGCTATATTGGGCTAACTATATTTATTAGTTTTAATTGCTGGAAAAACAGCTGAACATACTTAAATAATGCTATAGTAAATGAAATAGTTTAGTGTAGCTGAAATATCATGTTCAAATATCCCGCTTTGAGTGGTCACCATTTTTTAAAAGACAAAAATAAAAAACAAAATTCCCTGTTTGTAAAGAAAAAATCAAAATTCCCTGCATTTTCCCTGTTATTTTAGGTGATTTTTAAATTCCCTGTATTTTCCAGGTTTACCCTGTTCTCCCTGTGGAGTGGCAACCCTGAAGAAACACGCACTCTGTCTTAAATTTGCTCGGTTTCACCAAGCAGGCTTGCCCGTGTGGCAAGTGCCATTAGAAACAACAACAACAAGATCAAAATTAAAGAAACCTAAATCGATGCAGAGCAAAGTTAGGTTTACTTAGGATATGAATTAGGATGAATGACAACAATATGCATGGTATTATCAAAAAATTCAAAATGGGTTGAAGTTTTTTTTAGCAAATAGAAGTTCAAGAGGGAAGTTTTCAGTAGTGTAGATTATTAGCACTCACTTGTGGAGTAGATACTTGGATTCTCACAGGCAGATTTATACGAAGAATAAAAACAACACAAACAAAAAGGGAAAGATATTAACTTGATTTTACAGGAAAAAGACAGGAAGCAAGCAATATTGAAAAAAAAAAAACACAAGTTTGTGATGTCATTGAGAGCATTAAACATTTAAAACAGGAATGAGCTAGCAATATAGCTCAAAGAATTGACTTTCAGTAGATTTTGATAACTATCTTTCTGACATTAAATGATCAAGAAAGTGATCATAAATAAGATGGTTCAATGAAATAGGAAAAGCATCAGGCATAAATTGGAAGGTAAGCCATTAGAAATTTCTGAAAAAAATATCTAACAGACTTTCACTTAGCAGTGAGTTGATAATAATTGAGGATGAAGATGATTGATAGATAAAACTACTAGTTGCCACCTAAATGGCTAAATATTTTCAAAATGTTAAGATTCCTTTAGTTTAACTATTTTTTTAAAATAAAATATTTTCAAAATGTTAAGATTCCTTTAGTTTAACTATTTTTTTAAAATAAAATATAAGTTACTAAGATAATGATTAAAGTAAAAATGCACTTAAATATTTATAATTTACAAAAAAAAAAGGGTTGATATCTTTTAGAGCATTAGAACTAATGAACAAATTTGTCAATTGTGGTTTGGTTAATCTTTGAAATTGTAACCTCTTAGCTTAGCAAATAATTAAACATATAATGTTAAAAGTCAATATTTTTTGCTTAGTTACAGAAATTTCTTAACTGCAAATTACATTGTTTACGCCGCAAAGACATCATGGTTTATAGAAGTGTATTATATATATATATATATATACACATGAATATTTGAATATGAGTAACTATTTTATAGTTTAATCTAATGACAATTTATGTGTAAAATAATAACTACAATACCTAAATTTTTACATTTCATTAAAAAAAACTATAAAGAAGCTACATTTAAAAATGTTATAAAAAAAAATTATTTGGTATTTTTAAATTCAGTTATTTTTTTAAAGATGATATAACAGATTTGGAAACCTTTAAGAATGCTTTCAGACTATGAAACTTTAAGAGAAATGCTTTCAGACTATGAAACTAAACTGTAATACATTCAAAATCTGATAAAGAAATTTGCCTTATGCTAATTTAATATTTTACTTTACAAAATAATTTTGACTATAAAATACTGGGTAAAGGGAGAAAGAAAAAAAAAACAGGAACAGAGAACTTCAAAGATCTTTAAGTCCTTTTGTAATATTTTTTTTGACAAAAATATGGAGGGTAACTGTAATTTGGAATATATGACCTGAATTGATTAGTCAAATGGTGAGTCAAAGTTCTGGACCCTTTAATTTAATTTTTTATATGTTTCATTCTATCACTGGAACTTATAACACAAATTGAAAACTCTTTAAATCTATTAATAAAACTCATAATCTAAATATGATTTCGAGCAGAAAACGATTCTTATTAATGGTTTATTATTGAGTTAATAATGATCAAAAAGGTTTTAACAGTAAGTTATAACAAAAATTGCATTTTTTACAATTTGAAATTTTAATAAAATATAAAATTTAAGTAAAATAATTTTGATAGTTTTTGAGTTATAAAATGTAAATTTTAAAATTTTTTATTAGCTTCCATTTAAAAAAATTTCAGCAAATTTTAGATTTTGTCATTTAAAATAATTGAAGAATAAGTTAAAATTTTTTATATCTTATAGTTAATTTTTTTACCATTTCAAATGAAATAAGAAAAATAAATTCAATAAAATTAAAAAATTTGAACCAAGATATCTCAAAAGACAGGCAGAGTTAGCTTCATGCACTCATAGTATTTCTCTATGCATGTGTTAATAAACCAAAAACTTCAATGAAAATTGGAGGGAAACTCAAATAATAAAACTAACTTATAACAACCTAAAGCATAATAAAAAAAGTGTAACAATAATAGAATTAATTTAAAGTAAAAATAAATAAATATCTGATATATTAAGGAAATGAAAGCAAAAATTTAATACCATGTAATAATTGCTGCAAGAATAAATGCATATGGCACAAATTTCCTTTAATAAAAATACAATTTTACTTCTGAATTTAGGCTACATAACTAACCATAGAGATAAAGATAATAACTACTAAAATAAATCGGAGACATGGCACAAATATATACACTTTTAAAAATGCAGAAACATTTTTTTTACAAAAACTACAACATGTAGAGAACTTTAAAAATTATAATATGAATAAAACCTATAAAAAACTTAAGTT
This sequence comes from Parasteatoda tepidariorum, assembly GCF_043381705.1. Taxonomy (NCBI): domain Eukaryota; kingdom Metazoa; phylum Arthropoda; class Arachnida; order Araneae; family Theridiidae; genus Parasteatoda; species Parasteatoda tepidariorum. Next base: position 28,211,937 of record NC_092215.1, on the reverse strand, counting down.
AAAATATAAAATAGCACAACAGCAGAAATATTTTACAAGTTTACGACTAGAATCATTTAATTTATGTACAATAATTATAATTTATTTCATCAAATCAATCTTTGAAGAACATAAGCGATACAACAAACTCTTTACATTTTCTAGCATTCAATATCACAGTTTCAAAATACTTTTAGTGGCTCGCAGAAGCAAGGATATATGTTGTATAGCTTATACTAAAGAGTTAGAATATTCTATAGAAGTTGAATATATAAGTGCACACTAATATTTTATAAATTTTTAACACCTATTTACAGAATTGTTTCACTTAAAAAATATGTACGAATCAGAAACATATTGAATAATAAAATTAAAATAAAGCCAAACTTATGTTTATTCGTTAATATAAATGTAAAATAAATTTTTATAACTCTTGATAACTTCCTAAAAACAGATAAGTTTACAGTATAGCTAAACTTAAAAGTCAAATTCTTAAAACTTACTTTCTACAAAACTATGAAACCAGGTATGAGTGAATTTAGAAGTCATTTGTCATGAAAAAATTAAGGTTTTGTCTTTATCTACAAGAAGCACTTGTATGTAAAATATTTATAGTATTTCATGTTCACATTTTTAAACCAAACTTTGATAAAAAGAAAACTTTCGAATTTTATGTTTGTGAAAGCTAGCAGAGTCCTTTTTGAGTGATACATAGTGCTTTTGTTAGAGGCAAAAGAAAACCTTAAAAATCTTCTTTATACAGCTTAATGATATTCAGATTCTTAATCCTCACCAATCTGCAATTATGGTAATTTTATATCAACTAAAGGTGATAACAGTGTACAAACGCAGAAGCAATAAACCTGTGTGTCAGTTATCAAGCTTTTATTCTGTAACTAACTATTAGACCTATTTTATATATATATATACACTGGTTATCATAAATTAAGGAAAAATCACAAAAATAGCGATAACTCTTTCAAAAGTAAGCCAAACCGTGCAAAATTTGCATATGTTGTCCACTAAGAGTNTATATATATATATATATATATATATATAATATTGTCAACTCATATGCTACTCAAATAGTGTCCTTATTTATTTGATTTCAGAGTAAAAATAAAAAAGTTATTTTACAGGTATTCAGGTTTAAAAAAAATCGATGCCTAGTTAAATTAAGGTAACAAATATAAAGATGTTTTCAACTTTTCCAGCTTACATGATTTTTCAATACAGCATATAAATTAGTTTATTTTTTACTCTTTTTTCCAATAAAAGAAAATTTAAAAATTTGTTCCTATTCATAACTTTAATATTCACTACAGTTATATATTTATGTGCAAAGACTATGGATAATACGTAAAAAATTCAACAGTAGGAATAAAACTAATCAGCAATATTTGCCTAGAAATTCAGCTATAAAAGTTTTGTTTCAGACACAACTTTTTATCAGACAATAAACATAACTTTTATCACCCAAGTGTATGCATTCCTATCCAATAGAAAAAGAAAATAAAAGATAAAAAAGAAACAAAAAATTTAGAATAAGTCAGGGTGCTAAGATAACAACCAATATCAATTGTTAAGAAACTACAAACTTACATGTTACATAAAAATTTAAAAGAATACCTCTTTTCTTATAAAATCAATTACAAACTTAAATTTTTTTACTTATTTTTGCAGAAACTGATAAATAAAGTTTTTAAATGCACTTTATATCTTGCATATGGTTTACGTTTAGTGCTATTTGCTATCGTATGCCATATTCATTTGCTTCTATTACATTACTTTATTCTCCTAGCTAGTTTCAAGATACCAGAATGGAAGAGTGAAATTTTTTTTTAATAGATTATAATAATGTAAAGGAATAGTAAAGTGCTTATAATATTGCAAAACTGAACCAGGAACTGGAAGCTTTAATAGCTGAAAATAATTAATCTAAACACTAGATACAATTAAAAACATGGATGGAAGACAAAAAACACAAGAAATATATATTTATAAGAAAGGTCTAAATAAATTAAAATGTTTCTACCAAAAAGTTTTTTAACTTAAATTTTTTGAGCTACGTTAATTATGAGAATAAAGTAGAACATTGAAGCGAATTTCAAAAGAGAAAAAAAAGTTATCCAAATCGAAAAAAATTCTATTTAAGTTAAATATAAAATAGAATTGCAAAAAAAATTTCCTTACCACTTTTATGAAATTACAATCTTAATTTTTATATTTTTAACTAAAAATACAGTTTTTCCAAAATTAAATTTTTCTGCATTTTAAAACATATAGGAAAATCACGTTACCGCAAAAAATTTCAGTTTACACACATTTTTAGTGAACGTGAAGTTGAATAAGTGAAAAAGCCAATTACTTGGGTAAAATTTTAATGTTGAATGAATTTTTAGGAAAATAATAGTTTTTAAAAACATTGACTCAATTCTATGTACAAAAAATTTCGAAGTATTTTGAAGTGTCTCTTACTAAATTTAAAAATAAGTTTTTCGTTTAAAAAAATATCACATATGAGCATAATATATTTACATTAATATAACATTCCATGCAATTAGTCATGACTAAAAGCATGGAAAGTTAGTTTTAAGAACAAAATTGAGGAAGTATGTACTTATATTCTGAAGACATGAAGACATAATGGCACTAAATCACTTATAATGATTATAAGAATACTTCAAAGTGAAAATTTTAAAAATATTTTGTCCTTAATAGAATAAGTAAAACATTAAAAAGATATTTTTTTTATACAAAATACAGGTAGCAAAAATTTTAAAAGGATAATGACCTATACATTAATCTAAAATACATTTTTTAATTTTCAGGAAGGGAAGATTATGTAACACTTCAGCTTGAGAAAAAACATATAAAAGTATACTGAAGTTTAAATAAAATTTCATGAAATTAAACTATTAAATTTTCAAATTAAATTATAAATTAAAAAGAATTTTAATAAATAATAATTAAAGTTCATTCAAATAAAAAGGGTGAAAATAGTAAAAGCTACTTTTTCTTCATATATGTTATGTTCCAATTATCAAATAATTTTTAAGCAGCAAGGCTTAAGAAAAAAAAAACACTTTGACATTTTAGTTTGATAAAGGAAACTTTAAAGCTGCGCAAATTGACGAAAAATTACTAATCAGATGATATTAGATTTATTTTTTAATAACATTTTGACTAGATTAACATCAATTTAAACAATAACAATAGAATTTAAATATACATAAGAGTAACAAAAACTGCAGATCAATGTGAAAAAACTTCTTTAGGAAGATGCATTTAATAGAATAAAATAAAACTGTATTTTCTTATGATTAAATAAATCTATCAATGAAACATATTAAATCAAAATTTACATGTCAACTAATCTGGCCCTTTTTAATTTTGTAAAACATATGATAAAATATTTTAATTACTAAATTTATAAACAATAAAAGCAAATACATTTGGTGCACACATCTATAAATAGGATAATCACTTAGTAAATAAGGTGGTTTAGGTAAATATCTAATATTTCTATAAGCAGATAATTGCATACATTACTTCTAACATACACTATCAATATTGAATACAGAAAAATATAATTACTGTTTAAAATTAATTTTCAAAACTTAAATCACAGACTTCAAAATTTGCCTCTTCAGTCTTTATAATAGTTGGATTATATGTGACGGACTCAAGGCTTTTAGATTTAAATCTATCAGTTAATGTTTTGGGAAAGGGAGATGTCCACCTTTCTTCACTACTTTCATAATCGGCTTCAGAAGGCGAATCCATTGTATTGATAGCAACATCTGCTACATCAACAGTTGACGTAACAAATGATTGCTCTCCAACAACAGCATTTGGATCTAATGAAGATAGACTACAAGGAGAAGTAGCTCTGTCTTCTCTTCTAGGGACAGCAACTCTCACACTGGAACGACGATGCTGATTTTGAACTAAGACAATTTCATGTTCTGTTAAACTTAGACGAGTTGTCCTATATTCATCGTCATCATCTATTTCAAGAACACTTTCTTGACTCCCAGTATACTGCAATGAAAACAAAATTAGACAAACAACTTCAATCATACATTAATAAGCCATTTAATTTTTAACTGCAATTTGATAAACTGTCTGATTTAACCCATTTTATTACACAGGCAAGGGGAAAACAAGATCTAAACACAAAAATGGCATTAGCAAAGAAAATAAATAGCACAAGCAAAAGAATTCATAACTTTTTTCGTTTAATAAAAAGAAAGATTTCATTTAGCAACAACCTTTACACAAGGGACACCTTTAAAGAACTACCATATGTTTATGCTAATCTTTTCCATAGGATTTACATGGGAGATAATATCTTAGAAATGATTTCTGAATTCCTGGTATGAATTATTTTCAGGGTAAACTGTTTTCACTTTTCCCACTCAAACTTACAATGGATTTTCTTGCTAAATATAGTTTAAAATGTTGTTGATTTTATATATGTTGACAAAAATGTAGCATTTTTATTTACATACAAAAAACTACAAGAATTAATAAAACACAAATCAGAGATATGTGAAGACAAAGTTAAAAAGTAATTAGATGTCACTGAAATGAATTTAGGCTGTAGAACAAAAACTATTCTGATGTAATAAGAATTCTTCTGACATAGAGCTTTTGCTCTTAAAAGTAATGAGAAGAACTGTATTATGAAACTATTGATATTGCTATGAATCAGAAGAAGAAAATTTGTTTAAAAAATAAGAGCCAAGAATAACTGATTTTTATATGTATAAGTCAAATTATAATAAATAGTAGGCAAGTGGAATTTATATCTTCTTATTTTTAGTCTTACATTTTTGTTGTTTGATATTGTTTCCAATTAATTCATTTTAAAATTTTTGAACAATAAATTTGATGATAGCTCAGAATAATGTGAATAGTGGCTACAACTTAACATCACTTATAAAAGGAACAGTACATTCCTAAAAGGTATATATATATATATATATAATGACCCAACATCTAGAAAAATCAATAAAGCAACGCAATCCNACATATATAAATTTATAAAAACAATTTAATATTATGCAAGTAAGTCCGAAAAATTTCTTTCTACAGATTTACACACTGATGTGAAAATGAGTTCAAAAATTGCCTGTTGGATACTTCTTTATTCATTTTTTTAAAAGGCAAAGAAACAAAACACAAAAACGATAATAATTGCGTCATATTTTTCTATTTGTTTCCAACAAAATTTTTTGATGAATAGAAACATATGGTAAAGAATAAAGGATTTAATACCATAATGAAAAAAAAAAGAATTAGTTTTTTAAAACCATTAGAAAATTCAATTTAGAAAGAGCAACAAACTTTATTTTGACTACTTCTATAGTGATATGAGTAAATAGTTCAAATATTTCACTAGCTTTATTATAAAAAAATCAAAACTTTAAGTTGTTGAAGTAATTTGTAAAAACTTGTGAGCCACATTGAATCAAATTCGTTTATTGCTGTTTAGATGGTTGGGTATTGAAAAATAATTAAAAGGGTTAAATTAATGTGAATGATTAAAAATTACAAATTTAAAAAAGAAAGCATGGCGCGTGATGAAAATTAGTGGTAGTCCAGGATGGTCAAGAATTACTAAATAAAATGTGATCAAGAAAACATACCTTAGCCTAGATAAAATCACCTGTAAAAAATAATCCTTAGATGCACAAATGAAGGAGTCCAAATCGTGAAGATGTAAGGCACTAAATTTCATTTAAAATTCTTTAACTTTTAAACACAGCATCATCTTTTTTCAAGAGAAGTGGAAACCGTTGGTTGGTGGGCAGTCGTTAACTCAGTATCACAGAAATTAAATATACTAGGCAATCGGTATCACAGAAATTAGTGATCTTTTCGCAAATTGGAGTGGGAGGCGGGGTGCACCAAAACTTCCGTCAACCCCTGGTGGTTTGAAAACAAATGGATGACAAATTTTTACAAAAAAGGAGCAAGAATGATCGGTAAGTTCTGTCCACGTAAAATGGCGTGTGTCGTCATTCACATCTCCCAAGGTTTAAATCGTATTTTTTTGTAGAGCAAGAATTGGAGTGGGAGGCGGGGTGCACCAAAACTTCCGTCAACCCCTGGTGGTTTGAAAACAAATGGATGACAAATTTTTACAAAAAAGGAGCAAGAATGATCGGTAAGTTCTGTCCACGTAAAATGGCGTGTGTCGTCATTCACATCTCCCAAGGTTTAAATCGTATTTTTTTTGTAGAGCACGATAAAAAATTAAAAAAAACTGGAATTTTTCTTTGTAAAACTTTAAAAATTAAGAGTCAGTTAGAACTTTACGGGAATATAAAGATGAGCATGGCTGTCGTAGCAACGTCGTTCGAAAAGAACATGTTGAAGATGTAGTTGGGTTATGAGGAAGCCAACGCTTAAAGCTTAAAAAATGGCAGTGAAGAAACACATCAATGGTGATGATGACGCCATGTTAAATTTTATCCCTGACCTCAGGTGAGGGGGGAGATGGAAAAAAATGCTCCTCGCGGGGACCGTAACTTTGCACTCAACTGAACTCGAATGCTAATGAGCGTCTTTCGCTCCTCATATTTATAGAAATGCTTGAAAGTTAAAGTACAATGACCTAATTTCTGAAAGTTTAGTTGTTACTGAAATTAAAGTGAAAGTGTTTCTCTCCCTAAAACTCAGCTATGGTTAAGAGCACTCGTAGCCTTCACGTGGAGATCACAGATACCACGCCAGGTGTTCTTCCAAGAAAAAGGGTGAGAATGGAATTTCCGGGGAGAGTGTCCCAATTGCACTAAGGCTTTAAGGGGCGATGTAAGAATTGGATCAGGATTTACTAAATTAGCCTGTGACTCGATGTCACAATGTAGTACTAATTAAACTTGGATTTGAATGTTGCACGAGTGAGTTCTTTATTTTGAATATGGCTCAAAATTCTTGTTTTAGAAAATGAACATAGCTCAAAATGTACATTTAAGAAAATTTACTCAGCTCAAAATATATATTTAAGAAATAGACACAGCACAAAATGCACCTATTCAATGCTAAACTGAAATTTTAACAAATGAATTTGGAATTTGGCTTATTTTTCTAGGCACTAAAACTAGTCATTAGGGAGCAAATTTGAATTCATTACAAAAGGTAATTCCAACAAAAGTAAACCAAAATGTCAATATTTCAAACTTCAGCAAATTCTACATATTTTATAAAGCTTTAAAGCCTAAAATGTATATTTCAATGTTATGTAAATTGTTTTCTATTTAATTTATACCTACATTTTCAACCAAAAACTCATGTTTAAATTTTTAACATGTGAAATTGAAGCCTTAATTAAGTAATTCATTTACATATTTAATATATTTCAGAATTTTATCTATATTTTTAGAAGCATAATAATACAATAATGTGATAAATTTTTCTTTGATAAATATAATTTTGGCGATTGAACAATTAAAATTGGGCAATTCTTATTATCTCTGCAACACAAATTAAACAAAAGCTAATATTTTGTAAGAACTAAGCAATATTATTTAAAATATTTTCTGATCCTTTTAGTATTAGTAACATTAAGTTACAAGACCAGGACAATTTTTTTCCAACTTACAATAAAAAAAAAAAACTGGTTTTCTAGACGTAACATTTTGCATTATGAGTGTAGCATACTTTCATTTTTATGTCTGTAACGAATCAAGATTTTAAATTTAAAAGAAAGTTAATGCTGTAAATGACACTAATAGACATAAATATAATATAAAAGTAGAATAGGCCAAAGCCTTTTAACTGTTTCTGTTTGAATGTTTATGTTTGCCTCATAAGTAAGGTGATCTCCAAAGCAAGGAAAGAGGTTTAATAATTTTTATTATATAACAAGCACTATTTTGTGTATGTCTCAGAAAAGGAAAATTACTTCACACCTTTTATAGCCAGTTTTTCAGAGCAAAGGTGGTGCTTTATAGTGCTAATATTTACATTTTGGCTTTAAGCTGGATTAAAAGTTAACTAAATTAGTTAACAGTTAAATAAAAAATTTGACAAGTTGTTCATTAAAGCAGAAAGCAGTGGCAAACTGGGGGAAAAGTGTACTGGGTATAAAGCTTGGCCAGTATTTCATAATTCTTGCCCTCTGCATACATAATTACAATTAAACTAAATTAATGTATCACATTTAATTAAATTTACCGGGTTTAATTAACTAAATTATATTTAACTAAATAGCAACCAAATTTTAAGAGTTCTGTGCTGGATGACAATACAAGTTTCAATTTTTCTTCAGTCCCTGCAAGCATACTTCATTGTCATTCTATATCCAAAAGAATTTATCACCAATAAAATTGCATTCAATTTTTGACTAGCAAGAGTACCTTAATTTAAACTGGATCTTTATGTGGAATGATAATATAAGTTTTAATAGTTTCCTGATTGCTACAAGTAGAACTATTTTATGGTAAAAAAGAATTTGATCAAATAAAATTCCAATTACTTTCCGACTAACTAGACTGATCAACCTCAACTAGAGCTCTGTGAAGAATGACAACTAAAAATAAGTTTAAATGATTTCTTGGTCACTTTAAGCAGAATTTTCACCAAAGAGAATCAATGAAAGTTTTGACCTCATTTGAATATCTAAAAGTTTCAAACGGAGTTGAGAATAAATGTAGATTATAGTAATCATTAATTATCATAGAGTCTTTAAATATTCATCACTTAAATTCATTACAGCAATCATTAATCGATTATAGTAATCAATTACTTGTGTTTGTGATTAAAGCTCTTCATAATTTTGATTACAATTGTTACTGTGATAAGTAATAAAAATATACGGTTACATGTAATCATGATTACATGTTACCCTAATTATAAATGTTCAAAATACATGTAATGAGTAAATACATGAGCAAAATATATAAGTAAATTTGACTGTATACAGTATGTATTATTAAACACTATTGATTGTCGAATGTATGATAGATACATTATGTACATTTTACTTAGAATCACTTATGTACATTAAATGTACATACATAGTATTACATACAATGTAAACATGTATGAACATACATGCATTGCATGTTGCTACAATTTCCATATGAAATTTGTATACAATATATATGGTTATACATTCAGTTGCATACAATATATATCTGCACATACATTGAATGTACATGTTTAATGTACACACATATATAAAGATAATATACATGCATTCTTCCCCTATGTATAATCTTTGCTCTAGATAGACCATTGGTGTAAGAATTGAAAACATAAATAATATCAAACATTCTCTATATAGACTGAATTTGGAAAATGGGTCAAGGCTAAATTTATATCAGTTCATGAGATTTTATTGAACAGGTTAATAAAGAACCTTCTGAAAATTCTGGAAAAGTTTCAATAAAAACTTTTATGGTCGTCCAGGGAAGGCTTAGCAATAAAAAAAATAATAATAATGAATTTAAAAAACATTAGCTAGACCTATCACAGATTGAAGGGGAAAACTTTTCTGATTTTTTTTCTTTAATAATATTCATTACAGCATTGTAAGTAAATTCTTTGGCAATAACAAAAATAAAAGCAGTACTTATTTCATATTCACTCACAAACTTGGTCACAAATTGAATTTCTTACTTTATAAATTTTAATGTAATAATGTCTTAAATAAAAGATGTTAACAAAATATATTTGTAAAAAAATATGCCAGTTAAATTTCTTCTTGATTATCAAATATATTCATAAAATCATTAAGACTATTTTTTCCTAGTTATATGTCATTTTCCATTTGTAATCTTTTATTTAATTGTGGTTTCCATTTTGCAAGAACGAATCCATAATTTAAAATCATAGTGTTACTTCCATAACACCAAATATTACATTTGTAACAAATTTAGGTTTCTCATAATTATTACAAGTCACAATATTTAAAACTTGAATGTTCTTGAAATATCATAATCTTCTTCTGATAAAACATTAAAAGCTTTTAAATTTTTATATAATTCATGGAAATACGTAAATTAATTGCTTACATTAATTGCTTCAATTTTGACATTTGTGTGTTATTTCCATAATAGTAATTTCTTAAAAAATTTTCTTAATTCATGAAAATCAAAAACTTGGAACAAGTGCAGAGGAAACCAGATGTAAACCCGAGAAATGATATTGCCTTAATAGTGGAATTGCCAAATGTAACTTTTCATATGATTTCATTGAGTTACAAAATAAAAGAAAATTAGAGCCAGTTTCATTGAGAATTTTTATTTTCCCAAAATTTTTTTTGAAGCTTGAAAGATTATTACCAAGAAATATAAATATCTCTCAGATGTGAAAAAAGTCTTTCCTCTATTGTGCCATGGATTTTATAAATATTTTGCCCACAGAAAAATAAATTTAAAAATAAGTTTCAAATGGCTTTTACAAACTATAAAAATAGTTGATGAAAATGTAATGTATGACAATATTTTAATATGTTTTTGACCACCATTGCATATTATATTTGAAAAAAGTGCATCTGTATAAATATTCTTCTGATCTCTAAATGATAAAATAGCATTTAAAGACTATAATTTCTGCGAGTATTTATGCACATTTACTACTATTATAAATTTATAAGAGCTGTGGCAAACCTGTTATTAAGATATTATTTGAAATTAATCTCTTCACCTAAATTAGGCATCATTTAACACCTTTCAGATGTTTCTAATCACAACAGAGTAAAATAGATGGTCTTTCATGGTTACAACTTCTAATAACTTTGGAAACTTACAATTTTAAATAAGATAACAATCAATACAGATTTAAAATTACATTTAAATTTAATTATACGTTCAATTTTAGTTCCTTATTTTGCAGTTATAAAATGATATATAGAAAATGAAGAAATGGATTTAAAAAGTTTGTAACATAAGCTACCCTACAATAATAGAAGAGACACTTTCAGTTTTTGACATTTTTTTAAATTTCTCAAAAAATACTTAAAGGATTATTTTGTAACTTTAGTAATGTTTAATTCATGCGATTTTTCATACTTAGAAATAAAATTTAAAGGTTTCAGAGGTTTGAGCGGCCTACTATAAATTATGAAAGAAAACATGTATTTTTGAACACCTTATGCCAGAAAATCAAGCAATAAGCTTGATACTTGTGTCTTGAGCTTGTATCTTGTATCGATAACTTTAGTTGCTATTTTTAATAACTGCATAAAGTTTCGTAAACTTAGAGTAAATATTTATGAAGAAATTGACATTTTTATAAAAATTAATTTTTTCGCCTTAAGTGTTTTTGTTATAACCTTACAGATATTTTTAGATTAATTTAAGATTAATTACAAAGTTTGCAATCAAATTTAAAAAAAAAACTGCACAAGTTATGAGTATTTAAGCTAGTTCTTTTACACAGCACATCTACTGAAAAAGTTTTAAAAAGTTTTTTAATAATTTTGTAGTAAATCGTATTTGGCAACTTAAAAAAATTTGATTTGAATATCTTAAAAATTTAAAAAGTTTTAGGCTATTTTCTTAGTAGTTTTAGTACTTTTCAAAAGAAAGCTCAAAATGATCAGCGGTTTTTACAAAGAAATTTTCTTGAGAAATTTGAAAAAAATCTCAAAAACTGAAAGTGTCTCTTCTATTATTGTTGGGTAGTATACATTAACATTCCTATAATAGAACTGTAGAAAAATTTTATTTCCAAGATTTATGCCATCATAATAATAACAACGAAAATAAAGATATCTATAGAGTATTATTTTCATACCTTTTAAATATACTACGCATTTTTAAAAAAATATTAAAAGAAATAAATACAAATCATAGCCCAAATAAAAAAAGAATTTCAGCCATATTGTCAATGTTAAAAAGCTAAAGGAACAGAAAGGTGAGGAAAAAGACTCTAAATAGAATTAATTAAAAAAAACTTGCAGAATCAAGAAAAAAAGTTTTTTTTTGTATCAAAACGAAAGACAGAAGTGTTTTTTTCCTTCTAAAATGGGAGTGGTTCTCTTGTGTTCAGCGACTCAAACTATTAGGCATTCTCCACAGTTTCAGAAAAAAAATTTCCTGGTGGTAGGAAGAGTAATATATTAACAAATTAGAATTAATAGACTTTTGTTTCCTGCCAAACACAAGTAATTTAAACAGATACATATAAAGTTGTACAAAGGAATGCTTATGTACTTAAGGTTCAATAAGTTATTTTGAAAAATTCTGTTTGTTTAAAAAAAATTCTGTTTTAATTCACTATCGCTGAAAAAAATAATCCACAACAGCGCAGCCATAAATAGTAGGAGTCTCCAACTAATAATGTTTTTTGTGTGCATGTGTCTGTGTGTTTTTTGTAAGATACTTTTTTATGAATTACAAAATTGTGATCATGTGATGAAGAATTACAAGTGTTAAAAACTTTTTTGATTTTTTCCTGGGAACTGCAAACCCCAAATATGCCTCTGAAATTAAGGAAAGAATGGACTAAAGTTGTTCTTTCATTGCCACATTGTATGATCTTCATTTCGAAGGAAAACCACCACTACAATTTTTCTCTCTTAGAATATGGAATGCTTCCCTTTCTTTTTCACTTTGTTAAACACAGTACAGATAAAAAAAGTACATATTTGTGCTTCAATTATTCTACAGAATTGAAATTGACGTTTAAAATTTTTTAAACGATATTCGGGAAAAAATGCATAGTCAGTGTCGAAAGATCCCAAATGTAAAACATTGGTTGAGAAGTAATTGTACAGTTTTTATTGCAGAAATGCGTTTTTTAATGAAAGAAATTTTGGCACGTTAAATCACAAAAGAACAAAAAAGACAATGTTCATGATTTAATTGATCATAATTACACTGGACAAGATACAAGATGCTCTGATGGCTACAAAACCAAAGACATTCGTAGATTGCGATGGCATAGTGGCAGACCAAAAAACATCTATGAAACAAATCCATAAACTCTTTAATAAAATTTAAAGAAGTGAAGGAAAAGAAAACAATGGAGAGAAACAGTAATAGGGAAAATTCTCAAATAACTTTACAAAATACAAAAATTGGAGAGACACCAGCCTTCTTTGAATACCAGGAAAAATGTTAGGAAATTTTTTTAAGAAGTGAATCAAAAATTAAACTTATGGAATACTGTGAGAAGAGCAAGCAGACTTTTGTAGTTAAATCAGGATGATTTAACACATTTTAAACTCAGAAATATTCTTGAGCAAAGGTTAAAATTTAATGCATGTTTATGCATAAATTTCAGTTTACAAAATATCATAAGAACATACAAATATAATAAAGGGTAAGTATGATAGCAGTCAAGAGTGTGTCAAAATTAATGGACAGTAAACTGATTTCTTTTTGGTATAAACTGGGGTGAAACAAGCATACATTTTAACAGGATTTTTGTTTATTTTAGTAATTGACTGGATTACGGAAAAACCTTAAAAGATAAAAAAAAAGAGAATCAGATGGAATTTCAACACAATTCTTAAAGATCTTGATTTTGCTGATGACACTGTACATTTTGCATCCTAACATTAAGACCTTCCGTTTAAAACACTTTAAATAAACTATCAAAGAGTGTAGGTTTATCTTTAAACAACAACAAAAAAAAAACTAAAACAATAAATCCAAAGAAAAATGACAAATTAAAAAGTAACAAATATATGATGTGGAATCATTTAATTATTTGGGTACAGTTGTAGATAAAAAGATAGCAAGAGTAAAGATATAATGCAGAGAATGATTAAAGCCAATGCATGGTTTAAAGGACTGCAAAAATTCTTAAGAACACCGAATATTAAAATAAAAGCAAAAATAGAAATTTGCAAAACAATTGTCAAAGCAGTTCTACATTATGATTTAGAAATATGGAAATAGAAGAAGAAAAAAATAGAAAAACAGAAACCTTTCAGAACAAATGCTTCAGGTTTATTTTTATAATTCTTTGGCCATACAAGATAAGAAACGAAAATCGAGAAAAATCAAAATAAAGACAACAGAAGAGGAAATGTTTACACGGAGATGGAATTAGCTTGGCCATGCACTTAGAATGCTCAGAGAAAAAATAATATCTGTTGCTCTCACATGGGCCCCAAAAAGAAAAAATCACTAGAGGAAAACCTATGCTTACTTTACAGTGCATGATGTCAAATGAGTTAAAGATCTTTGGGATTTCAGGATGGGTGTTGCTAAGGAGATAGAGGCCATATTGATAAGATGGAGAGATATGCTGGACGCTGATGTGCCCAAAAAAACACAAAGAGGACAAATAAATAACATAATTGTACATAATGAAACAATTATGTTAAATTAGAGAAATTGTTTTTTTTTAAAATGTCAGAGATTTTCTAGAAAGATTTACGGTTCTACCGAATTATATAAGCAATAAGTTTAATTTTTTCCACAGAAATAGCAGGCACAATAAATAGCGATTTCAAAGTTAATCATGTTATGAAATAAAACAATATAATTTATAATTATTATTAATTGTTAAAAACATAAAGGAAAAGAGTTAAGATATTAATGATGAAATAGGTACACATAAAGTTATGCGCAACTTACCACCAAACCAAAATGTAGGAGAATGTCTAATTTACACATTGGGCAAGACCTGTGTTCTAATAGCCAAGGATCAATACAAATTTTGTGAAAAGAATGCCTAAAAAGAAACATAGATATTTGATTTTAGTTATGTCACTGTAATTGCTTAAAATAATTATTTAAAATTATATACTGATAATCTAAAAAGTAAAGTATGCAAAATGTGCATTATTAATTTTTTTTCACATTATTCTACATTTGTTAAACCATATTTCAATTGGTTAGTAAGAAAAAAATTTGGAACTAAGCGCATGTTTGACTGATGTCATTAGACTGTGCTTAGTAATAAGTTTATTTTTTTATCGAATTCACTTAAAAGTTTATCAGTTTTTTGATTAATAATGTTGTTTTTATTGAATCTAAAATTTTTGTAGAAAATATTTCCAACAAAATGGCAATTTTTCACTTCAACTACAAAAATTACAAATATAATAAAGTAAAACAATATCCTCTGTGAAATTGAAACTGCATTAGTAATGTTATACATTTTGTTACATTTTTCTTTAATTACAGGGAAAATAGAAAAAGTTAGCAAGTTTATGTGTATAATAAATGTTATTTCAAAATAAACACCATTTAGAGATAGTAAAGGTTTTTTCCCTGCATATCTGTAGTTTTATTAATGCAAAATATACTGTATTTTTTCACTTCTAAATTGACTTTCCAAGAAAATTTTATTAAATATATACATTATAGATTTACATAAAAATAATAAAAAAACAGTGGTGTTTTTCTGTTCTTTAAATTTTTCATTAAAATCATTAGTAAGCAATTCACTTGCATTATCTGGGATGGTCATATCACCCAAGGTTGTCAGTAACATTCCTTCTTATTTCAAAAGAAATAACGACAAGCATAAAAATAAACTTAAAAATTTCATACCAATATTAGGTTTAAAGAGAAAAAAATTAATTTGTTTAAAACATAAGGTTTTTATTTATTTATTTATTTTTTGCTTCACAAATCTAGGTTTACAATTTTTTTATTATGTTTTTTAGAAACTTTGTGAATGTTGTTTATTAGCATGCTAATCATAAACAGCAAATTATCAAAAATTCAGAAATCTAATAAACTGCAAATCTTCAGAGAAGGCAATCTTTTAATCATGAAACAATAAACTAAAAAAATATAATATTTTATTGTTGCTTAAATATAGGGCAATTTTTTTTATAAAAATATAAAAAAGAATTAAAGGAAATTATTAGGAATTTAGTTTATATTTCTTAAAATTTCTGAAGTGTGAATTTTTTAAACTTTATTATATATTAACCATATCTTCAAGTATTTTAAATATTGTTGTAATATGTAATAAAAAGAAGCTAATTGCTTTGAACTTCTTCAGCTTTTCTTTTTAAAGACTGAATGTTAATTGATAATTTTTTTATTTAAACTTAATAACAAGACAAGAAAACAATAATATTTTAGTCATAAAAGTTAAATTACACCAAAGTGAAAATATGCCCCAAGATAATAAAATAGTAAGCTTGAAAAGCTACTTTTATAAGTGCAAAATTCTTCACCACCTGAAATCACTACAGGACTGCCAACTACTATGGTTTTTGCGAAATATTTCATAGAGTGGTAAATAATTAAAAATTAAAACTTTCAAAATTTTTGATAGTTTTGCGAACCTTTTAAAAACTTCATACCAAGAGAGCTTGAACAAAGTGGCGTTCCATATGACCTCATAATCATTTTATGTAGTTGTTGGGAGAATAACTTCAAACCAAATTTACAAAACTAAGAATCATACGTTAAAACATGAATTCAGCTACAAGTGGAAAAGTTTATTTCAAAAAGTGTAAAAAGTTGGCAGCCCTGTTACTATCACACTCTAATGTGGGAATCCTTGTTTAGTACATCTCAATATAAAAATAAATAATATTAATTTAGTATTTTAGATATATAATATCTTACAACATTTAGATATTTAAACTAATATTTGTATAAGTTTTAGCACATAATTTCTAAAAATTACCTATTAAATAAAAAATGAAATGCCTTTTTTTAGATTATAATAATAAACTTTTGATTATTATAATTACTTTAAAACTTGCAAGGATGAAAAATGTCTGTGTACAAAATTAGATCAGATAAATTCAACATAGTAATTAAAATCTACCTGCAAGGAAGAGATCTTATAAGTTCTCCTTGTTGAAAGGATTCTATACAAATTGCACAACATTCATAATCTTCATCTTGATCCTAATAAAGAAATTAGGTCAATAGATATTGGATAATAATTAAAACTTTTATTTTAAATAAAAACTTAAACAATTTTAGAACAACTTTCAAAAAGTAAGTACAACAGTATATAATAACAACACAATATAAAGGGTGTCTCAAAACTCATAGTGCATTCGTTAAGGAGTGATAGAGGACAACTAGTCAAGCACAAAACAGCAGATAATCCATGGTTGGAATGCAAGTCATAAAGCACTAGAGCATGAAATATGCTGTGTCATGAAATGATGAGAAAAAAAAGACAGAGATGGAATGAAAAGAAACTGTTAAAAATTAAGAAAAACGTTTTATTAAACAAAATGAAATTAAACAACACTAAGTTCTATATGACAGGAACTGTTCAAAATTGGGAACATCAACATTAACACAATCTTCCTACCATAAAAAGAGTGACTACCACCACCGTACATTGGCAAAAACACCAGGCATCCCTCTTATGGTATCAGCAGCTACGGATATCCAGGCAACAAGATCTTCAGAATCTGTGGAACTACTGTCACAGATGAGACTCTTCATGTGACCCCAGAAGAAAATGTCCAGACATATATATTTTAAAGCCCAGACTCAGAATAAAAGTCTGAGCCCTCTAGTGAATTACGACTTGTGTTCAGAACATGGATTGTATGGTGTTTTGTGCTCGTCTAGTTTTCTTCTAACACCCCTAACATATGTACCATGAGTTTTGGGACACCTAGTATAAAGTTATAAGCGGTAAGAATGAGGCCCATTCTCTAACTAGTGCATATAATCTCCACACTAAGGCCGGCTGCACACTGAGGAAGCGAGAGGGAGGTGAAAAACCCCCAGTTTGACTCTCGCCTCTTGACCAAATGGGCTTTTAGGAGGTGAGCTGAAAAAAGGGCTGCACATTGAGGAAGTGTACTCTTCCTCAACGAAGGCATAGATTCAGCAGATATTTGCGTGTATATATATATAGCATAATAAATAAATACAAAAAGGAAAAAAACGTGAAGAAAATTAAGAAAAACAATAAGTTTTATTTACTGGGCATAAGCTGCAAGTGAATAGAACTAATATATATAAATCTATCTATCTATCAATCTATCTATATATATATATATGCCTAGCGATATAGAAAATATTAACAAAGTCTAAATTAACTGGAGAAAAAGTTTTTTTTTTATTCTTCATTCTCAGATGGCGAAAAGCTATTTTCATTAATTAAATTAAAATGTTTAAAAAAAATTTCTGGACAATTTTAAGAAGAAAATAACTTTTAAAAATGAGAAAATAAACAGCTTTTCTTTTCTTTTTTTTTTAAGAAAAAGAAAGGTTTATTTATTCTTGAAACTGATTGCTAATTTCTTAACAGTTCTCATTTCTTAACAGTTTTTTAAGAACAATTTTTGGTTCACAGAACTGATACACAGAATTTTGGTTCACAGAATTTGTATTTAATGTAATTTAATTTAGTACTATGAAATTGCAATTTAGCAACACTAAAGGAAAAGTCTTCATAGATATTAATTACCAAATACTATTAATTAAAAATATTTTTAAAAAACTTTATCGAAATTCATTAAAAAATAACTTTCAAAATAGAAAAAGAAATTAGAACTAAAAAAGAGCGTCTTTTTAATAATGTGATTAATCAGCTTTGAAAACTAATTTTTGATAGCATAATTTATGCCTGTAATATATTAATTAAGAACAATTTTGCGCACTTAAAATTGTTCAATGAGCACTTTTTAAAGTTCTTATTCAGTATACTACAAATTTATTTCTATTTGCTAAATAACAATTATTTCTTTAAATCATATAAAATAAAATCCTTGTATGACTTTATTGTAAGCAACTTCTAGAACAATATTGTCAAGAATATTATCCAAGAGAAAATTACTGAGAATTTTATAACTCTATTGAAATTATTTAATGTAGAGAAAAATATTATCACTCTCTTCCATTAAAGGATTTTGTTCAAAACTTATATAAAACTATTATTAATTTATTATTTGATTAACACTGTAGTTTAATTTTTTTTGCACGTAACCACAAAAAAAAGAAAAAAAAAAAAGGATTTTTTTTTCTTTTTGGAAAATAGAAAGTAGACACAAAACTAGTACAGATTCTATTTAAACTTCAAATTGTCAGTGAAAAATAATTAAATTAATTTATTTATACGAAATATTATTTATTACATTTATATCCATAACATTACATTTATAACAAATATTGTTAATTCAATTGAGGATCGTCCCTCATTTTGAGTGAAACAAAGTCTCATGCAAAGAGGAGGCAAGGTTTTACAGGTGGCGAAAATAGCGTTGAACCTATTTGAGAGGTTTGTAGGAGTTTTTAGCCTCCTGGAGGGAAAAAACTCTTCACTCCCTCAATGTATGCTTGCTAGTAGAAAACTATGGGAAACAAATTTACCCCACCTTACGTATTCTTCTCGTTTCTCACTTGCCTCCTCAGTGTGCGACTGGCCTAAGAGTCTGAAAAAAGGCCAGGCAAAAAAAAACAATAGAAAAGGCAGAATTTCTAAGTGCTAGCAAAAGAAAGAACAGCATTGAAAGAGCAATCATTAGTTTAAGAGATGAAATAAAAAGAGCAAGTGACAAAAACCTTAAAAATAATAAGATCAATAAGAAGACACCCTGCTGTGACAAAGAACTGATAGTAATGTGGGGAAAAAATAAAAGAGCTCTCAGGCTCAAATTCTTAAAAATGTTCAGATCAAAATGAAAATAGCAATATAAGGTGCAATTTAAGAAATGCTCAATGGATTAGTCTAAGAGATGAGATAAAAAGAGCAAGTGACAAAAACCTTAAGGCACCCATGTGGGACAAGGAACTGATAATAATGCCAAAAAAAGAAGAAAGAAAAAAGAAAAGAGCTCTCAGGTTCAAATTTTGAAAAAATGTTCGGATCAAAATGAAAAACAACAATATAAAATGCAATTTAAAGAATACTCATTGAAATCTAACATAATGATTAGAATAAAAAGCTATTATTATAACATTGAAACAATTTTTGTTAAAAAAATATATATAATTTTAAATAATTCCAAAAATTTAAATAATTTCCTCCATTAAACTAAGAGAAAAGGTTTTGAATAAAAAAAATATGCATTAAAATTGGGTCAAAATTAAACAAAATCGTTATTCTGATTGGGACTCTACTAACAAACATTTACTGCATAATATTCAATAAAAGTTAAAAAGAAAATTGCAAATAATAAATGAAAATAGAGCTTACAGACTCATCAGTTTTGACTGTTTTTACAGGAATTTTATCTAAAGCTTTTTTTGCTGCACTGCATAGCTTTCTCTGAAAATAAAAGCAAATTGATAAAAATATACATCAAATATAAAAATCCATATTAAAAGTACACAATGACAGTAATATCATAAAAAGGTTTTTAACTTATTTTAAATTGGTCATTTTCAATTTGTTCTTTTAGGGATGGACACTTTACGCGGAGGTATCACAAATGAATGACAAGATTTTGAATATTTATATTTTTGAAACTGCGACCCATACTACAATAAATGAATAAGTGATACATTGAATGGAAGCGTTGAAGGGTTTAAAAAAGAACAATCTTTCATGAGCATGGTTAAGAGGATGAGGCAGGATTTTACTAGAATTCAACACGAATCTATGACAGTTGCTGCCTTTGAGCTCGGAATTTTTCAGAATGAAAGGGAAACTATTTCAATAAGTTTCATTTCAGGATACATTATTTAAAATTTGAGAAATATAAAAAGAAAACAGCAAAATTTTCTTGAAACATTGTTGTTTAAATTCATTAAAGTTAAAAACAGAAAAAGATAAAACTCAAATAACACATTTGCACAAATTAGATGTTTATTGTGTAACAAAAGATTCACACATATTTTGTATCGAAAAAAACTTACTTTGATGTTTTTTTTCAATATGTGCAATAATAATTGTAATAAGTGTAATAGTTTTAAATATATAAATATTTAAGGCATGGTCAACTATCTGTGCTAATTCACTTATTTCATTTAGGTAATAGTCATTCTTAACTTGTATTTTAATTTTTTACAATAATATTTGATTTCAAATTAGTTTTCCAGATTATCATATATTTTTCCAAAATTATGCTTAAAAAATGAATCAAAACAAAAATAAATAAATAAATTAAATAAAAAATCTTCAGTTGTTAGAAAGTGCATTCTCTTTTAAATCACGCAAGAGTTTTTAAATAAAGAAATCCACTTTCATCTATCCTCTCCTTAAGGAATTTGAAAATATGGCTTTTCATTATACTATTACCATAAGTCATTCACTAGTAAGATACAAAAATTTTCAGAAATATGAAAAGTGTATTTTAATAAATAAAAAAAAAGAAGATAATTTCTTAAGAACAATATGATAAGATGTGTCACACTCAGGTTGGTATTGTTTACACAATTTCGTTCAAAACCACAAAGATCTAAATATTTTTTTAGAACATAAGAATTTTATTATAAAAATTTCAAAAAATGTTTTTAATTTTTTTTACGACTTACTTATTTTAGTAATTATTTTCATATTGTTCACAATTTATATTCACAGTATGCATATTTTAGAATATTTTCAAAACAGAATGAATCAGACAAAAAAAAAATATATATATATAGAGTACATTCACAATTATACTTTCACAACTGTTAAGGAAGAACAACACAGTAAAATTTTGTGAAAAAGAAGAATGTTTCAATGGATTTTGCAATGATTACAATAAGCTTAACTGAAATTTTTTTTATCTTATTCTACATATTTTTATTTTAATTTTATCAAATTAAAAAATTAGTGCATTTTTAATAGAATGTCATAACTTATTTTCTAAATTATCCATAACTTGTTGTAGTTAGAAGTAAAAAAAAAAAATCATCCAAATTTGATTCCCTTTTGATCTTTTCAAACTACGTGGATGCAATTTTTGTTGCAGATATGATTTTTAAAAAAAATAATAATTTTCACAAAATGGCAGCGTTTTGAAAAAATATTCAAACAATGACATAAAATAAGTTGCATTTTCGAGCATAACTCAAAGTCAGACAACCCAACTAAAAATTTCTTACGCACATAGAATTATATTCATTGTGAATATTGTGAGAAAATTAATTAGTTTAAAATTGTATTTAGAGATACAGCAAATAAAGAAAACAGTTTCGAGCAAATTGCTTTTAAAGTTTTGTAATCAATAATGCAAATAAATCTATAAAATTTTGCAACAAACTATAATGCATCAATACAAAGTCCATAAGATGCTTCTTTTCCATCATTTTAAGCCGTCTCAAGTGCTGACATTTTCAAAATGAGCAAATATATATGTTACTAATTTAAACTAACAGAAGCGCTTTCTGTTTACAAAAAAGCCTTCATTTATAGAACAGAACAGTATATATTTTTTAAAATTATAAATGTAAGAATTTTTTAAAAAAAAATCTAAATATAAAAGAATACATATTCTAATATTATTGGCAATATTCTCCTGTTCTAAAAAATATTTGTATGGTTAACTTTTTTTAAATTTTTGCTATTTGGAAATTACTTTTTATAATATTAATCAAAAACTCTAGCTAAAGGCTAGAGTTTCAGATTGCAGAATTTTTTATTCTCAAAATTAGTGCAGAATTTTCTTATTCTCAAAAGATAATAGAAAAAAAATCACGAGCGTTTTGTTCCACCTTTGATATGCAAGAAAGGAATTTTCTGAATATAGTTCTGCAGAAAGGGGAAAAAAAGTTCTGTGAAAAAAAAAATTTTTTTCGAAAAACTCTGCTCATAAAAAAACGGAACTTCTTTGTTTCCCAAATAAAAAATCCTTCTGCAAGAACTCTGTAATGTTCTGTGACATCTGTGACAATATCGCCACGATTCTGAATGGGGGGGGGGCATCAATAATTGAATTTGGCATTGGCAAGCAATCTCTATTAAAAGATATGCAGTGGAATTTCATGAAAATTGGGTAATGGTATAATAAAATAATAGAAATTTTACTTAGCAAAAAAAAAGTTCCGTTAGGCAATCCTAGATATAACATTCCCTACAGCTTGGCATCCCAAATTCCTAGACTTTAATGCTTTTTACTTTTGGCTATAACTACACACTGAAAGATAGAATAATACATTATGGGTATATTCGCTACCACCAGTGGCATAGTTTTAGGAAGGGTTTGGGGGTACAAAACCCCTCCGAAATTATATATATTACTTGATTAACTAACTATTGTATGGTAAGTAGGATGTAAATACAAAAAAGTTTCATTATTCAGTTTTTTGTAGTTTAAACGTTCAGAATATATATATTAGAGGGAAATAGGGCCAAGGTAGCCAAGTTGGCAGGACACTGAACTCAGGTTCGTGAGAACAGGAGTTCACATCCAGCCGTCCGAAAACTCTCTGTGTAGTAAATGGTGACTGGTGCACCTTGAATATGTCGGGTCATAAAGTCCTCCATGTTGCCATAACAAATTAAACTCTGGGGGTGCTGAATTGGAGATTGAGCGTTCTATGGTTCAGGTCAAAATTACAATTGCAGATGAATGAATGGATGCATGACCCTATAAACAGGTATGACGTATGGGTGAGGCAGGAAGACGAATTCTTCGTCATAGATGGCGCCATTGGAAAACAAGAACAGTTGCATCCCATCTGCTTTAATGGCCAAAGACAAGAACAATAGGAGGAGATAACCAATAACCCCGTCGAACATGCATTGAAACTATGTCACTGGCTACCACACACTGCTTTCAAGAAATAAACATGGGATCTCATGCTTTCAGATGGTGTTAGACAGCACAGTATTGGTTAGTTTCAGAAATAAGGCGAAACGTAGAAATAAATAATAAATAAAGTTAAAATAAGGGTTTTGTCTTTCGACCCCACTTCTGACTAAACAGTTGAGAATCGGGATCATATTTTCCAGGTAGAGGATACCAGAATGCATAAATCAGAAACTGTCATAAAAAAGTATATTTATTCAGTATAAGTTCGTATTTTTGTTAGATTTTGTAACTTAAAATATGGTTTTGACAAGGAAATTTAATATTTATATCTTGGACCATTATGATTACACGTTAAAGCGCGAAAATCTGATAATTAGAGTTAAATTTCATACCATGAGTCACATTTTTATTTTTATTTTGCACACTCTTCAAAGAAAAGCAAAAATTTTTTTTAATATTAGAGAGATTTTGCATAGCGATACGGTATCCCGCTGCCTGTAACGGTAACGTTATTTGATCTTCACAAGCTTCACAGCGTATGAGTGAAAATTTTTATGCAAACTGCAGAATCAAGGTTAGCGTTGTGCATAGCTTGAGAAAAACGCTATGCAAAATCTCTCTAACAATATTATTCGTTCGTAAACGCTAAGTTTAAAAATTGTTTTAAAAAGTGTTTAAATCACGTTAAGAATATTAAAAAAAAAAAACTTTCGTAAAAAACGTAAATTGGGGAACTTTCGTCTGATAATTGAGAAGCTGAGAGTATGAACATTTTAGAGACATTTTAGTGAATTTTGAGAAAATTAGTGAATTTTTAGTAAATTTAGTGAATTTTTAGAAAATTTTATACGTTGATAAAGAAATAAAGATAGTATTGCTTTTATGCTTTTGTCCGCAAGGCTCAACTTGGCAAAATTTTTGAATTTTCAACAATAATTTAAACTGTTATAACAATAATTTGAATCAGTTATAAAAAAAACTGTTTTTTTTTCTTCCTTTCTTTCAGATGCACTTGAAACCCTTTTCCACTCTAAAAACATTTAAAGACTATTACTTTGTACCTTCATCTACTGAGATTTACGAAATTTAATAACATACAAAATAAATTAATGTTGTATAGATAAATAAGACAAAAATAAAGTCTTTTCCCGAGAAATCTCATATAATTTCAAGGATATCATTTCAAATCTTCTTCTACTCTGCTAAAAATCTAAGAAACGTTATTTTCCCCCAAAACAAATATAAATACTTAAAATATAACTTACCGATAACATTTCCTTGGCATGAATATATCGAAATCTTTGAATGTAATAGAAGATAAGCCATGCAAAAGATATGATCATGAGAACGATGAAAGATAAAGAAACAAATAACACAGATGTCCTATTTATTTGTCCAAATCTAAAAATTCCACGAGGTCCAACACCGATTCTCATTATAATGCGGGTACCATTATCTACTAAAGATGCTAGTTGTTCTCCCTTCCTTTCGTTTATCACTACAAATGTTATCCGGTACGCTACAAAATAACAAATCGATACATTAAATAAAATAATTAAGTACAGGAGAGAAAAACATTTATGAGTAATGCATTACAAATGTCATGCGGTAAGTTACAAAATAACAAATCGATACATTAAATAAAATAATTAAGTACAGGAGAGAAAAACGTTTATGAGTAATACATTACAAATGTTATCCGGTACGCTACGAAATAACAAAATGATATATTAAATAAAATAACTAAGTACAGGAGAGAAAAACATTTATGAGTAATACATTACAAATAATATCCAGTAAGTTACAAAATAACAAATCGAAATATATTAAACAAAATAACTAAGTACAGGAGAGAAAAATATTTATGGGTAATAAATACACTATAGATGTTATCAGGTACGTTACAGAATGACTAATCGATATATTAAACACAATAATTAAGTAAACAAGAGAAAAACATCTATAAGTAATACACTACAAATGCTAACCGGTACGCTACAAAATAATTAATCGATATAATAAACGAAATAACTAATTACAGAAGAGAAGAACCTTTTATTTATAGGCACTACTTTAAGTCAGGGCTTTTTAAACTATGGGTAAAGATAAGCCGTATGGTTAAATTTTGGGGTCGTAAAAAATATAAATTGTAATATATTTTCTACATGGTGTGTGTGGGGGGATAGTTAAAAATATTATTATTATAGGTATATTGCTGTTATATGGAGGGAAAAAAAACTGAACACCTTAACAAATTTTGACCAACAGGGATCGAGTTTTCATGTACCAAGATGCAAATATAAAAATGCGATTAAACATGTTAGTTTGTGCTGATGATTTTTTAAGTTATAAAACAACACACAAAAAACGTAACTTCTCTGGATTAAAACGTAGCTTCTTTAATTCTTGACCTTCGAAATATGGTATCAGTCGCAATCTGGAAAAACAATTTCTCAATAAGTTTGAGATTTTGGCCATATTTCTGTAAATATTCAAGAGAAAATGAAGTAAAAGTAAAACAAACGTAAAGGCTTCACAATTGTGTGACCAATGGCATGATTGCAGCAATGTGGTCAGCATTGCGCATAGGCCACCTTTACTTCCCAGAGAAACTAGTATCCTTCGACTTGAAGCTAGAAGGGCTTCAAGCCGCCACTGGGAATCGAACTTCAGTGCTTCACAATGACAATTCAGTGCCTTAACTACTGAGCCCTAGCGGCTCTAAGAGAAGATACAAAAAAAAAATGACCTCACTTCTTAAATTCGTTTATCCAAAAATAATTTAATAGAAAATGTCACTTTTTAAGCTTATTTATTTGTCAATAAAGATCGATACATTTTTGAATTGCAATTTATACAAACCTTTACAATTTGAAACAACAAAATGCAAAATATAAACTAAATAAATATAATAAATTTTGAGAAATGAAAAAAAAAAGTTTTTTTTTTTCTTTTAAATTTTTTATAAGTTAAAAAACTATTTGCCGATATTTTTTTTCAAATTTCACATTTTTTCATTTAAAATATTATAACTTTAAATGAAGTAAAAAATTTTTACACAGAACAAATCAAAATTTTTTTTTCATATTTTTTAAAAATTCCCCACAATTTGAAGGTCAAATATTCGAATTAGTCAAAAAAATAAATTAAGAAGAGGAAATACGATTTTTCTACTAAAATTATTGTCTGCACGATTAATACCTAACGTTGTCATCAGCACAATTTATTTAGTCTAACTAAACGATACGATTAAACCAATGATTTACTAAGACTGCATCTTAGTACACGAAAATTCAATTACTAGATCAAAAGTTATTAATTTAAATCCATTTTTTTTATTTTGAGCACTGTACTTTGCTTTTATTTGAATGTTTATAAAATCTCAGATTTCTAATCAAAGGGTATAATAACATTATTTGGTTGTTGCTACACAGCCAGAGATTAAATGCAAAATAATAACAAAAATGATTTTAAAAATATGTTCATCAAAAAAATTTTTGAATATTTTTTATTTATTTATTCACTATTATTACTTTTTCCCTTGATTTATTCATTTATTTATTTATTGTAAAAAGCTGCAATTAGGGTAGATTTCTCTTAAATACTTGTTTTGTTAAATGTCATGAAACAGTAAAATGTAAAACTTTTTTTTTTTTGCATTGGTTGAGAATTAGGAAATAATTAACAATTTAGGACGAAAACTGATTATTAAGATTTAAAAGGGGAAAAGAAAAACCGGGTTTTTAAGCAATTGTTGAGTTAGAAATACTGTACATACATTCTTAAGCAAGACAAATTACTGATTAATGAAATAATAAAAAATTTAAAAAAAAAAAAACGCAGCAATGATTAGATTAAATCAAAGTAAAGATTGAAAAAAAAGAGAGGAAAAATAGATGTTCATTCAAAAAATACCGAAGTTAAAATGGAAAGA
This sequence comes from Parasteatoda tepidariorum, assembly GCF_043381705.1. NCBI lineage: Eukaryota > Metazoa > Arthropoda > Arachnida > Araneae > Theridiidae > Parasteatoda > Parasteatoda tepidariorum. The sequence goes on along the minus strand of NC_092215.1, from coordinate 28,184,488 downwards.
TAAAAATGAGAATTGATTAAAGTCGTGTTTTTAAAAATAATCGTCTGTTAACATAAACTTTAATTTTGTAACTCTAAATTTAGAAACTTTAACAAAATAATGACAGCCAAAAATGCAGCTTTGTTTCCTTTGACATTTTTATCAGTTTTACTTTTAGATATGTCAATTTCATAAATTGACATAATCATGTCAAATTTATAAAATGGTAGTTTGTTTATAAAGTCAAGGTTTCTAAACTGTAACAGAAGAAATCAAAAGTTGATTATTATTTTATGAAATAATGTGCAAGTATTTAGACATCTCACACGATTATATCTGCTAAAAGAGCCCTCTTTTTTGCGGATATAATCGTTTGAGTTGGGTTTGAGTTATATCTTTTCCTTTTTTTGTTTTCCGACAGTTAAATTTTTTTTTTAATTTTTTAAAATTTTAATATTTTTAAAAAAAATTTTTAATAGTTTTTTTCTTTTCTTTTCATAATCTTTATACTTTTTTCATGCGTTCTCTATATTTTCAACTTATATTTCAAAAAAAGCAATATCGTTCCTAAATTCTGGTGAATCACAATTGAGGAAAGCGGGGTTAAAAATATCAAAACAAGTTGACAAGTTCGATTTTTTTGATAATCACTTTTCAACTACTCCTTTTGATTTTCGTCAACATATATATACAGATTATGATGCTTTTATCCTTCCTCTCTAACCTCAATAGCAGTACGCCAGATTTAAATAATGTTTATTCTTGTAAATAATGTATGCTATACTCTCGGCGACCAAAGTTTTTTATACGGTCCCGGTGAAGTGTCAGTTTCCCGCCACAACAGTAAGAAAAAAAGCATGCTCATCTTATAGTATTTAATAACTTACTGTTTATTTAGGTCTANTCTTGTAAATAATGTATGCTATACTCTCGGCGACCAAAGTTTTTTATACGGTCTCGGTCAAGTGTCAGTTTCCCGCCACAACAGTAAGAAAAAAAGCATGCTCATCTTATAGTATTTAATAACTTACTGTTTATTTAGGTCTATAGACTTTGGAGATATACATTTTTAAATAATATTTTACAAATTGTGAAGTGCTATAACGTTTTTCCTTCTCAAAAAAGTATTTGTGCTTTCAAAATCCGGCATATTATGCTCGTTGAACTAAACTTTTTTACAACTATTATGACAATTATGTATTAACTTAATGTGACTGCAAGGTGTTACACCTTTTTCCATTTAAATACTATTTTTCGAATTTTAATACTTGCACATTTTTTACTTTTTTCTGCCAAGTATCTAAAAATATACAGGGTTTTTAGAAAGACCCTCCTTAATATGCATTTTTAGAGTCCTTATCAAAATTGAANATATATATATATATAGAAATCAGAGAAATCACACTATAGGGCAAGGGAATGTAATAAACAACCAGATAGGTTTGATTGCGGGGTCAACAGAGATAGGTTGAAAGACGACTAATAGAAACACCTTAAAGTTTCAACTTCCAATTAAATCAGCTTTGACGTTTATTATGTTCGCTTCCTCTACTGTAAATTGTCAGGCTCCGATAGCGTTTTTGCTTTATCCATCTAAAATACTAATTTGCGACCTCCATATGTATACTTTTTGTTTTTATTATGAAAGAGATTCTAAAAATGTACATTAAGGGCGATCTTTACACAACACCCTCCATACTGTATATATTAAGTGCAGTGACTATTGATCATTCTGAATAGATCTATTGATTCCCAGCTACTCACATTTTGAAATGTTTAAGAATTTTAGAACAAACACCTAAATTGAGTAAATTCATAATTTTATCTAATGACAAGAATTAACGCAAGTTATTGCAAAAGTTGCCATAAATATTTTAATAAATTATTTTTTCTAACCAAAACCACCAATTTTGGAGCAAATCTTACACCCACCCACCCACAAAATGTTTCTAATAGTATCTAGATGTTTACAGATAAAGGTAAAGCATTTCAGCAACAGCCCATTTGTGGACATCATGGATGTCCATAATTTCGAGACGAATGTGGAAATGTAGTCAGCATTGCGCACAGGCCGCCTTTACTTTCCAGACAAGCTGGTAGTCACTGATCTAAAGCTGGATGGGCTTCAAGCCGTAACAGAGGATCGAACATCTGTTCTTTACAATCACTGAGTAATCACTGATCAGCTGTATGGAAATGATAATAATAAAATAAAGATTCAATAGGACGATTATTTGATAATATTTGTAACAAATGGCAGCACTGGGTAAGCTTTATTTTACTGCGAGAAAGATTTCTTTTAAAAAAGATTTTATTTTTATTACTAGTACCAATAGTATTTCAATAATATTTTACTATTAGTATTTCCAGTATTGAATTACTATTTTATTCTTAATATTACTAGTATTTTATAAGTATAACTAATATTTTATTACTAGTAATTTACTAGTATTACCACTATTTTATTACTAGTATTTCCTGTATTTTATTTTATTACTAGTATTTTACTAGCACTTTATTACTATTTTATTGCTAGTAATTTACTAGTATTTTATTACAAGTATTTACCAGTATTACTAGTATTTCTAGTATTACAAGTATTTTATTGCTAGTATTTTACCAGTATTAATAGTATTTTATTATTAGTACTTAACTAGCATTACTAGTATTTCATTACTAGTATTTTATTTTATTACTAGTATTTTACTAGTTCTTTATTACTACTATTTTACTAGTATTTTATTACTACTATTTTATTACTAGTAATTTACTAGTGTTTTATTACTACTATTTTATTACTAGTACTTTATTACTACTATTTTAGTAGTAGTAATTTCTTACTATTTTATAACTAGTATTACTAGTATTTCACTAGTATATTACTTGTATTTTATTACTATTTTATAACTAGCATTTTACTAGTATTTTATTACTAGTATTTTACTAGTACTTTATTACTACCACTTTATTACTAATATTTTACTCGTATAACTAGCATTTTATTACTTGTATTTTTATGCCTGTCAAAATGTCACGTCGAAACATCACTTCAAAAAAAAATCTATATCTAAATCTATTAATTCAAACAAAAACAGATTAAAGTAGGTTTATTAAACTCAAACTTGGGGGTCGTAAGTTTGATCTTGGTGGCTTACAAAAAAAACCGACGTGTATACGCAGATAAGTGCATATTAAATCTGATGTGGCTGAAAGTCCTCTCATAGTTTTTAGTGTTAGGAGAGAGGGGGTACTAGCTCAAGCGCTGTCCATGTCGTCTGACCGGGATCAAAATTATGTGGCACTCCTACCATGGCCGTTAAAAAATAGAGCTCTAAAAATGAAGCTAGATGCTAGGCCATGCCTGGGTGATGATGATCCTTAAAATAATTTTTCAAATATTTTAAAGTATTTTCTTATGTTTTAATAAACTTTTGTGATACAATAATTAAAATATTTTCTCAAGTATTTTAAAGCATTTCAGGGTGCGTAGACAAATTTTTCTACAAAAAATAAGCATCTTTCAAGTACTTTTTAAGCACTCAAAAAATATTTTTAATCATTTTCCGAAAAAAAAAATCATAATTACGATCAGTGCAGTAATAAAAAAAAATTTTTTCTATCGTTTAAAGCTCTTAATTTATAATCATAAAATCAATAAAATTTAGAAACATTTTAAAAAACTTTACATAATCATGATAAAATAACTAGTTTCTGATAAATATTGCAGAAAAAAATGTGAAGATCATGCATTTTTTGTAATTTAGAACAAAAATCGATACGGCAAAAAAAAGATCTCTTTTTAAAAGATAGAAAATTAAGCACTTTTTACAAACACCGAATAAAAAAAAAGCACCTTTAAGGGCTTTTAAAAAACGTTAATGAAAAATAAGCACATTTAAAGCACTTTTTAAAAACGCTACGCACCCTGCATTTTCTTATCTTTTAATAAAGATTTTTGCAATAAAATATCCATACTTAAAATAAAAAGTATTTGAAAGTATTTTCTTATGTTTTAATAAAAAAATTTGCCATAAAATATCCATCCTTAAAATAACTTCTCAGATATTTTAAAGTACTTTCTTGTGTTTTAATAAAAAATTTTAATATAAAATATTCCTCCTTAAAAAATAAGTCTTCCACTATTTTAAAATATTTTCTAATGTTTCAATAAAAATTGTTACAATACAATATCCATCCTTAAAATAATTTTTCAAATATTTTAATGTTCTTCCTTACGTTTCCAAGAAATATATCTGCAATAAACTATCGCTACTTAAAATTATTTTTGAAGTATTCTAAACTATTTTATCATGCTTCAACAAAAATGTTTGTAATAAAATATCCACCCTTAAAATAATTTTTCAAGGATTTTAAAAGTATTCGCTTATTTTTTAATCCCAACTTCTGAAAAGTGTCCTTAATTAAATCTAAGAGCAAAGTGAAAATGACATCAAAGATATTGACACTATAATTAGTTTTCGAAATCTGGCCTTTTATGGAGTATAATCGACTTATAAACGCTAGCAATTAATTTGAAAAATATTAAACAGAATTATCAGTCACTGAACAAGAAATTTATTTCCCTTAATTTCATTTACTAGACAATGCCTATTTGAACCTAGACAAACAACTTAATAGCATCGATTGCGAAGACAAATGGTATGCGAAAAGAAATTGTAAGTCTTCAAGACAAATTAAATTATATATGAAAGGATTCTTTGACCTAATTCAAGTTAAATTGTTTTTTAGTGACAGGTTGTGAAAATAGAGATGGGAATCAAGAGTCTTTCAAATAAATAAGCAAAATAAATACCAAACCCGAATATTTGACAATCTTTGACACAGAATTTTAATAGTTTTCGTTATTTTATATTAAATTAGGTCAACACAAGTGAAAAATATTATACTTAGCATTTTAGTAATTGATGGTTATAAAATACAGCATTCAACACCGGTATCTTTTGGGCTCAAAAGTAAAATCTTCCAAACAATAATTTTTCAAATTTAGAGAAACATTCATTCAACATTTATTCATTAAAATCTAAGAGAAATATTTAATCAACATTGGGATTTATTTAATTTACAAACTCAATTATTGATGAATTTTAAAATATGAATGTAAAATTTTATATATTTGGTAATCATTAACACTTTGAAGCAGAATTTTTATATTTTTCATTATTTTATATTAAATTAAGTCAAAACAAGTGAAAAATATTATATTAAACATTTTAATAATTGATGGTTATAAAATACAGCATGAAACATTGGTATCTTTTCTGCATAAAAGTAAAATCTTCCAAAAAATAATTTTTCAAATTTAGAGAAACATTCATTTAACATTTATTCATTAAAATCTAAGAGAAACATTTAATCAACATTGGAATTTATTTGATTTACAAACTCAATTATTGATGAATTTTAAAATATGAATGTAAAATTTTATATATTTGATAATATTTGATAATCATTAACACTTTGAAGCAGAATTTTTATATTTTTTATTATTTTATATTGAATTAGGTCAAAACAAGTGAAAAATATTATATTTAGAATTTAGTAATTGATGGTTATAAAATACAGCATGAAACACCGGTATCTTTTGAGCTCAAAAGTAAAATCTTCCAAACAATAATTTTTCAAATTTAAAGAAACATTCATTCAACATTTATTCATTAAAATCTAAGAGAAACATTTAATCAACATTGGGATTTATTTAATTTACAAACTCAATTATTGATGAATCTTAAAATATGAATGTAAAATTTTATATATTTGATAATATTTGATAATCATTTACACTTTGAAGCGGAATTTTTATATTTTTCATTATTTTATATTAAATTAAGTCAAAACAAGTGAAAAACATTATATTTAGCATTTTAATAACTGATGGTTATAAAATATAGCATTAAACACCTTTATCTTTTGGGCTCAAAAGTAAAATCTTCCTAACAATAATTTTTCAAATTTAGAGAAACAGTTCATTAAAATCTTAGAGAAACATTTAATCAACATTGGAATATATTTAATTTACAAACTCCGATGAATTTTAAAATATGAATGTAAATTTTTTTTTCTAACTACTTTTATTGAATTAGATATTTTAGTACAAATATAATTCAGATAATTTATCACCTTTTTTTTCTAACTACTAGTCTGTTTTTTTATAATTAAAAAATACCAAAATACATTTTTGCTTGTAATTAGTGCATCTAGAATTGGAAATAGGAAGAAGACATCCTTAAACCCTTAAAAAAATCACTTTAAACCCTTAAAAAATCGCTTATTACTATTTGATTTATTAAAATCTGGAATAAAATTTTTCAAGAATTTGTTGTGTTTTGTGAGTTGGAATTTACTATAAACTCACTAATTTATTGTATTATGCATAAATGTATAGTAAATTTTATACATATATATATATATATTATTTTTTTAAAAAACATCAGATATACATATGCAAGATACTTAAAAAAAAATTTTAAATTTAGAGAAATATTAATACTCTTGTTTAATTACACACATGTTCTTTGCATAACAATTTGTCCTTAAATAATTTCAATTTCTAAAAAAATTAGTTCTTAATAAAACAACGACAAAAATGTCACATGAAATTACCAAATAATTTTAACGGAAATTAAAGAGAAATTTCTATTTTCAACATATAAACATGTGTTTTCGATAGCATTTCATGCTATATTTGTTCAAAGCCTTATTCATGACCAAATTAAAAAAAAAAAGAGTTTTAAAAACTTTTAGCGTAATTTTTAAATAATTCATTTAGAATATCTCTTCTTAATTCTCCAACAATTCCAGTGCGAACTTGGAAGAATTAGTTTCTTGTGCATCCGCATAGCTGATACACAAAAAAATTAGGTTTATTTCTTTATNTAATTTTAGACAGGTTGGTAAATCAGCAGACAGAAAAAATTCAAAGCTTTTTCTCTGTACATAGTGCAAAATAAAAAGCGGACCACCCTAAATAGCTTCAAATCTAATGATTGGATCTTCACGTTCTAGGACTCAAACTTATTGGTTCGAAGGGGTGACTTCAAATATGCTAATTGATAAATGTGGACGATATCTTAAGTTACGAAATCAGACACAAAAACGTACTTTCTCTGAATAAACAGACTTTTTTTTCTTTTTTTTTTTTTGAACTAAAATTTAAACTTCGATAGACAATCTTTTTATATTAATTCTATTATTAACTTGATGTTCTATTTTAGTATACTACAATGAGAATAGTGATGGGTTTAGTCTTCGTTCAAGGATTGGATTGGGGTTCGATTTGCCGTATTAAAATCCGGGTGTCTAATTGGACTGCACTATCTGTGATCGTGTCTTATTGGTTCGGAATTCACTCTATAAAAAATCTCCCCGACGGTTTAAAAACCGAAAAATTTCACGCACGATTTTAAAGCGTGGTACTAAGACTGAGAGATTATTTCCAATATCTGTCCTAGGAAATAAATTCTGGTAGTGTAATGCGCGCATGCGTTAACACTGTCGTCATATTACCATTAAGATGAATTTCAAACCATCGCCAATAGTCCATTAGTGAAGCTTTTGTACGACCTTAAGCCCTTGACATATCATTTCTTGATATAAAAATGATCTTTGATTGCACTGAAAACAACAATTCGCAACGGAATGTTGACAGAGATGCCACTGCTCCGGACACGCCAAAATAATTAAATAACGGTAAATAACTACAAACTAAATTTTGCAAATATTTGACAATTTTTGCTTGCTTTTTAAAAGGTATAGCATGACATAACTACTATAAAGTGGTGAATTATATAAGCCTACGAATTATTTAGAAATAGTGATGGATAAAAATCTACTAAATTGAATTTATTAAACCAAGAATCACAACTGATAAACTACCACTTCAACATATTTTTTTGCTGTCCGGAGCAAGTTGGCATTTCTGTGTTGAAGACGCTTGAGACACGTCAATTATTGTTTTGACATAAGAAACAAATGACGTCTCCCAGACGTCTTCGTATGTCAAGTGGTTAACAACAAAACCAATCAACTTAAATTCGAAAGTAAACCTCTTCTTCTTTCACTATGAAATTAACAGAGATGCCAACTGCTCCGGACAGGCCAAAATAATTTAATAATATATGCAAATATTTGACTATTTTTGCTTGCTTTTAAAATGTATAGCATGACATATATACTCTAAAGTGGTGAATCATATAAGTCTACGAATTATTTAGAAATAGTGGTGGATAAAAACCTACTAAATTGAATTTATTAAACCAAGAATCACAATTGATAAACTACCACTTTAAAACATGTATTTGCTGTCCGGAGCAAGTTGGCATCTCTGAATAAATGTTTCATTTAAATCTATGAACTGAATTGAATATAAAACATTACCTTTACGTTCAACTTTAATGAATCTTGTACTGTGACTATCGCTATACAGCACAGCAGCAGACGCATCTTCATCAGCAACATGTTTCAACTTGACTTGATCACGACAATTTCCATGCTTGATTAAAGCAATGAATGGCTCCTTTGGCAAGTTATCGGTGTCTAATTTATCACATGCTTCATGGCTGGTATGGTTGTTACTTGTAACGTGAATAACAGTTCCACTAACTTCTTCCGTTTTTCCAGGTAATAATTTTCCCATTTCTAAATGTTCTTGCACAAGTAAACCAGAAGCAGGATCAACATAAGTCAAATTAATTATGGCAGAAAGATATTCTTCAGTCTCATAGCCAAAATTGAATTCACTCATAGCACAAGAATTAAAATAATGGCACTGCAATGAAATAAGTACTAAGAAGAGCATACCCTTTGGCCTTTGTATCCTGCTCTGTCCACCTAAGAAAAAAACATAATTCAATATGAAAATAGTGCATAATTTTTGACAGGGCATTTTGTATAACTCGGAAAAGAGAAAAAGGCGGCAGTTCCATATTTAAATAAATAATTCTAAGATACTGAAGTGATAAGATGTTGCTTGATTAAAAGAACTTAATTGGCTTCAAAAATATACAGATGAAAATAAAAGTAGGCCTGTTTCAAGCTCTTAAAAATAGGAACGACTTGCCAGACGTGATTGAGAAGAAACAAAAGTGATTAGAATGATCCATTTTTAGTTGCCAACGAAAAATGGAAAATAAAGGTGAAAAACAAAACTAGAAAAACAGTAGTAACCCAGAGTGAAACAAAGAAAAAGACAGAAATACAGAATAAGAAAAACCATTGTAGTTGAGAGGGACGAATCAGTGAAAATGCATTTCCACGCGCTATGGAGAGGAGGTGAGAAACTAATGTCATTAGCAAGGGAAACAGCATTCGTATGAATGAAACAAGATTCCAGGACATCAAGATAAACTGATAAGACTGCGGAGGAAATAATTTCAGCATCGTCAAAATTGCACATTGTTGGAATCTTGGGATCCATCTCAGATCTTATTTGATGCCCTGGAATCTTTTTTTTTTTTTCCTTCATATAAATGCTAATGCCCTTGTTAAAGACATTAGTTCTTCCTCTCCGCTTCAAAGGGTGTTGAAATTCATTTTATCCTGATTCACGCCTCTCAGTCACAGTAGTCTTTCTTATTCTGATTTTTTTTCTTCATTTTTATTTTTGCTTTACTCTTCGCTACTGCGGTTTTTCTAGTTTTGTTTATCACACATAATTTTTAATTTTTAATTGGCAACTTTACGTTTTACATTTCAATTCACTTTTGTTTCTTCTCATTCACGTAAGGCAAGTCTTGGGAATGGACGCCAATTATCCATCTGCACATTTTTGAAGCCAAGGGAATTTTTTAATTAAGTAATATTTCATGTCTAGTTTAGGGAGGTCTACCAAGACTTATTAACAGGTATAACAAATAAATCAAATTTGTTTTGAACGAGCGCAAAGGGACCGCAATATTTGCTCGCTATAACCAAGCGCTTGTAAAAAAACGGATTCGTGAAGAAAAAAAAATCTCAAAAGATTATATACATACTTATTAAATTATAAATAAAATTCTACAGAACAGTTCGAAAATAATTAGTTAATTTGTTTTGAACTGTTTTGTTTTCTCTTTAATGTTATTGCTCTTTAAACAAAACTCATCGCGCAATAATTTCTTTTTCCTTTGCACCCCTGCTTTCTTAAAAAGTTCACATGTTTTCTGAATGTATGACTCATATTAACTTTCAATTGTCTTCGAATAGTTAAAAGAATTTCTCCAAGAAGTATTTAGCTAAGCTGGAGAGATGGAGCTCGTAGAAATTTTATGAATCACAAAAATATTGCAGTCTAAAACCGGTGTTTGCTTATAAAAAACGAGGTATGTTCTAATAGTTTTAACATTGTACCAACCATATATTTTCAATTTATTCGTTAAATCCAGGTTCTTGTTAAATCAGAGCTTGTTAAAAGCAGAATTGCTGAACTTATGTCAAGCCAAAAATAAAAACCGCTTTATTTTTTTATTTTTAACCACATAAAAACCGGCTAAAATTAAAAAAGCCGGCTATTATGATAACTTATATTTTTCAAATGTTAATTGCTGCATTGATGTGATTGTATGTTAGGAAGAATTTGAAGAAACCGCTTTAACCTTGGAAGCGTTAAGAACAGTAATTTTAAACAACTTAGAACTACATTTGAAAATCAACTTATTCAATGCAGCATAAGCATATAAATAAAACAAAATTAACTATAATTACTAATTGTAGAACTTCTTAAACAAAATATATTAATTATTTCGAACAAATCATGTACAGTTTTATGAAAAATACTGAATTTATAGAAGATTTAGAACAATTTTTAAAAATAATTATTCTGAATCAATTTATAGCACAGTTGGGATGAATTAGAATAGGATTGATAACAATTTCAGTCAAAAATTTTTGGTTTTGAAGCAAATATGGAGCAATAATTACATCATTAAAAATAATAAAATTTTATTTATTTATGGACCAAAGGCCTTTAAGAGAAAATTAAAATAATACCATATTTTAATTTATTATTTTACTGAATAGACATTAATAAAAAAATTTTAAATACGTGCAAGGTTAATTTTGAATAGTAAAATATTAAAAAGCCAATATTTTTTTTGTAAATAAAGTCAGTTACAACCAAGGAGTTATAAAATCAAGGAGCGATTAAACCAGCTAGTTATAAAACCAGTTTTTTAATTAAAACCAGTTGCCATGTCCTTTTCAGAAGGCCGTGTTTTATACAATCCTGGTTGCAAGCGAGTACATAATATAAGTAAGTACATATATGGGACTGTTTTAACACCTCCTAGAAGAAAGAAAGCCTTCTCACAGGTTAATATAAACGAGAAATCCGATCCTTTAATAGTTAATGGGGAATTTATCTTATTTTTCCCCCCACTGCGCAGTTTAGTAGTCTGGGCGGTATCACATCTTTCTTATTTCCTCTATTGCGCAGTTTATGTTTGTTACATCGGACTACTAAAGTGATCCGTGCAGAGGCCCTCTCTCTTCTAGGATATGTAGACTGTTTCCTATGTTGAATAATAACAGTTAATAAGTCTTGAAAATCACGGGCATTTATTTTTTCCGAAAACAAGATAGAAATGAAATGGTTTTACAACCAGTTTTCTCACTTTTACGGGGTACAAACAGACCTGTAAACTATCAAAACACGATTAATTGATAAATAATTTGAAAACTCTTTTCTATAATTTAAACTGAAAATTATGAAAAAGTGAACATTGAAAGGTGTATTTTTTTTTTTAAATAAAAAAAGGTATTTATTTAAAAAATGTTTTACCCCCCCCCCCCNCCCCCCCCGAAAAAAGATACTTATAAAATTTAACCAGTTACGAATAATCCTAACAAAGTAAATATTTGCGGTAGTAATCAGAATTAAACCTATAAACACAGATAATGTTACCAGTGGGTAATTATTATTTAAACAGTGAATTATTTTTTTTTCAAAATAGAATATGAATAAAAAGGAAGTGTTTTTAAGGGATGACAGTTATTTTTTTATTGGGATTATTTTTTTATTGACGTTTATTTTTTATTGGGATTAAATGGCAAGCAGGGCGGGCCGCTCTTCAAAAATTGCTTAGGGAGAACACTGGCAAAACGTTGGCATGAGATCCAGAAAAATTAGTATATCTTCGTTTAAATCTAGAGATAAAGCGACAAAACAGTTTTCATGAAAAATTGTTAGCCCAATTTAGGAAGGAAAAAAAAAGCATTTTTAATGAAAACGGAAGAGGGGGAAAGATATAAAATAATTAACTCAAATTTGATGCCGACAAAATTTAATCTATAATTAGCTGTCTTCAGGAACGAGATTAGTCTAAAGAATATAATAGTGGAACTGCCAACTTTTATTAATTTTTCCTTAAGACTTTTAACCGTATATTTAAAGTAGCAGCAAAATTAATGTTTTTTTCATATCCTGAATTTATAAATTTAAAATGATTTTGACAATAACTACATATATGAAACATGTATATAATGCATACTACAGTGAAAATGAAAAGCGTTCGTGATCTTATTTTTTTATGTTCAAAAAGTTGTTTCCGCACTGCATTATCCATAAAAATTTGCAAACATTAAGAATTATCCATTGATTTTGATAATTTTCAGGTGGGTAGAAAAATCTCGTCAATAATGGTAATTTTTTAAAAAAAAGTTCTATAGCTTTTAAAATATTTAAGTTATTTGTTCATTCTAAAGCACAGATAATTCTTCACGGCAAGTTGATTTATATAGTTTAAAATTATAGCTTTGCCTGCTTCTGTTAAGTTTATATTCTTATTAATACGGATAAGTTCAATACCTCCGAGAAAAGAGAAAGCCTTCTTATAAATTATCATAAACTAGGCATCCGATTTTTCAGTAGTCCGAACGTTGGAGCACTTTTCTTATTCCCCTCACAGTGAAGTTTATGTTCGTTGCGTCGGACTACTAAAGTGATCCGAGTGGAGGCCTTCTCTCCTTTAAAAGGTGTTTGATAAGTTTGTCAGAAAATAGCGAAACAACTGCAGTAGCTACTTATGTTCGTTACGTCGGACTGCTAAAGTGATCCCAGTGGAGGCCTTCTCTCATCTAAGAGGTGTTTGATAAGTTTGTCAGAAAATAGCGAAACGCCTTCTCTCCTCTAAGAGGTGTTTGATAAGTTTGTCAGAAAATAGCGAAACAACTGCAGTAGCTACATTTTTTCGTAGTTTAAAGTGTAGCTTACATTTTTTTAAAAAAAAAAGTGTGTGTAATGTCATTCAAAATAATAGTAAATTGTAGCGATTCCTGACAACTACTTATAACGTTCTTCTAGTTACGAAACAAGTTGCAAATGCTACTATTTTTCCGAATCTGATCAATATAACTCTTCGTGGGTTCATCAATGAAAAAAAATGAGAATACAGATGTTTAAGTAGAATTATGTCTGATGCTCAAAAGCGGCAAGTCTCTTTCATAAAGGATGCTAAACCTTCAAATGCGAATGTACATTGCACAAAAAAATAAACGGACCACCCAGAATAGCTTTTGATCTATTGATTGGATTTTCACGTTCTAGAACCTAATCTTAATGGCTAGAGGAGGTGGCCTCAAATATGCTAATTAATAAGACGATATTTTAAGTTACGAAATCAGACACAAAAACGTACTTCTCTGAACAGACATACAGTTTTTTGACGGATTCGGATTTCTGCTCCCCGTCCCCAAAATACAGAGGGTAGCCGCAATTTGGAAAATATGGTCCAATTAGTTTGGACAAGAGAGAGCTCCAAAAGTTTGAACCCCCTTGATGTTAATTTTACTTTTTGCGTATTTCGTTAGATCTAGAGAACTTTTTAAGCGAATTGAAAATGTTTTACACACAATTGTAAAACTTCTTTATCCAAGGATAATTCCATTCCACAAATAACTTTAAGTAAATAATTATTATTTTTATTCAAAAATATTCGAAAAAATTTTGAATTGTAAGGTATACAATTTTTTACATCATTTTAAAGAATGTAATTCTATGTGGCAAAAATGCAAAATTTGAGCAAAATCGGTTCAGTAGGTCCTGAGAAATGGAATTTCAAAAAAGTCAAATACTTAAAATTCGATTTTACAGAAACAGATTTGGCTCAAATTTTGTATTTTTACCGCATAAAATTACATTCTTTAAAATGATACAAAAATTGTATGCCTTACAGTTAAAAAAATTTTTTTTTTACAATTCTTAAATAAAATAATAAAAAATAATCAATATTTACTAAAAGTTATTTATTGCATAGAATTATCTTTAGATAAACAAGTTTTATAACTGGGTGCAAAACTTTTCAATTCGCTTAAAAAGTTCTCGAGATATAGCGAAATACGCAAAAAGTAAATTTAAAATTAGGAGATCCAAACTTAGAGCTCTCGTGACCAAATTATTCTCAGATTGCGACTACACCCTATATTTTGGGGGTCAGAATTAAATCAGAAATCCGTATGTTTATTCAGAAAAAGTACGCTTTTGTGCCTGATTTCGTAACTTGAAATATCGTCTGCACTAATTAATTAGCATATTTGAGGTCATCCCCACGAGCCATTATGATTGAGTCCTAACACGAGAAAATCCGATCATTAGATCAAAAGTTATTCATGGTGGTTCGTTTTTTTTCGCACTGTACACTCATGAAACAATGAAACATATTCCTCTGTAATTTTGGATGTACTTTATTTCTTTGAGGAAATAAAAGAGCATTAAACACTTAACAATATCACAAATAATTGATAATTTCTTAGCATTTCTTAAATTAAATATTCGCTAAAAAGTTGAGGGTTAAAAGAACGAGTTCGTAAAAAAATGGTTTAGAATAATAAACTGGTTTATGTAAACATGACTAAATATTTTCGAATAATACCTCGGGTTTAAATAATTCTTTACACAAAACCATTGTGAACATAAGGTTGCTAGAAAATGCTGAAAAATATTCAAAACAATTCTGAATATTCTCCAGCGAAGTTTGTCTCCTAAACGTAGTGAATACATTTCGAAAGTAGTTAGTAGTCATTACATTTTTTAAAAAAAGTATAGTAGTTGTAGTTAACACTACATTTGTAATAAAGTATTTGCTGAATCAACGTGTTTAGTATTGCTGTAAATGCATCTCTGCTCAACTATTAAATCTGATATACAAAAGATGGTAAGTAAACGAATCTTTTTTTTTCTTCAAATTTTAAAGATCTTGCTATTTTCAAAAACTATTTTCCTCAACAACCGTATGTGCTGGTACTTATGTATAGATCTTAATTTAAAAATAAAGATCTCACCACTGCATTTCAAAGCTTTTTCGCAAAGAAAAATTTTAAAAAAAGCCACAGTTAGTTACAAATATGTAATTTTAAACTAAATATACCATTTGCGTAAAGAATTACCTGAGATTCAGAAAGAACAAATAGCTTAAATAATTAAAAAAATATTACCACTAATTAGACGAGAATTTTTTTACCTAGATGAGAATTATCAAAATCAATGAATAATTCTTAATTTTTACAAATTGTTAAGACCTCGGATAATGCAAAGTTGGAGTAACTTAGCATTTTAATAATAAACTTAGACATACAACTTTAGCATTTTAATAATTTATAATTGTAAAATACAGCACGAAACACTAGCGTCTTTTTCTGCGTTAAAGGAAAAATCTTCCAAACACGGAGAACTTCCAAACAATAATTTTCCAAATTTTCATTCATGTACAGTTATTTAAATCTAAGAAAAGATCTAAGATCTATTTAGCATAGAAACTTCTTTCGTTTAAAAGATCAATTATTGATAAATTTTTAAATATAAATGTAAAAAAAAATTTAAACACTTTTTTGGATTTTATATTTTAGTAACTATTCACCTGTTTTCTTTATAGTTCAAAAATATCAAAATATATTTTTGCTTGTAATTAGAGCACCAGAAAAAAACATATAAAAGAGACACCGGTGTCGCATTTGCGTTAATATATTAAAACGCACTTTTTTCTTAAGCATGCGAAAAGTTATAGATACAATAATTTATCAATAAAACAAATCTTTTTTCTAATGTAAATTTGACATTTATTTTCACCAACCTATAAATAATACAAAGCCAATATAAGTTTTAAAAATAACAATTTTAGTGAATAGCACTAATATAATTCTAACTTGTCAAGACTCATAAATCCAAGATTAAAAAACGTACCAAGTTACGATTTTTTTAGATTAAATGATAGAAAACGTTGTCATAACTAATTTGGGTGGAGCAAGTTACTTCTATAAAATATGTCGTTCATTTGTAACTTTCCCCCTACTTCTATAAATATCACAGCAGGCACCTGGTAAAAAAGTCACGCAAAAGCATCAACAGAAAATGACCTACATAAATTTTCAAGTAAAAATTCAAGTTTTTAGATTATAAGTTACACTGAAGAAAAAAAAAGATTTTTTTTCCAATTTCATTGCCAGCATTTCGTATAAAAATATAATCCTTTCCTTAATTCTAAGATGATACTTATTCTTATCACATGTAGCTAAGCCGTCGTAAGAGTCGGGAAACGGGGCATTTGCCCAGGGCCCACATTCTTTTAGGACTCAGAAGCAGCGGTTTCCAAAAGGTGTTCAATGGAACCTTAGGGTTCCGTGGAAAGACCACAAAGGTTTTGTATTTATCAAAAGCACTGTATTTATGTTCCGTCAATAATCCAATGTTTATTTAATAGTTAACTTATTTTAATGAAATTATTTCAGTAAAATATAGAGAAAAAGAAAATGGTAAAAAAAAAAAATTATGAAAATGATACGCATGCATAAAATTTGTATTAGTATTTCCAATGTTTTTCTGATAACCATTCTCAATTTTTATAGCAGTTCTTCTTCATTTTCATTTCAACTTTAAATATAATTCAGCTTATTTTATTTATTTTTCAGCTGATGAGTACACCAAAAACAAATTCCGAAAAAAGACTAAACGCTGTTTCGTGAATTTAACTGACATAAATTTTAATTTTAAGCCTAGCACTGAAAAAAACGTAAAAATTTGATCCTTCACATTTTTGAAATAATTAAGTCTTTTTTAGGTTAGTATGCTCACAATTACTATTGAACTTTATTTATAAAATCGAGGTTCCGCCAAATGATGGCCAATCATTTAGGGTCGTCCCACAGCCAAAAAAAATTGGGAACTGTTGCTCTAGAGCAGGGGTTTCCAACTTACATGAGGCCGGGGGCCGCAATTAAAAACACCAGTCAAATGGTGGGTCACAACTTTATCAAAATTTTATATAGGACTCTTTTATGTTTGAAGGAACATTAAATATTGCTGTCAGATTTTCATAAAATTTTTTTTAATATTAAAAAAAAAGACAAAATAACAAGCATTACAAATAATGCTTGTTACATATCATTTTGAATCTTCTCTTAATCTGAAACTTAGTGACAAAATTTTTTTTACTTTCAAATTTAATTCTGTGATAAATTAACATTTTTTCGACTTGTTAGGAATTATAGCAACAACTAAAAAATTCTCGAGCATCTGAAATTAATTTTTTTTTCTTTTCCGCTCATGCGATATTCAATTCAAGGAATTTAGATAAAACATGATATTCATTCCCTCTTTTATGCACTTTAAAATTTACAAATGTAAATAATTTCGTCCAAAATGAGTGGTTTCAAATAGCTAAATTGGAGAATCTCTGATACGCACATGCTAAATTATATACACAAAATAAAAATAAAAATTAAAAAAAAGAGAGCAACATACACGATTATTTTTGTATTGGAATAAATATTTTCTTGGATGCAAAACCTGAGAAATAAATTTTTTTTGCACCGTTGGTATGTTAAGTTTCACAGATGACAAAAAAGTTTTTTTTTTTTTAACGAGTTAAGCCCTTATAGATTTTTTACGAAAATTGTCCGCTATGAAAACTAAAATATTTTAGTTCGCGGGCCACAAAAAAAGGCTCCGAGGGCCGGATGCGGCCCGCGGGCTGCCAGTTGGAAACCCCTGCTCTAGAGGACCCCCACATCGGTGATATTAAAAATTAAAAAAAAGCAACATTTAAATTTGTTTTAGACATTTAATTTTAGCATTGAAAATTAAAAAACCTTGCTCTCTATATTTTATTATCATTTAGAGGTAATATCATATATAAGTTGTATATCATATAGAGGTAACAAAATATCAGGTAAAACTCTCCACATTTCTAGAGGAGGCACCTCAAAAAATTTCTCATAATTTAAAATTGGAAAATAATTTATCTAACTATTTTTAGATAATTGTTTTTAGAGTTACCATTCATCTCAAAATCCTAACTTTCAGGAGCACTTATGTTGTGAATGAAATATAAAAATAAAACGATAATAAAAAGTTTGAAGAAAAAAAATTAAAAAAAGGTTCAGTCATTCGCTTTTAGGAATGAAATAAAAAAATATATGTATCACATATAATTCAGTAATATATACGCGATAGCCGGTTATTTTGTGTTTGATAATATTAAATTACGTATATCGAAATACCTGGAAGTATTTTCATTCACAATCAACTTTCGATTATTTTGCAATGTTCGCAGTCTCTGTTTAAACAAAATATATGCGGATCAAGCAGAGAGAAGAGTTTCGCAAAAACAATGGAGCACAGTGAGATAAATAAGCGATTTTTAATTTTTTTTCGGCTATGGAACCCTAAATGATCGATTGTCGTTTAGCGGAGCCCCGACTCTATAGATAAAGTTCATTTGTGATTGCGAACATACTAACAAAAGAAAGACTGCTAATTATTTCGAAAATGTGGAGAATGAAATTTTTACATATTTATCAATGCTAGCCTAAAACTGAATATTTATGTCAGACAGTTAAATATACAAAACAGCATTTAATCTTCTTTAGAATTTATTTTTGGTGTAAGCTGAAAATAAATAAAACAAGTTGAACTGGTTTCACGTTGAAATGAAAACGAAAAAGAACTGCTATAAAAGTTGTGAATGATTACTAGAGAAACATATTTCTTTATCCTTGCATTTTGTTTTCTTTTACTTTAGATTGAAAAGTTCGAGTGGAAATACTAATGCAAATTTTGCACATGCATATGCTTTTCATTATTTTCTTATTATATTGCTTTTTTCCCTATTTCTCTATATTTCCCCTAAATAATTTCATTAAAATAAGTGAAATATTAAATAAATATTGGATTATTGTCGGAACAT
Organism: Parasteatoda tepidariorum; assembly: GCF_043381705.1. Taxonomy (NCBI): domain Eukaryota; kingdom Metazoa; phylum Arthropoda; class Arachnida; order Araneae; family Theridiidae; genus Parasteatoda; species Parasteatoda tepidariorum. The sequence goes on along the minus strand of NC_092215.1, from coordinate 28,165,340 downwards.
AAAATACAGGTTTTAAAAATCATAATAGGTTAAATAAGAGTCCTAACTTTCGGAACACTTGTCCATGGAATCCTAAGGATCAACGGAATACCTTTTTTGAAACCGCTGGGATAAATTACCGATAAATTGGCAGAAAATCATGATATACTCATTCCTTGCCAGTCCATTTCAAACTTTTTTTTTAAAGAAATAAAAATATGACTAGGAAAAAAAACAAGCCTATTTTAACTTTTAAAAATTCTTATTTATATAATTAAATCAGTAGCATTTAAGTTTCATCGAACATAATCGAGTCCCCTTTTCGTTCTAATTTTGGTGGTTTTCGTAAAATTTGAAGAACGCTTAATCGGTATTTCTAACTAAACAGTTACATGCCATATCATAAATATAATTTAATTAATATTTACACATATATTAATTATTTACAATAATAAATGCATGTAGGGAAATGTAATTTTTGAGACCTAATAACAATTTTGAATAAGATTTAAAGAATATTTATAAAACTGTATTAAATTTAGAAAACATAAATTATTATTTTTTATTTACTTTTTTATCGTTTTGTACAACTTAACTTTTAATATAAATAACTGTAAACAATAAATGTAACATCAAGTAAGACATTTTTCATTATAGGCAGATAAAAGAAACAATATTGTTGATTTTTGCAATTGGGGCTTAAATTACATGAGGACTCAATTCCTTAACTTTTTTTTTTACTTCAGTGAAGTTTGATATGTTAACTGGAGTGCAGGGAAGCTGATCAGTATTGCTATTTGGAAAGAATGAAGTTAAAACTCTTTTCTTTTTTTCTATTTTTGCAAAATTTCTAGAAAATTTCTGTTTTCCATAGCAAATTATACATGTTACTTATCTCTAGTATATCATTGATGTTTATTGTTGCATATTTGGAAGTATGTAACTGTTACTGTGTTTAATTATATAAAGTAATCAAGGTTATTATTCAGCATAAATAGCATTTTCTGTGTTAAGGAAAAAATGTTTGAAGTGTTGATTATGCCTGGATTTAAGAAAATATGTTACATTTCAAATCAAAAATATATGCACATTTTACACTTTGTTTTTCAAAACTAGCTGTATGTATTAAGGTTCCCACCTCTTTCTTCCTAAAAATTAAGCTTTATTTGCACTTATAAATTCTTCTAGAATGTCAGACACTAAAAATATACCAATAACTTTAAGGGTGTTAGTACTTGCTTGCATTTTCTATTTAACCAGAGGATGCTTGTTAGAGATAAGTTGGGATTCTCTTTTTCCAAATTTTTAAAATTAAATATTCAAATTTGTTGTCGCAACTCAGTCTTTAGAAATAGAATAGTAATTGAAAAAATATCAACTAGCAATGCCTAAAAATCAAGGCTATGTCTGGAAAATTATTTCTTCCAGGATACTGGAAAAATCAGAAGAAACTGGACAAAATGGAGGAAACTAAAAATGGCCAATGCAGTTCTTTAGCAATTCGTATTATAAATACAGCTTCAATTTCAACAAAATAAATTTAATATAGTAACACAAAGCTGAAAGTTTTTACATCTAATTTTTAAAAAGTAGCTACACTTATTTATTTAATAACTACTGTTATTTATTAAATAACTACTCTTATTCATCTCAATTCTATATAGAAATTTAAAATTTGAGTATTATGTTTTTTAAGAGTCGTTTTGAGTATTCATACTTAACAGAAGTTGATTATAAAAATTAGTATGCTAATTGTTTATTTGTAAATACAAATATAGTATTTGATATTTAGAAGGATGTTGTTTGTTTTTTAATTTAGTTGTATTAATAAAATTTGATTATGCTATTTTAACAGTTCTTTATAGAATTAGGTTTAACTACACTCATTTACATAAAATATCAACAACAAAAAAAACTACCCTTATTTTATAATTTCTTAAAAAATACATTAAATTATTTTTGTTCCCATTTATTGCATTTTAGTTTTCTCATATTCAAAATTATATATTAAATAGCTTGGAAATTAGTATTTTATTTAAACTAGATTGCAGTTATAAATGATTCAAATTTTTTTTTTAATATTCAATATTTCCTTTTAATAAGGAGTTTCTTTCATTTTTTCTAATTGAGTTGGAAGAAACATATTTCGTACTGGGCAGTTTTTTCTTCCATGGAAGAAAGTTGCCACCCCTTCGGAAAATAAAAGGGAATATTAAATGTCCAAGAGAAAACCTAAAAACTATTATATTAAAGCATGCCCTATCTCTAATACTTAAGTATAGTAACATAGCATAACTACATCACACACACAGTTACTTTAGTAAATTAACCTAACACATAATCTCCTTTAAAAGGAGGAAAAATTAAATGTCTAAGAGAAAACCTAAAAAACTACAACTTTAAAGTACACCCTATCTCTGATACTTAAGTACAGTAGCATAGCATAACTACATCACACACACGGTTACTTTGATAAATTAACGTAACACATAATCATCTTTAAAAGGAGGAAAAATTAAATGTCTAAGAGATAACCTAAAAAACTAATATTTAAAAGCACACCCTATCTCTGATATTTAAGTACAGCACCATAGCATAACTACATCAGACACGTAAGTTACTTTGGTAAATTAACCTAACACAAAATCTTCGTTAAAAGGAGGAAAAATTAAATGTTTAAGAAAAAACCTAAAAAACTACTACTTTGAAGCACACCCTATCTCTGATAATTAAGTACAGCACCATAGCATAACTACATCACTTTGATAAATTAATCTAACACATAATCAGATTTAATAAGCTCATGTATGTTTTCAACGAAGATAAAATAAAATATGTAAGCTAACCGAATGTTATTCAACCTACAGCTAATATCAATTTGTTAAGAACACAAACAGAAAGCTCTTAAATGAGTGACACAAACTGGGATACAAGTAGGCATAGAAAGCATATTTATCTGCAAATACAACAGTATTTACATAAAAATATAGATATTATATGGAATATTATGAATAATAACAAAGGTTATTTGATTTTGATGAAATTTATTTATTGTATATTTCTATGGAATTAAAGTCTAAGTCTAATCCAACTTAAAACTATTGAGCACATTCATTTCTAGAACCTAAGTACTTCAGTATACTATAGAAGTACATCACACGCTAAACTTACGTAAAACATAATCTCCTCATTTAATAAGCTCATATATATGTTTTCAAGAACAATGTAAAAAAAAGCCAGACACTATTTTGGTTATTAGTAGGTTATTAAATTTTATTTAATAACCTACTGCTGATATCTTTTAGTGAATAACACAAAAAGAAAACTCTTAAACAAATATTTTAAAATTTTAGAGTTTTAAGCAACCATAGCTGATCAAAGTTTCAACAAAAATATAATCAATACCATAAATTATTTTGCTAATTGAATGCTAACTAACTTACTACTGACATAAATTAATAAATTATGTAATAGAAAATGAGTAAATGAATGGTGTAGATTGTGAAAACTGCAATAAAAGAAAAGTACATTTATCTGAAAATCAACAGTACTTCCACTGAAATAAAGAGTTTCACATTGATGTTATGAAAAGTAACAACTTTAATTACTTTGATTTTATTAAATTAACTGATCATGAAATTTTAACTATCAACAGCAAAGAGAAATATCAAAATTGCAAAAGTTGTCAATTTCTGTGATTTAACTTTTTTGTTATTTTTATTTTAATCAATCACACAAAAGATGTTAAAAACTACATAAAATGAATGCGCTACTTATGGATCTGAAAGTGTAAACAATTTAAAAAACAAAAATATTTAACGCTAAGATTGCATAAAACCATAAATATGCAAGGAATGTTTATAAATACTCACATCTGGAAAAATAATTAAACCTTGCAATATTAATGTTTCCGAACCAATCCATTTCTGTAACTTGATTTTTTAAAACTTTTATTCACGATCAATTTTATCTAACCAAAAGTTTTAAGCACCTATAGTACTTCAAATATCGAACTGAATGTCCAGATTGATGCATAATATACTTTAATTGTTTACTGTTTTAAAACTGCGTCTGCTCAAGTTCCGAATCGCGAGCATACAGTTATAGTCAACATGGGCCAATGGCAGTAGCCGAAAATAAGCAATACCTCGGTGGCCAAAGCATGTTTTCAGAGTCATTCACACTACTTGTAATTACCCAAAATGCGCGCGCTAAGGTTTAGAAATTACCTCGAGCATGCATGATTGTATTAACATGCGAATGAGGATGGGAATTACATAGTGAGAATGCTTCATAAAGAGTCATGCAATTAAGGGTTAATCTTACTGAATGTGGTTCGCGCACTTCCGATTACTTTGATGGGAAAATGAGAACCTGATTGGTGGAAAATATTTAGCAGCAAAAATCTTACCAATCAGGTTCTCAATATTCTCTTTCCTGTAATCGAAAATGGTTGAACCATATTCAACAAGAATGACTCTTTATTGCAAGTGCTTATTTCTTAGGTACCGTTCTTACTGTATAAGACAAAATTGTATTCAAATGAGAGCCTGATTGGGGAGTTGTTCGCAGGAATATTGGCGATCGAAATGGGCTGCGGGTGGCGTAGAGCAGAACTCTCTACCTATGGCAACACTTCACACGCTTTTCCCATTAGCGTGTGGAAAGTCATAGAGAAAGGAAGTACGTTAGTTTCTCTCTTGATTTTCATATACATTAAAATCTTTTAAGTTGGAAAACTGCGGTACTGAAAACTACATTCAACATAGTTCTAAAGAAAAGTGTCACGGAAATTTTAAAAAATATTTTTATTAAATAAAAAGGAAAAATATTAAGAAAAGGGAAAACATCGTAGTACATCCCTATACAACTGAAAAGAGGAAGAGAGGGAAGAGAGAAGGGCTGAAGGCATGAAACCGGTTTCTCCCCAGATGGCGTATTCGAGTGTTGCGATCACCAATATGAAACCTGTTTCAAAGAGACTCAAATTTTTTAAAAAATGATTTAAAAAAATTGCCAAGTGGCCATCATCATGATAGTGATATACGTATTCTGAATAAGCATCTTAAATGACTGAACAGGTGAAAGATCCGATCGTGCGATCAACAGGTAAAAGATCCGATACGTTTTTGTCTCTGATTTCATGACTTAAAATATCGTCTGTATTTATTAATTAGCTTATTTGAGGTCACCTCCTCGAGCCATTAGGATTCCATCTTAGAACGTAAAAATCCGATCATTAGATCCAAATTATTCTGGGTGGTTCGTTTTTTTTTTTTTTTTTTTTTTTTTTTTTTTTTTTTTTTTTTTTTTTTTTTTTTTTTTTNCATTTTGTGAGTTATTTATTATTTTTTGCAATGACAAAATTCAAATGAAACTGGTTTCAATTTAGAGAGTCAGCGTCAATTTTCTTAAACACCCATGATAAACAAGAAATGTTTTTTGAAAGTTTTAAAATGACACTTGTTTTGTCACAAACCTGACAAGTATTTGTGTTTCCAAAATGTAATATTCAGAGCATGAATAGCACTGACACAGGGATGGACACTTTGTGAAACTTTCTGTGATTCGTTCATTAACCACTTTTATTGTATGCAAACAATGCGTAAAAAAAAAATCTCACTCAAAGAAGAGCTTGTTTGGTGAAGTATTGGCGATCAAAACACTCGAATACGCCATCTGGGGAGAGACCGGTTTCATGTTTTAAGCCCTTCTCCCTTCCCTCTCCTCCTCTTCTTAGTTGTATAGGAATGTACTACGATATTTTCCCGTTTCTTAATATTTTTCCTTTTTATTTAATAAAAATATTTTTTTAAAATTTCCGTGATACTTTTCTTTAGAACTATGTTTAATTTAGTTTTCAGTTCCACATATTTTTTCAACTTTAAAGATTTTTATCTATATGAAAATCAAGAGAGAAACTAACATACTTCCTGTCTCTATGACTTTTCACACGCTAATGGGGAAAGCATGTCAAGTGTTTCCATAGGTAGAGAGTTCTGCTCTACGCCACCTGCACCCCATTTCCATCGCGAATAAAAGAGGGAAGCGAAGAAAAAAAGGATTACCCTGAATAACTTTTGATCCAATGATTGGATCTTTACGTTTCAGGACTCAATCTTATTGTTCAAGGGGATGACCTCAAAGATGCTAATTAATAAGTCCAGACGATATTTAAAATTACGAAATCAGACACAAAAACGTACTTTCGCTGAATAAACGTGTCTTTTTTCCCAACGGATTTGGTCTATCTGGGAAATATGTAACCAATAGTTTGGTCAGGAGAACGGTCCAAAGTTTTGACCTCCTTAATGTTAATTTTACTTTTGGCTTACTTCGCTATATCTCGAAAACTTTTTAAGCGAATTGAAAATTTTTTGCACACAATTATAAAATTCGTTTGTCGAAAGATAATTCCGTGCAAAAAATAACCTTTATTAAAAAAAGTTTTTACTTTATTTTTTCATTTAATAATGGTCTAAAAGATTTTGAAGTGTAAAGTATACAATTTTTACATCTTTTTAAAGAATATAGTTTTGCTTGGCAAAATACAAAATTTGAGCAAAATCGGTCGAATATATCTGACTTTTTTAAAAACAATTTCTCAGGAATTATTCAACCGATTTTGCTCAAATTTTGTATTTTGCCATATAAAATTATATTCTTTAAAATTATGCAAAAAATTATGTATCTTAAAATCATGTACGAAAAAATTTGAATTGTACAATTCACACTTTTTCGACTATTATTAAATAAAATAATAAACAGTATAAAATATTGACTAATAGCTATTTTTTTGCAAGAATTTATTTTTAGATGAGCTAATTTTATAATTATGGGCAAAGATTTTTCAATTCGTTAATACGTTTTCGAGATATGGTGAAATACTCAAAAAGTGAAATTAATATTAAGGGATCCAAACTTTGGAGTGCTCTCCTGACCAAACTATTGGAACTATTTTTCCCAGATTGCTGCCGCTCCCTATATTTTGGGGGTCAGAAATCTGAATCCGTCAGAAAAAAAGGTAGGTTTATTCAGAGAAAGTACGCTTTTGTGTCTGATTTTGTAATTAAAATATCGTCTGGACTTATTAATTAGCATATTTGTGGTCACCCCCTTGAGACATTAAGATTGATTCCTAAAACACTCATCCGATCATTTCGATCATTAGATCCGATCCGATCATTAGATCAAAAGTTATTCAGGGTAATCCATTTTTTTTTCGCACTGTATATGCACTGAATATAATATTTTGGGGTCTAAACAAGTTTTATTTTTCTTATTTTTCAAAAAATTTTGATTGTTATGTATGGAAGTGTAAAAAAAATTGATGCCCCCTCTGTTACATGAAACCTGTTTTAAATGGACTCAATTTTTTTTTAGAAAATTATAAAAATCACCAAGTGGTCATCATTATGATAACGATATGCATTTTCTGAATAAGCAAGCATCTTCATTTACTAAACAAGGTTTTTTTTCCAACTATTTTTAAATATTTCTTGTTATATATGGGAGTTTAAAAAACCAATTGGTGCTCCCTCCTTTATATGCAACCTGTTTCAAATAGTTTCAGATTTCGTAAAAAAAAATTAATGTTGGTTTTCTTGCTTGAATTTAAAACTTGTTAAAAATCCTCAAACATTTATCTGTTTATGTGATTTGAGTTTTATATCTCAAAACGCTAAATTGTGCATATTCTATCAAGAAAAGAAATAAACCTTTTGCCAAACACGGTAGACTTCAAAATCAACAACAAAATTAAACTTAAAAAAGAAGATAATAAGAAGATAAATTTTAGAAATCTCACTTTATTTGCATGAATTTTCAGATCAAGACTACTAATTAAATAATAAAGAAATACTTTTTTAAGTTAGACCAAATGGTCATGTTATTTTCTGAAAGAGGAAAAAGGAACGATTTTTTTTTTGTTTACCTTTCGAAATTATGTAAAGAAATTTCAACGAAAAAAGAAAAAAATCTGAAGTACGTGCTTGGAAATTTATTGAACCTAAAACTACTTCAAATTTTCATAAAAAGGAATTGGTTAAGATTCTTCAAATACAAGTATAAGAGACTACGAAAATTTATAGTTTTTTCGGTGACTAATTTTTCTTTTACGTTCAAAAAGTTGAAGATAAGTTATTTAGTAACTCCAAAACTAATTCGAAATTTAAACGAAGTTAGACTTTTTCACCTTCAGCTACAGAGTACCTGGTTGCAAAGAATCATTATACTGCTGCTAATAGTTTAATAATTTGACTTACACATTTAAAAAAACTTGATCATTGCCTTTAAATGACTAAAAACTTTTTGACCTCATGCATAACTTCTTTTATAACAGAGTCTTCCTCAAACATTTCTCTAAAAATGGGTCAAATTTCATATTTTTTAATGTTCTAGTTTTTACGTTATGGTAAAAAATCTTAAGAGGCGGCATTTTTCTGAAACGGTAGTGACGGTTCGGACGTTAGGAACCTTTTTCTTTAATGAGAAAGATTAATATTACTTTGGATATTTTAATTTAATAAAAATATATATGTATTTTATAATTTGTATGATTATGACTAACAACTGAACTGTTAATAAAGAATTAAAAAAAATGATCTAATGCCGATTTCCGTAGCCGTTCCACGACAAAATAATAGTTTAGATTTTGAAGATAGTAGACAAATTGTAAGTAAATTAGTTATTTATAGCCTATGTATTTTCCTTCCTTTTATTAATTTATATATTTATTTTTTGAATCATAGAGGATTGAAATAATTTTTCCCCGTGATATTTTGAATAATTTTTTCTCATTAAAATCTTTTAGGGCAATTTTTTTCACATACGCAAGTAATTAAATTTTAGCATAGAGAAGGAGACTTTTGGTAAATATAGAGTGACTCACGAAGTTTAAAATGCTAAATTATTATTTCCTCTTCAAAGTATCCAAAATACGCAGAAGGGAAGTTATCTTGAGTTGGCATTTTGATTTTTTTCTCTGAAGACAAAGATAATATATTTTTATTTCAGGATTTAAAGTAGCATCTAATTGTTTTCACTTAAACTTGGATATAAATGACAGAGATAGCTGTCCTGTAATAATGAATAAATAATAATACTAAAAATAAGCATTTTGTATTTTAAGATTACGAAAGCCATGTGTAAACATTTTTTTTCTCCACTTAGCAGTTTATGAAACCGTTACCCTTTAAATTAAATAAATCTCAAACTCAATGTAGATTTGAAGAAAAAATAGTAATTGCATTAATTATTAAAGAAAGCTCTTTTCTTTAGGAATGATGATTTTTCATTTCGATACTTGCAGACACTATAGTTCTGTTTGAAATTTTTTTGGAAACTTTGTTGACCCATAAATATTATTTTTTTAAAACTCTTGGAATTGCATTGCCTTCTATTATGATGTTCAACTTAATAATTAGGGCATGAAAAATATTGAAGGCCTCACCACAGGTTCTTTTAATTTTCTAATAAAATTAGAGGACCAGTAGATTTAATAGTTTTTACCCAGATGCAATAAAAATTGTCGACCCTTATTTTACAACCTCCGTTATGACACAGCTATTTGTTCTGGTTTTCTGTTTAACATAAATAAAATTTATGATTTTGCTTACTCTGAAAAAAAAACCCCTAAAGAAATGGTTTTAAAGGTTTTTATTAAATCTAAAATGATGTATTTATCTGGAAATGTGGAAATGTGATACATAAAACTTCCTTTACCCACTGTTCAAAATTCCAGATTAAATTACGGTAAAAGGCCTTGGCACCCTGAGTGCAACATCCCTAAAATCCATTTTTTACCGTAAAATTTTAGATCGTAGTTTTTTATAGTAATGTTTATTTCATTATAGTAATTCAGTGATTTTACAGTAAATATTACCGATATTTTTTAAACAGAAAATTTTGTTTTTAATAAAAGAAATAAATTACATAATTTCTGATCTCAAATCTGCTTTTTTTCATAAAATATCAATAATATTAGGTAATTCTAGTGAGTTTGAAATGAAAATTTGTTTTAGTTATATATAAATGTACAGATGGTTGACCATGTAAAGCGGAACGCAGATGGCGCCAGGGGTTAAAATTCGTCCTAAGATTTCTAGTTTGCAACATTCGATTGATTTTTACGCATAAGCTTGAAAAAGCGGGCCATCCAAGGTTATTATATCTATAGTGATTATTTTTTTTATATTTTTTATTTTGATTTGGTTATTCTAACTGTCACTATAACTATTTTTTATCTATAAGTGGACGTATCAATTTTAAGTCCAACTATGTGTATTTTAAGTTGTGTTTGCTGAAACATTATTTTTCTGAGCTTTTCAATTCTTATAATGATTTTCTCTTATTTGTCTGTCCATTATGGGGCCTCAGGCCACTGTCAGTTTTGGTTTTTCCAATGACAACAGAAAGGCTCCTATGTGTTGGAGGGCAGTGTGTCACCTGATAAAGTGCTGTCTTGCCAACACACATATCTTTATTTTCATTGCTTTTCCCTGCTTTTTTGAATATCTAAATAGTGATTATAATAAACACGTTATTTCAATTTAAATTTCATTGAAACAAACAACAAATGAATTTGGAAGACGCCACAAGCATGCTATGATGCGATAAAAAAAAAATAAAAATGAAAAAAAAATTTTAAAAAAAACGGCAATATTTTACACTAGTATAGCCAATAAGGGATAATTGGCGATCGAAATAGGCTGCAGGTGGCGTAGAGCAGAACTCTTTTCCTATGGCAACACTTCACATGCTTTCCCCATTAGCGTGTGGAAAGTCATAGAGGAAGGAAGTACGTTAGTTTCTCTCTTGATTTTCATATAGATTAAAATCTTCTAACTTGAAAAACTATATGGAACTGAAAACTACATTAAACATAGTTCTAAAGAAAAGTATCACGGAAATTTTTAAAAATATTTTTATTAAGTAAAAAGGAAAAATATTAAAAAAAGGGAAAATATCGTAGTACATTCCTATATAACGGAAAAGAGGAGGAGAGCCAAGGGAGAAGGGCTAAAGGCATGAAACCGGTCTCTCCCCAGATGGCGTATTCGAGTGTTGCGATCGCGAATACTCAAAACCCGACAAACTTTACACTTTATTTATGTTGTGACATTAATTTTCTTAAATTTGCTTCAGTCTCAAGATCTGTTAGAATTCAAAAATTACAGAAAACTCTTATGAGTGGTAAAATGACGGGTAAATTAAAACACAAATCACAATGAAAAAGGGATACTCCGGAAGTTTTCTAAACTTCTTCTGGTTGTAAGAAGATTGTTATTGTTTACATTCAGTCAACCATCCATTGTTAAAAAAAGGTGACATGGCTGCTAGGTTTAGAAAGAACTCGCTTTTTTGACAGTCCTGATTTGGTTTCTTTTTACTTGTTTATTACTGTTTGTTTTTGTTGCAAGCCGTGCACTATCATATTAGTGTTAGCATATTGTTCGAGCAGGGAGATTAAGTTCATTTTATAAATTATCATTTAAGTTTAAATTTCAAAGTTACTATATTGTTGACAAGGGAAGAATTTTATATAATAGCGACTCTTTTTTTCTTTCAAATGACAATTTTTACGCCTTGAAATGACAAGTCTTCAACTGACGATTCTTATAACGACTCTTTTTTAACACAAATAATAAACCAGATAACAAATACACTTATACAAGAAACACTACTCAAGAGAGTCACAAAACACAATAATCACGCTGTGAGCCAAATGGTTTAAAAATGAGCTAATTTTCTATTTTACTCCACTAGTCGGGTAATCGGGTGATTTGACTTTTTCAAGAAAAAAAATCCCCGATAAAATAGTAGTACATCTATGACTTTTCAGAAATAATATATATTACACATTTTAATAAAATCTAACAGTTTCTATGTTGTTTTATCTCAAAGAGGCCTTCGAATCTTAACTTCACGGTCTAACTAACACCTTCTATAACTGAAAGCCTCCACACGGTTTTTTATAGGTTGTCCGATCAGACCACTGTGAAGGATATCAACTTTCCGAACGAGTCATATAATACAAAATCTAGTTAAAATAAGAAAGTGGTAGCAAATATATGACTAAAAATTTGTTTTATTTATGAATATTATTGGTTTGCATACCTGCCAACTTTTAATCCTTTCAAGGATGATTTTCTCCAGTGGTAGTAAATTTACATTTAAAATGCAATTTTAGGCAGTAGCATTCGCTGTAATTTAAACAAGCTTATGCGGATGACTTCAGTAGTATTACATATTAATGTATATGCATAATTTTTCTAAAAATAGTGGTGGATTAAAAATGTTGTAAATTAAGCTTATAAATGCAAGGAATATATAGAAAGCATATATTTTACTACCACTTTAAATATAGAAATAAAATTTTACGCCAAATGCGTAAAAGTTGGCAGGTATGGGTTTGCCTTATTCACTTGTCAACCACTACAGATTCAATTCTCAAATATATATGATGAATTTCTCTCACTTACATTTATAAAAGGTTTTGGGTTCATGCGCACAACTGGTTCACTTTTTTAACAGTCTGCACTGACTACTTATGAAAGACTGCGGAGGCTTTTTGATGTAGGAGGTCTAACCCTACTTGTCCCTACAGTATCTATATTTTTATTTAAATGAAATACCCAAGAAAATAACAATATCTCTATATTTAAAAAGTTATTGTATGATTGTTTCCTCAAACGTGATGTTTAACAAAATNGTCGGCTGTTCAACAACGGTTATAAAATAAAATAAATGAAATACCCAAGAAAATAACAATATCTCTATATTTAAAAAGTTATTGTATGATTGTTTCCTCAAACGTGATGTTTAACAAAATGGAAAATTATATCTACTGTTAATTTTAAAAGGGCAAACTCTCATAGAAGTCTGTCAAGTTCTTCCCCTGTTACTACCGGAGACGATTCGTCAGTTAGGCGGAATGTAATAATTGATTAACTCACTCCCACTGACTAAAGATTAATGTGGGTTTGAAGGCGAATATCCTAATGGGCGATTCTCCCAATATTTTCCTTTCCATAGCTTGTTGAGATGTTTTTTCGGAATCTAAAAAAATATTATTTGGAATAAATTACCAAAACTGTATAGGGATAGGGGCTAAAACATTGAAATGGGGTTGTTTCTCTTTAAAATTCTTTTTATTTTCGCAAATTTATTTTGAATTGAAGAACAAATTAATAATCTTAACTTCTCTTTTTATTTAGTATTGGTATGTTATGTTGGCATGCGTTGCTTCATGACTATCGTAAATCAGCTGAAGAAAGAAATAGCGAAAAAGCACATATAAAATTTATTTAAGCCATTTGAAATAAAAGTCAAACATGTCACTTGGATAGAAACAAAATAAACAAACATATTCAATTAACATTTTGAGCAATTGATATTTATAATACACTTAAAGCATTTATCACACATATTTGCTTCACTTTTAATTGTAAAAAATTTTTTTAATTGTAGTTCTGTAGAATCTGATGAAAGTAATAGTATCTTTGAGTTGCCATTTTATTTTTGTAGTATTTCTTAAGATCTTTGAAATAGTTTCTTAACTTATTAAATTATTTTTCTGAAGGAAACAAATTTCATGTGTATTTAATGAGCAACATTGAATTCTAAATTACTAAATTGTAGCTTTGATATTTTAGATTACTGGATAATTGATTTTAAAAATGAAAAATTTTTAGTCGTTTTTCAAATTACTTTAACTACCTAATTTTGAAATATAAATATAACAGCGTGGTTGGATTTTGTTAAAGGTGTAAAATCCCTAGAATTAAAAAAGTTTCTAAGAACATCTTCAAAAAATGTATCTAATGAAGTTTTCATTGCTGGTTATTATTTTTTACTTGTAAATTAAAAGCTGATTTCTGACCGTTAAGATAAGAAATAATTTTCCATGCTAAAAATATTGGAAATCATTTTATCATATTTCAAATAACTATAAAAGTGTATTAGTTATATCTTACTAGTACCAAAATACGAGATGTACGTATCTCGGATCAAAATAAGTGAAATGATTTATTTTAATTTCATTTATTCATTTCACCAGAAAAATACAGCATTTGATTTCTTTGGTTTCTAAAATGTAGTTTAAAAAAAATAATTAACATCAGAATTATTAAATTTAAAAAAAGTTAATTTTAAGCATTTTTTTTTTGTTTGCAATTTTGAGTGTTTATGTTTTTATCTTTTTTTTTATTGTGAATGTGATACATATTTAAAAACTATAATATATATAAGGAACATCTTTTCGTAACATATGTATGTATATATATATACACATATATCGATAATTGCAATTAAAATAAAATACAGCTTCTTTTTATTTTTCAAATTGGTTGCTACGGATGCATCTCCACGACTTTAAAATTTAAGGAACATCTTTGAAGTGTAATACAGAGATATGGCATGAGCAGAATATAAGAACCATGATAAGTTAATATAATTTCCTGAAAAAGAAAAAAAAACATTTACTAAAACAGGAACAATTCTACATATATATTATTATTATTAAAACAAACTAAATATTATTTATTGTATAAAATACGATTGGTTATTATCCACTACAATGTTACAAATATTAAGAACTGATGAGTGCGCTGAGGTGACTGTGTATACTAAGGTGACTAAGTTTTGTAGTATTTGTAGCTGCATATGTAGTATTGAATTTATTGTTAATTAGACTTTTCATGTACCGATCAGCTCTAAATGTTTAAATATAGCAAGACTGAAAAGAGCAAGAACTGATACGAAAATCTCTCATCATAGCATGTTTTCAGAAAGATCCAAATATCAATGATTGCCAAGATTTTTTTTCAACGATTATAACTTATGAAGAGGACTATGTTTTCATTCTGCGAAATTAAATTATGAATAGTTTAGTGATGAATAGTTTATAATTTAGAACAGTAAAAGCTTAACTCAAATTTATTACTTCTCAATGAAATCAGCTAGCTATAAGCGAAATAGTTTTACTACCAATTTTTACTTTCTTGCCTCCTACTTTCAGCCTTGTTATTAGTATGGGTAAAACTTCTGATTAAGATGCCTGTTATCGCAGACAAATATAGGCACTCCTTTAATGGGTATAAAACTTCCGAAAGCGTTAGGGAGCTACAATTTTCGAGGATGGTAGTTTCAAGAGTATATAGAGAATAAATGGATGGTGGGAAAAGAATATAACAACTAACGAGTGGACAAACTACAAAGTACACCGTAAAAAGTTATGATTTACAGATGTCACCATTTTTGGTGTTGAGGGAAACCAAATAAATTTTTAAGTGCAGAACTGTAGCTATATCTCGCAAAAAAACTATATGGAATTGACAAAATAAAAGCGTTTTGAAAGAAATTGTGCAAATATATTACTAAAAAAGTGCTCGTTTTTTAAACGATATGTTTTTACAATGAAATCATAATTTGATTCGAATGTGCATGAAAATACATGTTGTCAGTGAACAAACAAACATAGATTGAATAAATAAATAAATAAAACTATAACATTGAAAAAGCAAATAAAAAATGTGACTACATGCACTGTAAAAATTTCAGTTTTCCTCACCACCAAAAATGGTGGCAATTATGCACCAAATTTTTTGCAGTGTAAAATTAGCTTGAAAAAAGCTTGTCGTGAGAAGGCTCGGCCGTATTAGAAAAGTCATATATTAACTCAATTGACTACCCACTGATTAACAACAACCACAGTACTAACTATTTTTGCAGTTATCAAAGTACTCTCAATGAGCGCACAAAGAAGCACCGCGCTGCACAATATGCATTTGTATATTATTGTCTATACCTAATTCAATGGCTTTTCAGTGCTTAGTTCAACTGAGGTGATTTGCTATCTATTACTTTAACAAACAAACGTACCTGTTCCAGTGGCACTTGTTAACTCAACAAGTGTAGCTGTTAATGCATCTGCGGTCTTTTTAGCAAATTGCAATTTTTCAGGAGATATAACGGTAAGATCATCACATTTTGAATGGTAACATTTCTTCATTTGACCTCTGAAAGGACCTATTGATAAAAAGAGAAAAAATAATTATTCTAGGCTAGATTATTTTTAATAATATTTCGTAATATTTTCTTTGCGTGTCCTATGTTAATAGTATTCAGCATTGATCAATAGATAAACAAGCATTTAAAGAATTCTTTTGTTTAGATTTTAGCATTACCTCAAATTTATTTCTCATTTATTGGAGTTAATATGTAGTGTAAGTTCTCTGCTTTCATTTATGGCATATTACGGTATCCTGGAATCAGATTATACTTTCACCTTCTCCCATATTACCTAACATATCAATTCCCTATATGAAATATATA
Source organism: Parasteatoda tepidariorum (assembly GCF_043381705.1). Lineage (NCBI taxonomy): Eukaryota > Metazoa > Arthropoda > Arachnida > Araneae > Theridiidae > Parasteatoda > Parasteatoda tepidariorum. The sequence continues at coordinate 28,149,026 of NC_092215.1, read as the reverse complement.
GTAGCAAGGAATTGAATTGGTAATGAGTACTTACCATTGAAAAAAATTATTTGTTTTAAAAGTATTTGAGGTAGAAAAATTCGCATGTTTCAAGCACGCAAAACTGGACCTTTAATTTCAAGACTCACCACCTGAGAATGATAAAAGCAAAACATATTTGAAAAAGAACAACATACAAAGCTGCCAACAAAAAGTAGCAACGAAAAGAATGGTGGAAAAAAAAAAACAAAGCAGAAAACCGCGGTAGCTGATAGAAACTGTAGAGGCCCAAAAATTCAAATCAGGATACAATTCTACACAGAATGAAAGGTACGTGTGAAAACTGATGTCATTAACTAAGGAATCAGCATTCTTATGAATGAAAGAAGATTTTAGAGCGTGAAATTGGGTTGATGTAACAAGCGTGGAAAGAACTTTGGAGTTATTAAAAATAAATTTATACTCAGGGTCCTGACAATCGATGATTTATTGAATTCTAGATGTCGAATATATCTGTCACGTTTCCTTAATTTATATTTTAGAGCGCGCTTGGTTCGTCCAATAAAGATAATGTTGCATTAGCTTGATGTGTGGTAAATGCCCCATCGATTATCAACACTGATACCTTTATCGCTAGTTATTAATTTGAAACATTTTTTAGTTAAATTTATTCATTAAAATGTGAATTATGAAGCCTATTATGTAAAGCGCTCCCGCAACTGCCCGTTGTGGACCAAGGGGGTCATGGAGGTTAAGGCCCCACAATTTCGTGACCACAACGCATGATTGTGGCAGTGTGATCAGCACTGCTCACCGGCCACTTTTACTTCCCAGACAAACTGTTATCCATGGATCTGAAGCTGGGAGGATAAAGCTGGTATGCATTGTAAACTGTATATATTTTTTTGCCAGATTCTTAATCCAAACTATAATTTAAGTTATGTTTTTAATTTCAATAAATTATAACTTTGAACTCTCTTCGACTAAGTTGCATAATTCCTAAAGATAATATTAAGAAAATGTTTACAAAATAAAACTCGAAATATTTTTTGTTATTCTCGAATACTCATAAAAGACAATATTTAATTTATAATATCCTTCCATTTTCCTAAAAAATATCTAACTCGAAAAATGATTGTATAAACATAGTGCTTCGTAATCGTTACTCTTAATATATATTTTTCGATTCAAAGTCAAAGAGAAAGCATGCACATTAGAAATCTAAATGAATATTTTAGCGAAGGAAAAAAAAATGCAAGATACATAACCTCTTCATTATCTCGATCCACATATGTGGACCTTCGCTTCTTAACATCTAAAAATACGCTATAAGAAAATTTATAGCTTTACCCTCACTGAAACATTCGTGGAAGTTTAAGCTTCTTTGAGTTTCCAATAGATACAGAACATGTAAGTTATTTGATTAGAATTCCACATAAACAGAAGTGATTTTCACAAAACGAAGCTAAATCCATTTGCTGGAAACGTAAGTAATTTTAAATATTATATAATTCAGATATTCTAAAAATAATTATTCTCCTTTTGACGTGGTCTGTGATCAGCATGAAGCCTTTAAATTTATATTTACTTAATATTTAAAAATAATACAATCAAGAACATGCAGGTCCACGTATGTGTACTTCTGTACGCATGGCGAAATTTAAGATAGCGTAGCAGTCAAGTAAAATATCATAGTATTATGAGTATTACATTTTATATCTATATAGTAATATTTCTATGAGTATTTTAATTAATTGTTCTATATTAAAGTACATTTATATATTTAATAACTTTAACTTTTTGTGTTTCTTCCCATGATTTTGAAATTTAAGCCCCAAGAATTAAATATTTTTTAATGTTATGATTAATGTTAGATTATTTTCAATAATTATTTATTTTGCGCGGTTTGCATTATTAAAATAGCTTTGAAACTGAGATTTATTGCAATATTTCATTAAACTTAGATAATAGTATTAAAAAAAAATTTTTTTTTGATAATTATTAAATATATTCATCGTTGTATTTAAATAGACCATGATATAACAATATGCATCATTGTTCTTATTTTAGGTGCAGTTTAACATTTGAAGTATTTATATTCTTTTACTTTGCTAAAACCTGAAGTCCACGTATGCGCACCTAAAATTGTTAGTCCTCTGGCAGTATAATTCCTATTTTGTTTATCTCATGGCAGTAAAATCGAAATTCGGAACAGTGAAATATTTTTTTACTATATTCCTTTATACTTTATACTTCGGAATCTTTATCTANATGCAAAACTGGCGATATATCACGATATATAATTTCTAATATCGCCCAGTCCTAGTTATGATTAATGTTAGATTATTTTCAATAATTATTTATTTTGCGTGGTTTGCATTATTAAAATAGTTTTGAAACTGAGATTTATTGCAATATTTCATTGAACTTAGATAATAGTATTTAAAAAAATTTTTTTTTTGATAATTATTAAATATATTCATCGTTGTATTTAAATAGACCATGATATAACAATATGCATCATTGTTCTTATTTTAGGTGCAGTTTAACATTTGAAATATTTATATTCTTTTACTTTGCTAAAACCTGAAGTCCACGTATGCGCACCTAAAATTGTTAGTCCTCTGGCAGTATAATTCCTATTTTGTTTATCTCATGGCAGTAAAATCGAAATTCGGAACAGTGAAATATTTTTTTACTATATTCCTTTATACTTTATACTTCGGAATCTTTATCTAGAGAGGTAGGATTAAAATCATCAAAACATGTTTGATCGCCAACTGAAACTTGAAGATGATTTTGAAAAACACCTTTCATCTCCACACAATATCCAATTAAACACGTTAAGGTTTTTTTTAACCGGTAATGAGCGACCATAGAAAGGGGCCTGTATTTTATAACCGTCGTTGAAAAGCCGACCCAAATTTGCTTTGGGTTTACGACTACTAATGTTCAACTCCGTAGCCTTGTAATTTTGAACCCAATACAGAAGACAAGGAAAATGCTAGTCCAAATATTGAGAGAAATTTGCCTTCGTGGAGGACTTTTTGATGGGAACTAACCCGCATTTGCCTTACATGGAGAGAAAAACCACTAAAACCTCCCGCTGTTAGCTTGACGTCAAGGGGACTCTAACCCATGATCCGTCAACCACTGAGGGTATTTTACGTCAGCACTGTGATCGGTGCGAGCCGGATGTGGAATTAGTATCGACCAGCCATCGCTGGGATTCGAACTCGGTTCACCTCATTGGAAGGCAAGCGCTCTATCCCCTGAGCAACCACGGATCAAAGGGGCCTATATGTAAAGAAAACGCACATGAAAAAATTTAAAAAATATATTTGTTCTTATCAGGAGGATATTTTCTTCTTTTATTTACCACTTTGGTTTCAAAAACGAACTCTGTCTTTAATTCAAATCAAAATATAAAGTTTATATTATTAACATATTCTGGTAGAAAAAATGACTTGTTTCTGCAAAATAAATTTAATCAAAGAAACACTTGTGCTACCACTTTTTCTTTTTTTTTTATGAAAGAAACCGCCCTTAAAAAAACAATAGGCCTCAAATGGGGTAATATCATCTTCTTCGTTCAATATTAGTCAGATTTTAATAAAAAAAAAATTTCCATTTTCTATCTCAAGTATTTAGTTTGGAATTCTTAATGTGCAGATTCTTTTGACCTAATTTTTATAAGGTTTTTAAACATATATATTAAGGGCAGCTTTTACGTATCACCATCTGCAGTTGGGGTTTCCATAACAAATTTGAAGCTAATGGGTCAGAAAAAAAATTTCTTCCTCACCTGTATCTGTTAATAGAACAGCATTCAAAGATTCTGGGAAATGAGAAGATGAATTATGGTACCAGAATGTTGCGTGGTCACTTGTTAAAAAGTTGACATGTTTTTCAATCACAGATGGTTCTGGTATAGAATTTCCCATGTCTACTTGTAAGTTGAACAGTTTGTATTTGCTGTCTCCTAAATCTTGCCATGCATTCATGAGTTTGTCACTTAAATTGTTATCCATCTCATTTCTTGATATCATAGCCAGAAAATTGCCTCGATTTCCAGTATTATTTACGAAATACTTGAAACCTGGTAAAGACTTAAAAAAGATAATATAAGTTCTTCATAAAGCCAAATGAGTGCAGATAATAATTATAAAATAATTAGAGTTTTTCCATTTCACTGGCGCAATTAAATTCAGCTATTTAATTTATCTGTGTTTTACAATTGTTTTATTAAAAAAATAATAGTAACCTGAAAAAATAATAAAAAATAATAATAATAAATAATAATAATAATAATATTAAATAATAATACAAAAAAATAATAAATAATAATAAATAATAATAAAAATACTAATAAAAATAGCAATAATAGTAAACAAAATAAATTACATTACATTAAGAATTACATTTGAATTTACTTGAGCCCGGTGACTTTATATTGGCAATTTTATCTCCTGCACCGGTGAAATTGAAAAGTACGAAATAATAAGTTCTTCATATGGCAGAATAAATACATATAATAATTATAAGAATAATTAGATATTTTCCATTTTCCCGAAGCAAGTAAATTTAGCTATTTGGCGTGCGAACCTTGCAAAGAGCAACAAATTGATATGATATTAACTCCATAAGTCCTCAAAAGTTCCCCGAAGAAATATCAAAACAAGCACCATCAACAAGAAATTATGAATCTTGCTGTTTTCATGTCAGGTAATCTAGGTTGTTACATCATCCACTGGAATAGCCAAGAATGTTTTTCAAACGAATTGTGATTACTATTGGTCCGGTGGCAAATTACAATGTCATTTTTCAACCGTTATTAGAATACATGGAATACACCAAAGGTTACACATGACCACCAAGCTACAAGCTAACCGTATTAATTTGATGATTGGTCCATTTTGAACAAGAATCCATGCCATGAAGAAACATTTTTCATGGTTATGGACCCATCATTAATTTAAAAGAGTACTTTTTGAGAACTAGGATATTTGACTACTTCTTTGAATATGCGTCTCACTCAAACTCAACTATTAGCTCTTACACACTGAAATGACTCATATAATTAAGCTATTTCTTTTCAGTCATATACTGTTTAACAAAATAACACTTTCCACCTCTTGTCTAGAGCACCGTAAGCTTCTATAGTTAAAAGGTTAAACTATAGCTTAATTTTTCGGATAAGTAAACATTTAGAGTATGTTTTGATTCGATTTGGCATGCAAACTATTAAAATCTCTCTTCTTTGAAATGTACCGTTTTTTGTTCTATGGCAGCAAGCAGTCTTAAATTTTAAGGCGTGAGTAATTCTTTCCTTTGAAAGATAATACGGTACAACCAATATTTTCACAAGCCCTGAAAAAGAAATGCAGCCTATTGTCTCAAGCAGCGCCTTTTACTTTCCTAATGCAGTGCTGTAAAAAGATGCACATTTATATATTGCTAAATTATTCCCTTTTGACACTTCTATGTATATTTATAATTAGTTTTATTACATCAATTTATAATGAAGATGAATAATGCGGTGATGTCATTACATGAACATCTATATATTGCTAAATCATGCCTTTTGTCACTTTAGTGTATATTTTTTTTGCATCAATTTATAATGAAGATGAATAATGCAATGATGTCATCACATGAACATATATATATTACTAAATCATGCCTTTTGTCACTTCAGTGCATATTTATAATTAGTTTTATTGCATCAATTTACTATGAAGATGAATAATGCAATGCTGTCACCACATGCACATTTATATATTACTAGGCATGCCTTTTGACACTTCAGTGTATATTTATAATTAGTTCCATTTTTGACCTCAATTTTTGACATTACTGTTTGAAGAGTTGGTTACTAGTTTTGATTCGAAAAAATTACTTAAAATTTGAGATACATTCGAGTTTTTTTTATTTACAAATTGAGTAAAATATAGTTATTCTGGAAGAGGATATATTCAATTCTTCACGAATTTCTCACTATCAAATATAAATATACATGGTGTTCCGTAGTACCGTACTTAACATATAGCATTAGTACAAACAAAAAGCAGTAATTGAAATATTTACATGGAAAGAAACTTACTTCTGCATAATCTATTGGAAGCTCTTGAGTGTTAGGAACATCATTATAGTTAAGAATGCCATCTAAGATAAAAGCACCTTGAAAACGTGCTCTTGCTCGTTTCAACTCTTCTGGTATCAAATAATGATCAACAAAATAATTGCTTCCCATGGCACCCTATAATGAGAAATTGATTTATTAACATAAATTGAAGAAACTGGAAACCTGAAAATTTCACATAGTTTTAAAATAGAATATTTGATGCACCGATTTTTAATTTTTTTAATTTATAATGCAGTAAAATAGGGTCAAACCTGAATATCTAAAAGCCTTAATAAGCAGAAAAACGTCAAGTACCCTTCTCTTAGTAAGAGATAAAATGTTGCAAGAACTCAACATGAGTGGGAAAATGTTGCATGAAACTTTAATATTGCTATCTAAACAAATAGGGTATTGAATGCAGCTCTCATAGAATGATATTATTTTCATCATTTTAAAAATAAAATACTTACATTTTCTTCGTGATCAAAAGCTACAAACATAAGGGTATGATTAAGTCTGCAACGAGCTTCGGTTATAATTCGAGCTACTTCTAACATCACTGCCAAACCACTTCCATTGTCATCCACACCTTCAAAAATAAATTGATAAAGTTAATAAAAATAAATTAAATAGGACATAAGCTCAATTACTGCTCAAAGCATAAAGCTAAATTTATGTATTGAAATTCGTCTCTTTTTATTGTTTAATATGTAGGTAGGTACTTTATTTATGTTGTACTAGAGCTGCACAATGGGCTTTTGGCGACGGTCTGGGAAACATCCCTGAGGATAATCCGAAGACATGAAATCGCAATTTTGATACTCTGAAGAGGAGATGTCAAAGTCTCAGAGAGGCCGACTGTTCTGGATTCGACAAAATATTTTAAAAAATGACAGAGAACTACAAACTAAAATATGCAGATTTCCGGTTAATTTTGCCAAATTTTTACAAGGCTCAAAGCGGCTTGATGGGGACAAAGTGTTGTATCAATTAAACCTTTGAATTATTTAGAAGTACAGGTGAGTAAAAACCCTAAAATTTGAATTTATTAAACCAAAAATCATACATTAAAAGAATACCATTCGAAAATAATTTATCCGCTGTGCGGACCAAGTTGGCCTCTCTGAACTTCATGTAAATAAATTTTCATTTAGCAACAAATGTTTTAAAGAAATTTTACGTGGCCCAATTTTAAAGATCACACTTGAAGCATTTCAGAAATAGTAATCTTTATACTCATCGATTTTGCATCGATCAAAATAAGAGTAGGAAGTTAAAAGCTCTTTTCCACTTTAATGCCATCTTAAATTAAAAACATTATTATATAAATTTCACAATCCTATAGCATTATTTCAAAATTTCTGGTATTACCTCTAGAAATAAGTTATTAACTTCCTTTCCTCATTTTAGTCGATCCAAATTTTGCATGGGTAAAATACATGTCATGATAATGTGTAATTCTGGTATTACCTCTAGAAATAAGTTATTAACTTCCTTTCCTCATTTTGGTCGATCCAAATTTCGCATTCCAAATTTTTGAAACATCATTTCAAAAAGCTTCAAGCTCGATCTTTTAAATTGTACCAACTGTTTTGCCATCTTCCAAAACATTTGTTGCTAAAAGAAAGATTACTCTTATATTAAGCTAGAATAGAAGTACTTCCATATTTTTGTCCAACCCCTATAATTGTCGTACCAGATTTTGCGTTTTTTGGAAATCACACTGGCAAGTTTTCTTGCCAACCTGCGTTCATTTCTATGATATTAGGGGTGTCAATTTGCTTCGCGTTGTAGGCAATATTTTTTTGTCGTAGCAAAATTTATGAATTAATATAAGATTCTTGGTAGTAAATTTTATTTAAATTTATTTTACCAATTTCTACGCAAAAGTAATTCAAACGTTTCTATAAACTGCCCTTTTGTTCTTGCTGTCACACGATGAGCCATTCAAATTGTCGGCTAAAATAACAAATATTCTACAAGTTTTAGTTTTTAATTCATTGCTACTTTATAAAAAATAACGAAAATACATATGTACAAATATTTAATTTGATTCAGAATATTAAATTTGTAATTATAATTTAAAAGTGAAGATTTGGTAGAGGTCGAGAGACTACCACCAGGGACTATATCTGTGACTACCACTTACCATTTGAATCTGGTACAGTATCGTAGTGAGCACCAACAAGTACGATTTCATCATCCAATCGACCTCTTTGAGATCCAGGAATTACGCCAATAAGATTTACACCTTCATTAGTTTCTTCAGTTCCATTCTGCAAGAAATTAAGAGACTCTTGAGACAAAAACATAGACAATGACACAATTATTTTGCATAGACTGATAAATTCTTCAATAATAAAAAAACACTAACATAGACTGGCAAGCATTTTATAGATAAATAAAATTTAAAAGAACTCTTTAAAACGATTATTTTTTAGAAAATAACTGATATATCAATTTCATTTCACGTTGTTTCTAATTGGGTCCTCCTTGGTCGAGTGGTCTCTACTAAAAGTTCTTTATAATTTGTCTAAAGTATGAACTCACCTAGCCATTCGTTTTGACCCAGGGTGGTGACTATGGTAATAAGGTATAACTATTTCAAGTAGGGGTGTGGGGTCATTGTTTAGGGCTGGTTTTGACTCAGGTAGGCGAGAGAAAGGGAATGTTAGTCCTAGAGTGAAGAGAAGCTACCCTACCGAAATGCGTTATTCTTGTTTCCATAGCAACAGATGGCCTCAGATTTTGTTTGTGGGGAGAGTTCTTACAGTAGACAAACTATAGAGTGAAGGTTGCAGGTCAGAATCTCACCGTATACTTGGATGTATTTTTGTGATATCCTTCTCTAATTTGTGCTATCTGTTCTTCATCTTGGTAAGTGTTTATAAGCCGTCATTTTATGTGAGCATTCAAATCTGCTTATGTATGAAGTAAAAAATGCATAAATAAATTGTTAATAATATTCTAAGTTAACTGACATTAGTCAGTTAAGCTCCCTTTAGTTGTTAACGTTGAGGAAATTGATTACAATCGATTGGTAAGGCGATAACCTGCCCTCAAAGTTGAGCACTTTACAGTAGAACAGTTTAACGAGAACCGAAACCGTGCATCCTTGGTTCTTATGCAGGCTGACAAAAGTGGTCAATCACCCGCTTACTGACCGCTTGCCAGTGATGCTTGACTTCGGTGTTCTAGTGGGAACAGTGTCTTTACAGTCAGTCCACTGTGGGACTAAAGATTTTCGTTTGAGTTTCCCATTAACGGTAAATACCCTTTTGTACTGTTTAGATTTTTGAAAAAATCAGAATCGTAACATGAAGATAAGACAAAAGCATGAAGTTGAAAACATATTAGCTATCATCAAAAACTGGAAAAGGAAATAATTAATTTCAATTGAAAAAAAAGTAATAAAACATTGAAATAGTGATAAAAATCAAGATACAATGCAAAGATTTTGGCGAAACTATAAAATTACATTAAAACTAGAGAAAATGGAAACGTGAAATGAGCATAATTTGAGAATTATGAGAATATGAACTATTAATCATGAGAATATGTAAAATAAAAAAAAGCGTAGTCTGACAATAAAAAAAAAGAAACGACTGTTGAAAATAAATACGATATTCAATGTTTTCCAAACAAAATACAATCACCAATGGTATCAATGCAATACGCAAGTTTCAGTACTAATTCACGAAATGAAACATATTACCATACCGAAAAATAGTTAATTCCACTTCTTTAAAGAGAATTACGAAAAGTATTTCACGTTTTAACATTTATTTCTCATTTATTGAAATCGTAACTAATAAGTTTTGTCTTTGAATACAAATCTTCATAATAGTTTTACACTAAAAAGTTGAGATGTTGAAAGCATAAATTGTACTTGATTGCAGTTGAAAACGTTAAAGACCGGTCATTTATAGCAATTTAGAAGGAAGTAAGGTAATAATGAAACATATTATCAAACCGAAAAATAGGTAATTTACTTCTTTAAAGAGAATTACGAAAAGAGTTTAACATTGATTTCGTATTTATTGAATTCGTAACTAAAACGTTTTGTCTTTGAAAATCCATCATCATTATAATTTTACACTAAAACGTTGAGATGTTGAAAACATATAAACTGTACTTGATTGCCGTGGAAAGTGGTAACGATGGACCATTTACACTGAATTTAAAGCAATTTCCAAGGAAGTAAAGTGATATTAATCTTCCTATCATGAAAACATCTGCTTAGGCACGTTTTTCACATTTTTATCCTTCATTAAATTCAAACCACGATTCTAAGTGCTCAACAAAATAAATCGCAATTGCATAGGTGAAGGTATAGTTTTCCAAGTGTTGTTCAATTTATTTCTTCATTTCGGGCGAAACAGAAATTTCTTTTCCAGATGTTAACATATTGAATGCCACGCAAATTTTACATGGCTCGCCTGTCTGGCTAAACGGCAAATAGCTACGAACTAAATTTGCAAATATTAGACAGATTTTGCTAGTTTTTAAATGGTTTAGCATGACATATCTGAAAAAAGTTGCGAATTATATAAGTCTACGAATTGTTTAGAAATAGGGATGGATAAAAATCAACCAAATTGAATTTATTAAACCAAGAATCACAATTAATAAACTACCACTTGAAAATATTTATTCGCTGTCCGGAACAAGTTGACATCTCTGTGTATATGAATAAAAATATTTTTGTGTGTTCTATATTGCATTAATTTCTTCAAACCATTTTAGTAATGATAATAATATTAAAAAAATAAAAAGTTTACACGAATTATGTGTTTCTAATCTTGTCTTGGCCAGTCACCGGTGACCCCCGTGACACTACGAACAAACTCAGTGCCGGTCACCGGTGACCCCCATCACATTCAACGTGCTAAACGTCTTTTGGATGTTTTTGTCAAGCATAAGAACAGGTGTTCTGATAAGATTTCGCAACCAAAATCTCGAGGGGCAAAATCTCGAGAACGAAATCTCATACAGACGAAATTAGGCGTGGATAAGATCTCACGCGGACAAAATCTCGCGTGGATAAAATCTCACGTTGACTAAATATCACGTGGATTAAATATCACATGGATTAAATTTCGTACGTGAACTATATGATAACAGAAAATATCATATCAATGATGCTAAAAATTTGATTATGATCCTGCTTATGTCTTTTCAAACGGAGGAACGGAGGATTTTTTTAGAGGATAGAATATTTAGAATTTTAAATATTGATGATTATGGTAACAGAATAATGCATGACTGCATCATTGGTATTGAATATAATTTGAAATTGCAAGTTTGCGAACAATCTTGTTGTGAGATTAACAGTATATTTTTATCTTGCATATTTTGTAAAATATTTAAATAAATAAATTTAAAGAAAAAAACTTTAATCACCCCGCTATTGATCCCAAGTCCGAGAAAAATGAGATGGGAGTTTTTTTTGAGAGATGTCCTGTTACAAAATTAATGATCAGTATACACGGTATTATGTTCACGCGAGATTTTGATCTCGAAAGATTTTGTCCACTCCAAATTTTGTCATATAAATAAAACATATAAATAAATAATTATATATATATACACACA
>NC_092215.1:27991388-28136413 GCF_043381705.1 Parasteatoda tepidariorum | reverse complement strand
ATTATATATATGATTAAACTAACAATAATTAAAGTAAAAGCAAAGTAAGTCTGTCAAATTAGCAACGACTACATTTAAGTTATAGTTTTTTTATTTAATTACAACTTGATTCTGATTTTGTACGAATGGTTTTCTGAATCACCCGTCCCCTAGGGGTTAATAAACTGCCACTTGAAAATAATTATTCGCTGTCCGGCGCAAGTTGGCATCTCTGTGTTTATAAATAAAACTATTTTTGTGTGTTCTACATTGCATTAATTTCTTCAAACCATTTTAGTACCGATAATAATAATGAAAAACATTAAAACTTTACTCGAATTTTGTGTATTTTTTCTAATAACCTTGGCTTTGCCGGTCATGGGTGACCCCGTGTCTCTACGAACAATTTCAGTGCCGGTCACCGGTAACCCCCATGGCGTGTTAACGTGTTAACTTTAAACCAAAATTACTAAAGCAGGAATCTTACATTAAAACAAAAATATTGCTACCGCTAGGAAAGATCCGTGGTGGCTCAGGATTTAGAGCGTTTACCTTCCAATGAAGTGACCCGGATTCGAATCCGAGCGATGTCTGGTAGATACGAATTCCACATCCGGCTTGCACCAACCACAGTGCTGAAGTAAAATATTCTCAGTTTTAGACGGATCATGGGCTAGAATCCCCTTGCCATCAGGCTAGCCGTGAGATATTTTCATGGTTTTCCTCTCCATGTCACGCAAATTCTGGTTAGTTCCATCAAAAAGTCTTAATCGAAAGCAAATTTCTCCCAGTACTCTATCCAGTAGTTCCCTTGTCTTCTAGATTGGGTTCAAAATTACAAGGCTACGGAGTTAAACATTAGTAGTCGTAAATTAAAAATTTTGGGTCGGTGGTTCAGCGACGGTTATAAAATATAAAACACCACTAGAAAAAAATTACCCTCTAAAAATGCAAATGCATTTAGGTATATGTCAACTTATATACGGGAGCCGTCATGGTTCTGGGGATACAGCGTCTCCTTCCAATAAAATGAACCGGGTTCGAATCTCAGAGATGGCTGGTAGATATGAATCCGTATCCGGCTTGCACACACCACAGAGCTGACGTAAAATATCTTCTGTCGTAGACGGAACATGGGTTAGAGTTTCCTTGCTGTCAGACAAACCGTGGGAGGATTTCGTGATTTTCTTCTCCATGTAACTGAATTACGGGTTAGTTCGATCAAATCAACCACCACAAAGGCAAAAATTTCATCCAATACTTAAGCCTGGAGTTCTCTTGTCTGCTGCATTGGGTTCAAAGTTAAGGCTACAGAGTTGAACATTAATAGTCGTATATTTTTGCATTGATCCGAAAAGCTCCTTCATGGGAAGAGTAGTAGTTAAATCTAGTAAATATTCACTTAACGCATTCCCATGGGAATGGGACGGAAATGCAACATTTTGTAATAATAAGAAAGCTACCGCTATGAAAAAAGTGGAACAAAGCGTATTATTTATTATTGTCTAACGCCTTTTCAGAGTTACTATGATTTTGAAAAAATAATGAAGTAATAGCTAAGTTTAAATAAGGCCTGTGTAAAATGTTTAAATTTAGCTTTTACTTGAGCACTGCAAAAATATTCCTCTCATTTCTTGAAGCCATGTTCCTACAAATTGAATATTTTTTCTAGATGTGAGCAACTTGATTAAAATTTTTATTATTTTAGCAACTTAATTATCATTTTTGACATAAATTAATATTTTTAACATTAATTAGCATTTTGTAACCTAATTAACATTCAAAATCACATTCAAATGACTTGACAGAGTTGTCAACATCTGGAAATTTTTTTAAGTGATCGCAAAATTTGGAAAAATATCGATTGCTTTTAAAATTTTAGCAATCGATATTTTTCGATACTCATTTGCTTTTAATATTTTAAAATTTCATCAGATTTGCAAAAGAAAATTTCAATTTTAAGAAAATATTTATATTTGTGTGCCAAAACCCCTAGAAATGTGTTAACAAAGCTCAAATGGATGCTAACNTTTAACACTTTACCGACCGGCCGTCGATTAATCGACGTTTTGTTCTCAGCGCTTACCGACCGGTCGTCGATTAATCGACGTTTTGTTCTCATCGTATACCGACCGGCCGTAGATTATTCAGCGTTTGCTCCCCAGCGCTTACCGACCGGTCGTCGATTAATCGACTTTTGACCGATCTGTGGTGACTACGTTTTCCACCAATTCAGCATGCCCTGAAAAAAATTCAGCTGTCGTTTTCTCGAGTGCAGCTGGGTGCGACCAGATTTTCCTGCGAAAAGAGTCGGGATTTTTCATCGTGCAGCTGGGTGCGACTAGATTTTCCTGCGAGGAAAGTCGGGATTTTTTCATCGATATGAAGGCAGGGATGCCAACTGCTCCGCTTTCTGGAAAAGTTCTAATAAAGTGGTAGCAAAATATTTTGTAAGATTAGTTAAAGAAAGATAGTTACGCCTACTTTTTAATACAGTAACCAGTATATTGATGATTTAACGTTGCATTTTATATCATATTTGTAATTTTTGATATTTAGTGGTGAAGTCCGCGCGTCAGTCTAGGCCGAAACCGAGCCGGTGTCTCGGACGATCTGCAGCTGAACGGGCGGTGAAAGGGCATAGTATGTTCGAACCGCTACCGGTCGGTAAAGTGTTAATAATTCTTAAAATATTACGGTTAATTACAAAGATGCGTTTTACATAAACCACTGGATTATTTAACACGTTGAATGCCACACTAATTTTACATGGCTTGGCTGTCTGGCCAAATGATAAATACTAACTAAAATAACTACTAACTAAATTTGCATATGTTAGACAGATTTTGCTAGTTTTTTAAAAGGTTTAGCATGACATATCTGCACGTTCGTTGTAGTGGAACTGGGCGTCTGAGGATTTACGGCCCTTTATGACGTATCTTTCTTTCTTTTTTTCTTTCCTTGTTTATAAAAAATTGGACACCTGGCCCACGCAGAAAATTTATGACATATCTGAAAAAGTGGTGAATTATAAGAGCCTACGAATTTTTTATAAATAGTGGGGATAAAAATCTACTAAATTGAATTTATTAAACCAAGAATCACTATTAATAAACTGCCACTTGAAGAAAATTATTCGCTGTCCGGAGCAAGTTGGCATCTCCGTGTTTATAAATAAAACTATTTTTGTGTGTTTATATTGCATTAATTTCTTCATACCATAATAATACCATACGATAATAATATTAAAAAAATTAAAATTTTGCTCGAATTATGTGTTTCTAATTATCTTGGTTTTGCCGGTCACCGGTAACCCCATGGCGTGTAAACGTGTTAACTTTAAACCAAAATTACTAAAACAGGAAACTTACATTAAAACAAAAATATTGCTACCGCTAGAAAAGATCGGTGGTGGCTCAGGATTTAGAGCGTTCACCTTCCAATGAGGTGACCCGTGTTCGAATCCGAGCGATGTCTGGTGGATACGAATTTTACATCCGGTTTACACCAACCACAGTGCTGACGTAAAATATCTTCTGTGGTAGACGGAACATGGGTTAGAGTCCCCTTGCTGTCAGACAAACCGTGGGAGGATTTCGTGATTTTCTTCTCCATGTAACTCAATTACGGGTTAGTTCGATCAAATCAACCACCACAAAGGCAAAAATTTCATCCAATACTTAAGCCTGGAGTTCTCTTGTCTGCTGTATTGGGTTCAAAGTTAAGGCTACGGAGTTGAACATTAATAGTCGTTGTTGTTGTTGTTCATTTACGTCGCTCGAGAGCAGCACAATGGGCTATTGGCGACGGTCTGGGAAACATCCCTGAGGATGATCCAAAGACATGCCATCACAATTTTGATCCTCTGAAGAGGGGATGGCAACCCCAGTTTCGGCAGCCCGACGGCCTGCACGCGAAGTCGAGCACTTTACGGTAGAACAGTTTAACGAGGACCTATACCGCACACCCTCTGTCCCTACGCAGGCTGATCCAATTGGTCACCCACCCGCACACTGACCGCAGCCAGTGATGCTTGACTTCGGTGATTTGCTGGAAACAGTGTCTCAACGATCAGTCCACTGCGGGACCATTAGTAGTCGTAAACACGAAGTTCGGTGGGCTGCTCAACGACGGTTATAAAATAAAATAAAACTTATATACGGGCGTTGAAGAAACTCTTTTATTGTATTAGTAACAATTATAGTTTAAATTTTATTTTATTTTTAAAAACAATGAGTAAATCCATTTTCTGCAGAGAAGGTCGAATGTATATTTTTACACTGATCCGAAAAGCTCCTTCATGGGAAAAGTAGTAGTTAAATCTAGTAAATATTCACTTAACGCATTTCCATGGGAATAGGACGGAAATGCAACATTTTGTAATAATAAGAAAACTACCGCTATGAAAAAAGTGGAACAAAGCTGAAGGAAATTTTCTTCAGATTCGCAAAAAAATGTTCAATTTTAAGAAAATATTTATATATGGGTGCCAAAACCACTAGAAATGTGTTAACAAAGCTCAAATGGATGCTAACTTTCGCAGTCTTGTGAAACTGTAGCTGCCACTTGCTAATTTTATTCCAGGCTATAGCAATCTTCAGGGATGCTACAAGCGACTGAAAATGCAAAAAAAGTCCTAGAAACACAATTAATTTTTATTTATTTATTATCCCTTAATTATTCAATCGTAACTACCACGACGAATTACATTTCAAATTATTCATATTTAAACCTAAAACGTTATTTTGCGTAAGATACGTATTTCTTTAGACTATACTTTTATATCCAGTTTGCATTAGCAAACTGGAAGAAAAAAATATAAAAAGGTTTCTGCTTTTAATCTTTTTTAATAAAACTTCGAATTTTGGTAGTCACCATCTCTTGCATTGTCAGTCCCCTGTGTCAACCCTTAACCGCGCTTCAGATCGATTTAAAGATATTTGTACTCATAATATATTGTGGTGGTCACGAATAATTCAATTTTCAAAGCAAATGCTAAGACTTGAGTATTTAAGCTACCACTCTTTATAAGGAAGGAAATGTCCCCCAAATGGAAAATTAGTGCCTAATGGGTTTAAGCCATCATCTCCTACATCAGAAAGCCCCCACACGGCTTTTTATAAATAGTCTACGCAGACTATTTAAAAAGTGAGCCAGTTGTGCGCATGAGCCCCAAATTTTATTATAAAAGTAATTGAGAAATTTATCTTATATATTTGAGAAGTGAATCTGTAGTGGTTGACTAGTAAATAAGACAAACTAATCATATTCATGAATTAAAAAAAAATTAGACAAATATTTGCAACCACTTTCTTATTTTTACTAGATTTTTTATTAAAGGACTCCTTCGTAAACTGTTTTACCTTCATAGTGGTCTAATCGGACTACCTATAAAAAGCCGCGTGGAGGCTTTTAGGTATAGGAGGCGTTGGGACAGCTAAATGATATTTTCTAGCGTACTTAGTATTCTAGAGTAAGTTTTGCTTTAGTAATTCTAGTGTAACTAGCGTATTCAACTTTTTTTAAAGACGAGCCTCTGCCAGCGAGAAACAGAGATGTTTTATTAAATGCAAATTTCTTGTTTCTCCAAAAAAATTCAATTCAGAAAAAATAATTAAAAAAATATAAATTAAATTAATAGATTAAGTTCAAGGATTTGAGAGTATTTAATTCCTAAGAATTAAATAGCTAAGTTCCCAGTCTGTTAATCTGAATATTCCTTTAAATGGACACATTGAAATGTTTGGACAAACAAAAAAAAACATCTATCTTCCTGAATAAAAACATTTATCGCCCTGAATAAAAATATTTATCTCCCTGAATAAAAACATTTGTCGCCCTGAATATTCCCTTAAATGGACACATTAAAATGTTTGGACAAATAAGAATTTTTTTTTAAATAAAAGCATTTATCTCCCTGAATAAAAACATTTGTCTCCCTGAATATTCCCTTAAATAGACACATTGAAATGTTTGGACAAAGAAGAAATATTTTTTTTTAAAAATAAAAGTATTTATCTAATTTTAAAAACTATCTGAAAGAGAAATTGCGTAAGTTAAATCTATCACTTTATCAGGTTAGAATTTTTTTAAGTATTGACAGATTGAAAAGTATGTTTGAAACATTGACTTTTGTCTAGCTCAATTAATAACATTCTAACTAAATTAATATTCAAAACTAAACAACTCCTTTTCTTCTAGGCATTTCTTAAACTGCACTTTGCAAGCATTGGTCTTGATAATGTTTTTCCGGGAAGGTCACTTTCGCGGAAAATAACCGCTTGCCCCACCCTTCAAACATACGATGTCAAGGGCCTTAGACTATTTAAACCACAATGATTAAAAAGAACTTCTTAGTTCAACTGTTGGAATTGAATTAACCAGGAAAATGCGCATGACAACTTTTAGAAAGGAATCAAGAAATATTTCCCAAGAATTAGGAACTATCAAAGTTCAAATAAAGAAATACACTTATTTTCCTTGATATTCGCTTATTTTTTTGTTTTAGTTGACATTTTATGATCTAAACACATAATGGGGTGCGAAAATAAAATTTAACATTTGCGAAACCTATTATGAAAATTTCCTATCTTCTAAAACTACATTAATTTTTTTTAATGTAATCGTGAGATTACATTAAAAATGGGTGTGTACTCGATCTAAATAATTAAAAATCTTTTTTTAATGCAAATAAGCGTAACTTCTTATTACGCCATCTTGGGAAAAATTAATTTATTTATTGTTATATTATTAGGTCTTGAACTTACTGAATTAAAAATGAGTAGGAGTTATGAGTTGTTGTAATTTAATTAGTTTTAAATACGTTTTAAATTGTTCTTTTTTCTACTGAACTAATATACAATGTGTGTATTGTAATCGTATATCTAGCGGTAACTATTAAATAATAAGAAGATATGCAATTAAACAGCTTTTTTAAATTTATTATCATGTTCTGTCAGGCGTTCTAAAAGAATAATAATTTCATCTTTAACCTCATTTTTAGTGCGTTTCAACAGTATAAAGGTGTTAATAAAGTTTTAAAATCCAATATCTGGTTCTTTCCCACGTAACGCTTTATTATTATTTTATTAACCCTTAAATGCACGCCCAAGACTGTGCCCTGATCTTCAAAATAAATAAATAAAGCAAATAAACTAGTAAATAAATAAATAAATAATTGTAGAAAAGTTGAAACTTGAAAATAATTGTAAAATCTAAAATTATTTAACTAAAGTTTACGAACTTCGGTGATTTTTTTATTCCTAACTCAACGTGAAATGCACGTTTGAATATAGACATAGCTGAAAATAGTATTCAAGAAAATAGATATAGTTTTAAATGCGTGTTTGAAAAGAATGGACATAATGTGAAATGTGCCTTTGAAAAAAATAGACAGGCTCAAAATGTGTGTTTAAGAAACTTAACATAACACAAAATTCGAATTTTTAATGCTAAACAATGAAATGAATTTTTAACATTGCTCCTTAGAAATGAGCATTTAAAATCAACCTGAAAATTCGCTTGTATTTTTTTTAAAACTTAACGAAGAATAAAGCTAAATTTTTTAAAAGTACCATACTCAAAAAGAGTAGTTTAAGAAATGGAATCAAATTTACTTTTTAATTACGAATTTTAAGCAATGTCCATTTCCTAAATCATGCACATTTAGTGCTTTTAAATTTTTATAAATACACTTTTCAATTTAATTCCATTCTAAAAATTCTGTATTTTAAATTGAGTCCGAAATAAAAAAGTTCACCACTTTTTTAAGATATAAAAAGTTTCAGAAAAATATTTTGAAGCAAACGTTTTTCCGGAAGTCAGATTATTTTAAATAAACTTTTTATTTTCTTCAGAAAACTCTTATTTGATTTAAAATAAAAAAAATACATAACATCAATACGAACCTTACTTCTTTATTTCACAATACAATATAATGATGAGTCAAAAGCATTTAAAATTTATTTTTTGACCTGATTTTTCCCCGACCTCATCAGGAACTCTTAAGTAATCTTTGCCTTACTTTATTCTAGATTATTTCAATTCGATCAAGTCATTGAAATCGTCCTTTTAAAGTTTCTTTTGTGTTTAAAACAAGTTTCATCTTACAAAGAATTGAAAATAAAAATGTGTGAAAGGTATCAAATATCTCGACATATTTCGGTTAACATGTCTCGACAAAGAAGATAATTAAATTTGATTTCCTGGTAATCTTTGCTGGAGATAATAATTTTCGGATTCTATGGGAACTGGGTTATATATTTTTAATACTTTTAGCGGAATATATTAATTTTTAATTTGAAATGAAATTAGAACGAATGGAAGAATTATAAGATTATTACAGCAAAAATAATTTAATTTAGCACGTTGAATGCCATTAGGGTCACCGGTGACTGGCGAAGCCAAGATTTTTGGAAACACATATTTCGAGTAAATGTTCAATTTTTTTACTTTATTATCGTTACTAAAATGGTTTGAAGGAAATAATGCAATATAGAACACACAAAAATAGTTTTATTTACATACACAGGGATGCCAACTTGCTCCGGACAGCGAATAAATATCTTCAAGTGGTAATTTATTAATTGTGAATCTTGGCTTAATAAATTCAATTTAGTAGATTTTTATCCTCCACTATTTCTAAACAATTCGTAGGCTTATATAATTCACCACTTCTTTTAGATGTGTCATGATCTCAATCCCAGTGAGTTCTACTTTTATTTTCAAGACTCTCAAGTTAAATTCACTGAACTTTTCACATCAGACTTTTACTTAAGTTAAATTAAATTACATTAAGAATTATTTTCTGATAATATAACCAATTTATGCATACATATATATCAACTTTGCATGTTAAATTCTTTTGAAAATTCTATTGTATTTAATGAGCAATACTTCTCTGATAAAATATATTCACTGCATTTTCTCCAAATATGTTATTTCATCATGTATCAAGGTATGATTTATCTATATTCATCAATTATGCCTTTCATTTTTCAAAAATCAATTACTGTACATATCAAATCATGTTTTATCTTTATTTTTAATTTAAGTCTACAATCAATATTTCTAGTGTTAAGTCAATTTGTCAGCTTGCTTTTTATNAAGAACCACCTTAAAGATCACAATTCAAGACGAATGGGAAAAAAGCCGCTAACGGCCCCACGCGCCCAGATATATTTTGATGATGATGACAGATGTGTCATGTTAAAGCTTTTAAAAAACGAGCAAAATCTGTCATATATTTGCAAATTTAGTTTGTAATTATTTACTGTAAGGCCAGACGGGCAGCCATGTAAAATTAGCGTGGCATTCAACGTGTTAAAAATTTAAGCTAGTTTGTGGCATTTCATTTTACGATAATTTTATCATAGCGTCCTTATGTAAACTCAGGTTCTACAGCCTATGATATCCTAATGGTCTTTTCAAATTTATTTACACTGCTTGACGATTGCTGAAGAATAGTTACATTTTTCAGAAGAATTTGATTGAATATGTTGATTAATGAAATAAATAATTAAATTAAGCTGAAATTTGGCACTAAGAATCTCTGATTGCGATGAGACAAAATCACAGTCAAATTCAAATTTATGAAGATAGTGCTGCAGATTCATTCCGTAATTTCTACTTATGGGATTACACTTAAAAGAGAAGTTTATTAAGAATGCCGCAGTGAACTTTACAAAAGCTACCAACTCGAATATTTTTGTCATAGTAATGAAAATTCGAATGAATTAAGTACATTAATAATTAAGAAGACATCTGTTACATACAAGAGCAGGTGATAATAACACTTTAGATTATGTTGCTTTAATTAAGTATCTAAAATGCAAAACCTGCTGACTACTTCCTTGATGAAACGTGAGAAATTAAGAAAATATGACAACAGAGCGCATGATGACCTCCAGAGAATAATGACAGAAAATGCGATTTTTGCCTTAAGTATTGGATTGTTCGAGATGTAATTTCGTTTTTTTCCACAACAAGGGACTTAAATATATTTTATCACAACTAACTTCACCTTATAGCCACATAATCATTATAGATTTTGAAAGCTGATATTACAAAGCGTTCTTTTGAATAAGTTCGATTGCTTCTGCTCAGTAGTTTTTGATTGGTTCCCTTTCAAACATGGAAGTGAAACGCAGAATTTTTAACGTATTTAACTTTTTTACTATAAAAGCATAAAAACGCTGTTCAAGCAAGAAAAGAATTTTCCTATATGCATAAAGAAGATGAATTAACAGCGCGTCAGTGCCTAATCTGGTTTGCTAAATTTCGATCTTACAAAATTTTGATTAACACGTTTGCGCCGGGAAAAGAGAAAATACTGGTAGAAGAACTATTTCAATATTAGATAATATTCGGGAGGAGTTAATCTATTCTCAACATCAACAATTCACTGTAAGGAAATTTATCACGGCGAAGAAGCAATTCAATATAAAAATTGCATCCGTTAAAAACAATTGGTAGTTATGTGTTTTTATTATTCCCGGGAAAAAACTAAAAAATTAAATTTATTGTTACCAGTTTTTACTCCGGTGCGCTGCCAAGATGAGACAATCTTGCGTGACCCACCGGTAGGTCACCCCGGTGTGAACGTGTTAAGATGCCTGAAGATGCACTAGGCCAGTTTAAGCCGACACAATAAATGCATTAATTGATGAAAACAGACGAATAACAGCTCATGAGGTGGCTGAGAGATTAAATTATTGAATTCGACCATTCTTGATCATTTGAAAAATCTAAGGCTTAATCTCAAAGCTCAACTTATGGATTTCTCATGTTCTTACGGAAAGAAATTTGCGACGTCGAATTGACGTCTGTGATTTGCATCTCAAACGTCAAGAAAATTAGCAATTTTTGAAGAGAATCGTCACTGTGAACGAAAAATGGATTGTCTGCAATATTTGCTCTGGTTTCTACAAACTGTTTAGGCGGTAAAACCTTTACTTCACATAAAAAGTTCAAAATCGCTTGCATCAGTTTTTTGCCAGAGGGGAACAAATATTTTATAAGCGTAGAATTATGCAACTGCTAAAAATATGGCAAAAGAAATTGGACCAGAAAAAACAACATATGAATTAATAAAATATTATTTCCTTTTAAGAAAATCGCTTGTTATTTTAATAAAAAAACACCATTACTTTATGAACAGCTTAAGAACTTAAAAATGAAATCACTTCCCTTTTTTAAAAAATAGATAAATTTGAAAATACCATTCAAAATTTTCTCACATTAAATTTCTTTTTCCTTTTTCAATTAAAAACAAAATACTTTTTTTTCTCTATATTTTACACATATTCATACTTATTTCCTAATAGATGAGAAAATTTATTTGATATGATATTTAATTTAATAACATCTTATTAATAGATATTAATTTTCTTCAATATTTTCGTAGTCAGAGTAGTCATTAATTGCAAATATTAATTAATGTTCAATTAAAAAATATTTTTTCGTAGCCGACCCCAAAAATATTATTCTTTGTTAATTAAAAATTCAACGTTATAATTAGTTGAAAACCAATACAATTCTAATTTCCTTTTATTGTGATTGAAAACAAGCAAGCTTTGATATGGGTTTAGACGTTTGAGTTTTGAATAGGTAAAAAAGAAATAAAAATTAATTTATTTAGATAAAGATGCTCTGTCCTAAATTTTGTAACCATTTCTAAAGAATCAACTCACTTTGAAAGCAATTCAAGTTAAGATTTCTTCTTCCTCTATTATACATCAACTAACTAGGTGAAAGTAATCAAGTTTTAAATTATAATACCTTATTTCGTCACGATTATTTAACTATTTCCGAAGTTGTGAATTTTTTCTTAGTTATATCTTATGAGTTTTAAAACTTGCACTTTGAGGAATACAAAGATTAGTAATTGAGAAAAGTTGTTTTTCGGGGCAGTCATATCGATAATTAGGTTAAATCAAGACCAAGAAATCTTTATAAAAAATTAAACAATGCAATTTATTTATATACAAACTTATTTCTCATTAACATTAAAGAGAGTTTTCAAATCTAAAACAAGAAAAAAGATAACTAATTTTTGTTGCGTAAAAGCAAAAATAAATTCAAGAAGTTTAAAATGTAGGTTAAGACATGTTCCTAAAAATAAAATGGTTTTATGTAAAAATATGTCATCATTAATCCATCCCTTTTGATGTTGCGATGTAGTAATATACAGTTCGCCAAATGTAAAAAAAAATCGTATTTTTTTAATTCGATTTCTCAAGAATTATTTGACCGATTTCACTCAGATTTTGTATTTCGCCATGTAAAATTAATTTTTTTAAAATAATGCAAAAAATTGTTAACCATACAACTCCAAATTTTTTCGACTATTTTTAAATAAAATAAGGGGGGGGGGGGGANGGGGGGGGGGGGAAATACATATTTACTAAAAGTTGATTTTTCATGGAATTATTTTTGAATAAACGAATTTTATTATTGTGTGAGAAAAAATTTCCAACTCGTTTGAAAAGCTCTTGCGACATGGCAAGACATAGCAAAAAGTGAAATTTACATGAAGGGGTTCAAACTTTCTACCCCTCTCCTGACGAAACTATTGAAACCATTTTTCCCAGATTGCGGTCACCCCCTATATTTTGAGTTTCAGAATACCGAATCCGTCGAAAAAAAGGAATGTTTATTTAGAACGTAAGATTTTGTGTCTGATTTCGTAATTTAAAATAACGTCTGTACTTATTTATTGGCATATTTGAGGTCACCCCCTTAAACCATTAAGACTGAGTCCTGGAATATGAAGATCCAATCATCGGATCAAAATTTATTCAGAGTAGTATGTTTTTTTTCTTTTTTTGGCATTGTACAAAGTATTTTTTTATACAAGTTGTAAGGAAAAAGCGTTTGAGCGAACACTATATCAAGGGAGAAACCGTTCATAACAAATTCCCTTTCCCATATATAGTTAACCTGAAATTTAAAATAAAGAAATAATGAATTCAGACAAACCTAGAATGAACCATAAGGTTTTAAATGCTGAAATTTTTTCTCAAAATATCAAAATGCAAACAAACTATGAGGGGATGACTTAGAATTACGCAGCTGGAAAAACCATGCAATAATTCTTTTGTATTTTAATATTTTGAAGAAATTTCTTCAGCATTTGAAGCGTTATAGCTTTCTTAATTTTAATCTGAACTCATTTTTTTCTTAATTTTAAGTCTCAAATCACCACTGGAAGTGATTAAGAATTTGCCCGCCTTTTATCGTCAAACATTTTAATAATTTCTAATGCGATCGCAACTTCAGTTTAAAAAATATTAAGAATCCATAATTTCAGTTCAAAACATAACTATTTATATTAATATATTTTGACAAATACGAACGTTTTTGTTTCACTGAGAACAACTTTAAAAGGAAATAATTAAGCTACAATATCTATCTTTATGAAAAAAAGTATACGAGACAGTATGAGAATTTCAGCCGTTAATGGATTAAAGCTATATTTTATGGCCTTCTTTATGGCTGAACTGGACAGTCAGAAGGGTTTAGAAGGGGGGGGGGAAATGTTAAATATACTTTTAATAATTTGTTTAATTTTCATAAATGAACAGATTATTGTAATTAATTTACGCAACAGCAACTTTCATAAACAGTAAAATACAGATTAGAATAGAAGAAATTTATTGGGCGTTATTCTAGAATTTCTTTGGACTTTTTTCTACTACAATACTGCTATCAATTTTTAAGGAAGTTTATTTAGCATCTGACATTAGCTTGCATTTTGAGTCTTGGAAAATATCTTTATTTCTGCGTAATTTGCATGTTGATTTTCTTTAACACGCATTACGAGCTGTTCCCATTTTCTTAAACACTTATTTGACGCTATGCAAAGTTTCTTAAGCACGCATTTGAGTTATGTTTATTTTCTTAAACACACATCTCTAGCTCTAATTATTTTCTTAATAAAGTATTTCAAACTATTCATTTTCTTAACACGCATTTGAGTTATGTCTATTTTCTAAAACACGCATTATGAGCTGTTCGTATTTTCTTAAACATGCATCTCAAGCTATGCTCATTTTCTCATACACGCATTTAGTTATGTCTATTTTCTTTAGCAACGCAGTTTGAGCTATATCTACTTTCTTAAATACACATTTAGAGTCATGTCCATTTTTAAACACACTTCTTGAGTTATGTCTATTTCGTTAAATACGCATTTTGAATTACATCTATATTGTTACGCGCGCATTTGTGTTAGGTCCAAAATAAAAAGGTTACCTACGAAATACCAATCTTATAAAAATGCTTACTTTTAGAAATAACTTGATGCGCAACAACTTAAAAACAATGCCTTGTACTCTTATCTTGCACTGCTCACAAAGTAGCTTCAACATCATGGAACGCATTAAAAATACTCATTTATTCAGTGTTTAGTATTGTACTCGTTCGTGGGTTTATCTAAGTTTTCAAAGCCGATTTGCAATTATGTTTCACTGTATTTTTCTTCCTTTATTCATTTTATACTACATTGTTTTAAGTTATATCCTTGGATTTAGTTTTTTTGAATGCATCTCCGTTAAGTCGTGCATTTTAAATCTTGTTTTGTTCTTACGAAAAGTATAATGCTTTGAATCTTACGAAATAATTACTTGTTTTTAACTATTTTCATATTCCTTGAGTGTCTACTCGATGATTAAAATTAACATACTATCTATATGCTACCTGCTACATGTGTTGCATATCTGCGTATTATCACACTATCTATGTGCTTGCGCATTTATGTGCAAATCCATCCTTTAAACTATTTAACTAATTTTAACCAAATAAAAACACTCATAAGAATTGTATTGCCTGATTATTATAACATTTTCATGAATCTGAAATGTTATGTTTGTAAAATACATGATTATTATAACATTTTCATAAATCTGAAATGTTGTTTTTAAAATAAAGTTATAGGAATCTGAATTTTTTGTTCTTTTCTGTTCATTTAGTTATAATTTTATGAAAATAATTGAATGATTATTTCAGTTATTTAAAAACTGTGTGTAAATCCATCCTTTAAACTATTTAACTAATTTTAACCAAATAAAAACACTCATAAGAATTGTATTGCATGATTATTATTACATTTTCATAAATCTGAAATGCTATGTTTGTAAAATACATGATTATTATAACATTTTCATAAATCTGAAATGTTATGTTTTTAAAATACATGATTATTATAACATTTTCTTAAATCCGAAATGTATTGTTTCAAAATAAAGTTACAGGAATCTGAATTTTTTGCTCATTTAGTTGTAATTTTGCGAAAATAATTGGGTGATTAGTTCAATTCTTTAAAAACTGAAAATTAGTAAATCTTACGTAAATAACAAACTCTTTTTCAGTGTTTCAAAATTTATGAATAGCAGGATTTAATGTTTTTTTAAGCAAAACTTTAAGGAAGAATTTATTCTCTATAAAACTTCATGAATCAAACTTTATGATTATTGTACTTTTTCAAAAAAACAAAACTTTAAATAATTAACATTTCTGGATGAAAAAAATTTTTTCCCTGGATTTATGAATTTTATTGAATGATTGTTTTTCACTTTTTATTATACTCAAAATGTAATAATCGCAGTCACATGGTTGGGAAAAAAATATTCTAAAATTTAGAAGCAAGAAAGTTTTTGCAATGCCAAAACTTCTTAAGGAATTTTATAATAAAGGGAAACAATTTTTTTAACATATATATTCCTAACACCTATGTAGCAGAAGAGAATCAAAACATAAGCAAATTTATTTTATTGTTTACTAATTTTGAAGCATTATAAATAAAAACTAAATATTTTTGAATAATTAGATAAAAGAAGAGCTTAGTGGAAGAAACAGGTAAGTGACATTTTCAGTGTAGCTATAATCAGGGGATGATGTAAAAAGTGGTATGCGAACTATATTACTATGGATTTATTAATAATTCTTATTTAATTAATAAAACTTTCTGTATTTTATTTTCTATTCTCTAATTTGAAATAAAAAATAGCGCAAGCATACTCAGAATTAGTGTGGTTTTGTAATGTTGAAATTAAAGTAAAAGCAAAAACTATTCTGTTACATTATAAACGTACCCATAACATTCCATAATTTATTTTCCCTGACTACTAAATACCCCTGAAAATATCCCTTACCTGCTTCGTCCACTAAACTCTTCAACTCAAGTTTTTCCTGATTCATCTCACTATACGAAAAAAACATGTAATTATTTTATTTAAAAAATGTGGTTGCTTGTAATGGTTTATGGTTGTTTGTAATCAATAGTAAACAACAGTATTTTTTCGCGATAATTAAAAAAATATTATGTTTTTAAAAGATGTAAATGCTTACACAGAGAAATAAAGTATGATCAAAACTATCATAATATAGTAAAATTTACAGTGTTTGTGGTTCNAAATTTCATTTGGCTTTCAAAAAATCAGAAACACCTCATAGATGCAACGCGATTAACCATGTCGGAAACAAGTGCGCGACTAACGGAAGGTTAAAAGATGTAAATGCTTACACAGAGAAATAAAGTATGATCAAAACTATCATAATATAGTAAAATTTACAGTGTTTGTGGTTCAATGGGAACACCAAAGAGCTCAGTAGTTTTTACCGAAGTGCTTTGGTAATATAAGGGGGAGCGGAAAGTAATGTCGTTTCGGTTCATTAAGTATTCGTTAGTCTTAAAAACCAGTAAATTTTTTTCGAACCATTTCGATTCATTTTCGATCCGACATTGAAAGGTTGTTGATAACGAGGGTGAATACATTATTGATTTAAAATAAAATCTTCATAACAAATATCAAATGCATCGAAACGACATTACTTTCCGGTCCCTCGAATAATTTTGGTAAAATTAACAATAAAATATGGTTTTAGTAATACGTGATAAAAATTGAAAAATGTAGTAATATTTGGTAGTTTTATCATGATAACTTAGAGTCTGGCATAAAAACCATTTATTTGGAAAAAGTTTTCTTTTTAGTTTTGTACTTTTTACTTAATGTGTGTTAATACGAACTATAATTTTGAAAACCAGCATTTTCGGTAAGCAATCATCACGTGGACGGAAAATCACCAAATGAATGGTTTAAATACCGTATATTTTGGTTTAATAAACCAGAAGTAGTTTTTTTTTTTAAACCAGAAATGCACACATGCAATACGGTAATTTTAACTTACTACGGTATATACTTACTACTTAAAAATACGGTATATTTTTTCTCCGTGTATAAAAAAACTTACTTTTATGCTATATGTTTTTATATAGAGTGTAAATGATGGAAAGAATCTGCTGTTTGATTACACAAAATATTTCTCATTGTAAACAAAAAGGTCAAAATCATTACCAGTGCTTCAAACATGGCAAATGAGACCATGAGTACAAAAGAAAACTTCTGCATGAGTGATTTGGACAAAATACTTTCTTTTGAATTTTCTAACAGTAGCGGAACGCTTTCCATTCAATATTCAACTAAGCAAAATATTAATTGAACAGTTATTATTGTAAGTGTTAGGATAAATTAATACTTCTAACATAGACTTTATTAAGTAGTTTCAAAAACATTAATCTAAGCAAGCCAAATTTTTTTTCAAGTATATTAAACAGTTAAATGATGAGTCATACAAGCGATTCTCAAACTATTTACGTAATGCGTAGTTTATAATGTGATGCTTTTAATAAAATGATTTGTGATTAAGAATAAAAAAAATAACAAATAATAAATATTCTGAAATTAGCCTCTTAGGCTTAGGCCATAGTAGAAAACCTCATTTATTTTCTTTCAAAGGTGATATTTTTATATCATACTGTTTCTTAATACTGTTTCCAGTTAGGTATCTAAAAAGTTTCTTAAATGTCCTCTAGATCACAGCAGATTACACAGAAACATCTTTTTGCTGGCATGGAAATTGCTGTGTGTTTCACCAAAAATGCCCTTCACCAAATAATTTTAAAATGTGGCTTATCATTATATTCCCCCATGGTCATCAATTACATTTTTAATTTAGGAGTAAATTTAAAATAAATTCAAATTTAAAGAGTGTCATTTAGCACCCTTAAGTTAAGAATGATAATATTTAATTTTTGTTATGAAATGGCTTCAATCAATACAGCATTAAGAAGCACTTTTTCGAAATTTGAAAATTTTGCAATAAACTCCGCTCTTTAGTATTGTTTCTAGGTACATACTTTTTAAGTTTCAGTAATTTGCACCAAAAAAACCATAATAGTGGTAATCTTGATTTTTAAAAAAAGCTCTTCTGAAAAACTTGAAAATGAATGTGATTGATCATAATGTTACATTATAATGTTCCATACATATATAAAACTTCATACAGCAGTCATAAATTCCGAAAAAATTTAGCATAAAACTTACAAATCCTGTTTATAAACAAAACAACAAAATAAGACAAAAATGTATTAATTTGTTTTGCTTTGAAAAGTTTATTTACAGAACGCAATGTTATTATTTTGAATTAGTGTCAATTCTCGATAAACAAGGTCAAATGAATATTGAAATAATGACTGATAATCACGTATAGTTATGAAAAAAAATTCAAGGATTTTATTTCAATTGCTAAAACCATTTTAACACGTTCATTCTAACTGTTCATGAACACAATATGAAAATATCTTGCTCTTAATCTGTTAAGAACTGCTATATTTTCCATTTCAAAAGTTTAGTTAATTTTTTCAACAAAACTCGTTTCTATTAAAATTTAAAAGTTAAGTGTGTTCTTATCATTATATCTAAATGCTTTGAATTGTCATTAGAATTCTTACTCAGTACCGAAAAAGAATAAGGAATTTAACCATAACGGTAATTTTATTTTCCTTTAATTTCTCATAAATACTTTCAAAATTTAAATGAGATGAAGATTGAAACAATCACGCAAAGCAACACTTAAAAACCATTTTTAAAAAAGGTTTTATTTTCTTTCTTTCTTTTTTAACCTTTATTCTTTTGCTGTTTCCTTAACGAATCGCCATTAAAGAGAAAATGCTCGACCTTTTTTTCAAATTGCTTTCTGAGAAAAAAAAGTACGGTCAAAACTAACAGAACATGCCAAAATTTACCATGTTTTTGGCTCTATGGGAACACCTAAAAACTCGGTAATCTTTACCTAAGCGCTTTGGTTATGATTCTGGTAATATTAACAATGAAATATGATTTTATTATAAGTGATAAAATTACCTAAAAGTGATAAAATTTGGTGATAAACCTTAAAGTATTTATAAAAACTATTTATTCGATTAAATTTAGTGTTCAGTTTTGTATTATACAAAAAAGTGGTAATAAGATCTATTATTTTAAAAATCAAAATTTCCGGTTAGCTGTTACCATATGAATGGAAAAATCAGCAAATAAATAGTTTAAACACCAAATAATTTTTTTTAAAACCAGAATAATAGTTTTCTTAATCGAAAATGTCATTACAATACAATACGGTAATTTTACCAGAATTTTTTTCTTTGTGCAATATTGATTTACGAATATCTCCGGCAAATCTGATATCCTTAAGCCTGAATTTTAAATGATGATAACATATGAGCCATAATTTTTAAGAGTGGAACAAGTCTATTTGAAGCTTTAAAATAGTTTATTTTTATTTATTTTTTGATGTTCCATAAAAATGTAGTATTATAAACGTCACCTAAATTGATTAGCCTATGATAATATTTCTAAATTCATTGAAACACTATCTCTTAAGAGTCTGGAAAATGGGTGAGGAGAAGTATTTATTCCACTTATAAAAATAACTGCATGAATACGATTTTTATCTGTTACTTGGAAGTAAGGCTCTTATACTATCAGAGCTGACCTATCAAGCAATATTGGAGCAAACAAGTTCACAAGTTAACGTTATGTTAGTATTAGCTATGTTATTACAGAGATGTCAACTGCTCTGGACACTCCAAAAAAATTTAAAAAACGGTAAATAACTACAAAGTAAATTTTGCAAATAGTTGACAATATTTTCTTGCTTTTTAAAATGTAAAGCATGTAATAAATACTATAAAGTGGTGAATTATATAAGCCTACGAATTGTTTAGAAATAGTGGTGGATTAAAATCTACTAAATCGAACTCATTAAACCAAGAATTACAATTAATAAACTACCTCTTGAAAATATTTATTCGCTGTGCCTATGTTAGCTCTTTGCTCCAACAATAAATGATAAGTCGGCCTGTCTAATTCAGAAGCTCTACTTGGAAGAAATCAAACGCATTAATGCGATAAAAAAAACTATAAATATAACTACAGAGAAAGTATCTATTTATACTTTATTATCTCGTCTATACAATTAGCGTACTTAAGGTTAGACCCTTGAACCATTAAGATTGCATCTTAGATCGTGAAAATCTAAACATTAGACAAAAAGCTTTTAAGGTACCGCACTGCACGCTAACTATTTATTTTAAAATGTTTACTCTTGGAGTAAAAATTCTAGTTAGATTATCGTACTGTGTGGTAATGACAGACGCCCGGCGGCTGAGTGGTAGCGCTCCGTGCTCCCGTGCCACAGGTCCTGGGTTCGATCTTCGGGACGGGCAAGGTTGACTCAGCCTTTCCTCCCTTCAGTGGGTCGATAAATGAGTACCAAGCATGTTGGGAACTAAACACTGGGGGTTTCGCGTTCGGCTGACCACCTAACCGGAACATCTGCTCCTGCACCCCAGAGCCCAAGGTCAAGAAAACTGAGATGATCACAGTAGGCCTTGGCCCTCTATGGGCTGTCACGCCACTGAGTTTAGAGTTTATGGTAATGACATTTCTAGTAAACAAACAAAAAACAAAACAAAAAACCTAATTCTGGTTAATATAACCAAAATATAAAACTAACCATTTCATTTGTAATTTTTCCGTTCATATGCTTAACCGAAAATTCTGATTTTCATATTTATAGTTTTTATATTTATAGTTTTTGTATTTGTAGTTTTCATATTCATATAGTTTTATGCCATTCTCTAAGGTATATGATAAAATTACCAAATTTTATCATGTATTAAAAAACCGTATTTTATTGCTAATTTTACCAAAAATCATTACCAAAACGCTTCGGCAAAAATTAAGGAGTGTTTTAGTGATCCCATAGAGCCAGAAACACGGTAAGTTTTACCCTATTCTGGTAGTTTTGACCATACTTTTTTATCAGCGCTCGAGACCCTTGAACCATTAAGGTTAAACCCTTGAACCATTAAGATTTTATCTTAGTACGTTAAACTGCAATCATTAAATAAGAAGTTATAACGGTACCGCGCTGCATACTAGATATTTATTTTGAAAATGTTTACACAATCTAACTACAATAGATATAAATGTTACTTTTCACTAAATTCATTTTACATACTTTTAAGATAATATAAGCAGCTTTGACATACTGAAACGTATTCTATGAACAATTACTGTTTAATTTCCTTCATTATTCTTAAAACCTTGAAAATCTAAAATCGCCATTTTAATACATCATTCTTTCCTCTTTCTTTTATATTTGGTCAATGATGTGTCCATTTCTTCGTTTATAAATCTTACAAAGCTGACCCATGTCCTATCTCTTGAATAGTAATTTCGATTTTATCATTATATGCTTCCGTTATAACGCTTTTGAATTGTTCAAAGCAGAATTTGAGTTTGCAATAAAGAAAACTTCACAGTTTCAATAGATGTTTATTTCTATTTCAATAGATTATCTTTTATTTTAGTTCAAAAGATGTATTTATTTTTTAAATTTACTTTCCGATATTGCAAACCAGTTTACTCATTAAAACATTTTATTTTTGCTGTTGCTACTTAATAAGGTAAGCTGTGTTACAATAATGGAAATAAATACTTCATTTTAAAGATTTGTATAACACTTTTTTTCTAAATTGTATTGATTTGTTCACGAAATGCACCAAATCAAAATTATTCTTTTTCTGTGATATAAAGGAATTAAAATTTAATAAATGCACAGAAATAAAAAAAATCATTTTTGATGATAAAAGACCAAAATATCTGTTTTATCCCATGCAAAAGACCGATTTGGATTTTATCATTATATGCTTCCATTTTTAATACTTTTGAATTGTTCGAAACATTATTTGAGTTTGCAAAGTAGAAAACTTCAATTTTAATCTACCAATTATTTTATTTAATGAAGTTTCAATAGATTTTTATTTATGTTTCAGTAGACTAACTTTAATAGGTTCTTCAGAAAATCAATACGAAAAACATTTTGATACTAGAAAACAGATAATATCTGTTTTATCCCATGTAGAAGAGCAATTTAGATTTTAATTATTATATGCTTCCATTTTTAACACTTATGAATTAGTCAAAACTGTATTTGAGTTTGAAAAGAAAAAAAAACTCTTCCGATTAGTTTATTTTACTAAGTTTCAATAGATTTTTATTTATGTTCCAGTAGACTGCCTTTAATAAGTTTATCGAAAAATCAATACGAAAATCAGTTTTGATACTAGAAGACCAAAAACATCGGTTTCATCCTATGTAGAGGAGCAATTAAGATTTTATTATTATATGCTTCCATTTCTAACACTTTTGAATTGTTCTAAACAGTATTTGAGTTTGCAGAGTAGAGAAATTTACTTTTAATTGACCAATTATTTAATTTTATGAAGTTTCAATAGATTTTTATTTATGTTTCAGTAAACTACCCTCAATAAGTTTATCAGAAAATCAATACTAAATTAAATTTGATACTAGAAGACCGAAAATATCGGTTTTATCCTATGTAGAAGAGCAATTAAGATTTTATTATTATATGCTTCCATTTTTAACACTTTTGAATTGTTCAGAACAGTATTATAGTTTACTTGACTACCTTTTATAAGTTTAATAGATGAGTATTAGTAATAAATTAAATAGAAATATAACATATTATTTGTGGTTTGTTGTCAATGATATTGAAAACCATTTTATTGATTTAAATTATTTTTCTTTTTGCTGATGTTATCTGACAAAAAAAAGCCACATCATAATAGCGTAAATAAGTACTTCGTGACTTAGCTTTTTTTAAAAAAAAAAAAAAAAATATTTTTTTAATTGTACTCAGGCTATTATTTGATGACTATTTCATACCATGAAAAAAACGGTTTTTAGATAATAACATACTTTTTAATGACTTTTGAAGGTTCGTAACTGTTATAAGCGTTCACTGTTATGATTTCATTACAGTTACTGTTAGGTTTCAATTTTCATAAGTTATAATTGTTGTGAGTTCGTAATTGTTATAAGCTATCATTGTTTTGAATTCATAACATTTACTGTTAGGTCTGCAATTTTATATGTTATAACAACTGTTGTGTGTGAGTTCGTTGCAATAACTGATATTTTATAACTGTTGTGAACTCATAACTGTTGAGTTCATAACTTTTATAAGCTCTAAGTTCTGTAAGTTCGTAATTGTTATAAGTCAGGGATGGGCAAACTTTTTTGGTCGAGGGCCAAAAATCAAGAAAAAAAATTTTGGTGGGCAAGTAAAAACTTCAATATTTAAAAAGAAAAAAAAAGCGATATACAAGTTTTAATTTAAATATTTAGTGAGATGAAGAAATTGCGATTTCATTTTTAAAAGCTCCTTATATTAAGGTTCGCAGTGAGACATGCTTATTTTAAGGAACAAGGCTAAATGCTTTTCTGTTAGTCTACTTCTGAAATGATTTTTTCTAAGGTTCATAGTTGAAAACTCTTGTTCACGTATATAAGATTAAACAAGCATAGCACTGATTTTCTGGGCATGAAATATTAAATTTTGGAAACTAGCTTTTGGTAATGATTTGTAAAACTTTGGCATATTTAGAAACAACTGCTTCAGATGATTGTTAGATTGTCCGCTCCTTGGAGCGTAAAATGCGCAGTCTGCCAAATGTGAAGTACAATTTACCTATATTAGATTCCNGCCTTTATGAAAAAAAGCCACAATTTTTTTTAAAAAAATGAAAAGTGTTGATGGTCTTAGTTCTTTAATATTTAGAAAGTTATCCTCACAGTCGAATCGACGATCATCTAAAAAAACTAATAATTATTTAAATATTTAAAATATTTGTTCGTTTAAAAGCGCAGTCAAGTCTTTTCAGTAAGATAACATGTATAGTTTAAAATTAAAGATTAATTTCGAGTTTAGGAACTTGAACTGTGGTGTTTTTATATTCCTTGGCCAACTCTGTTATTAAGGGCAGTAACTTTGCTTAGCTTATAAAAATCATCTCATATTTACAAAGCTCAAAACTATTTAACAAGCAATAGCCAGAAATCTTATTGAATACGTCCTATGACTCTAGAGCTTTACTTCTTACTTAAATATGAAGCTTAAAAGAAAGTAAGTTCATAAATGTGAAGAATTTTTTTTTTAATTTGGTGAATTAAACTAAAATTATAAAAATCATCTCATATTTATAAAGCTCAAAACTATTAAGCAAGAAATAATCATAAATCTTATTAAGTACGTCCTGTGACCTAGCTTTAAATAATTGCAGAAAATGCGATTTTTACTTAAATATGTAGATTAAAGGAAAGTGAGTTTATGAATGTGAAAAAAATTCTTTTTTTTTAAAATTTAGTGATTTAAATTGAATTTATAAATATCATCTCATATTTATAAAGCTCAAAACTATTATCTAAGCAATGACCAGAAACCATATTAAATCGTTGTAAGACCTTAGCATTAAATAACAGTAGAAAATGTGATTTTTTTCCCCTAGAAACATGTAGCTTAAACAAAACTAAGCTCATAAATGTGAAGAAAAATATTTTTTTTAAAATTCAATTAATTAAATTTATTAAAGTTATAAAAATCACCTCATATTTACAAAACTCGAAACTTTTAAATAAGCAATAACCAAAAAACTTTTTAAATCGGCGTGAGACCCTAGATTTAAATATCTGCAGAAAATGCAATTTTCAATTAGAAATATGTAGCGTAAAAGAAATTAAGTTCATAAATGCGAAAAAAATATTTTTTTAAAAATTCAGTTAATTAAATTTAATTAAAATGTTTGATTTATTTTTTAATATCAGATAAAAAGGGATACATTTTAATTTTTAGTTCTTTTTAATCAATGTAGAATGTTTTTATTGAGTATTTTTATTCCTTTTAGTCATAAAAAACAAACTCACAAAACTCAAATAATAAGAAATTTATAAGCCATGAAACTGTCCAAAAAGTTACTCGGATCAAATTTTCCACCAATCTTATCATTTTTTTATTGTTACTAAAGCGTCCCACCAATGAGGGTAAAATCAATTACATTTTTACGTAAACACTCTCTTAGAGGAAACATACAAACAGAAAAACAAATTTTAAACTATTAACTCAAAATAGTCAATTCAAAGAGATAAAATTTTACAAAGTCTCAATGGGATAATAAAAGAAAAAGATTTTTTTAAACTAAATAAATTCTATTTTTTAATCTCACTCAAACCTAGATCCAAATATAATATTTTCGAAAAAAAAATATTAGCTCCTATTTGTTACCTAACAGGTTTCATGACCGATTTAAATATAATGAAATTCTGAAATAATAAAAAAATCGGCAATTTCAGGCCTTTAATTTACATTTTTCTGAAAGATCGTCTGATTTATGATTTGAAAACGATTTCCTCAAATACATAATTTATAGAATTAATTTTACTCGCAAAATAAATAGGCGATGCACCCTTTAATAAAATTGCGGAAACATTAGATGCGAAACGAAAGTAGAGCATTGAAGAAAAAAAAGAGTGTTTATGAGGTAATAGTTTATTTTCTTTTGTTACGAAAAACGAAGAAGATAGAGTCGCATCATCATATTCAGTTTTTAAAAAGAAAACAAAGAAAAAGACAAATGTAAGTCAGTTGCATCATATCGTCTGGCAAATCACTGGTTTTTTCGCAATCGAAGCTATCAATTTCTTTTATTGAAACGATGAAATCACTTTTCGTGAAATTACAAAATTGCTTTTGCCAGCTCTCTAAGAGAAAAATACTAAATTTTACAATTAGATCGTTTGTTTTTTATCGATCACGATCATAAATATAGGTTAAAAAATTTTTGATATTAATTTTTTAACGGGATTCCAGAGAAACAATTTATATTGTTTTCTAAGTTTCCGGCTTTATTTTATCTATTTTCACTGTTTCTTCAGAATTAGTAAATGAGGTTATTTAACAATGAAATTATGTTTTTTTGTGGTTCAATAAGTTTTAAACTTTTAGTTTCATACTTCATTTTATAACATTTAATAAAAATTTAATTAAAATTGTGAATATAAATATTTATGATACTTTACAAAATGAACTAATTTATTTTTTATAATAATTTGATCTTACGAATTACAAAAAGAAAAATTTTTGATTAAAAAATAATTTTCTTAATTTTTGTTATGTGCTTTATGTTTTTTAATTATTTTAGTTCAATTTTATTCAAAATAATCAAATTAGATAAAGCTATATTTCAATAAAAGTATACTTTGTCAGGAAAATAAGTTTTAGTTTAAATTTCAGAAATCGTTTTATATAGCGGACATAATATTAAAATTGTGAGTTTACACTGTTATGATACTTAACGAAAATAATTTTATTTATTTATTCATCTTATTAACTTCTTCCCTACAGATGGTCTTTAGAAAATAATTTATATCTTTTTCTCACTTTTTTTAAAAAAAAATTTATAACAAAAATTTAAAAGTATTTTATATCATTTTCTAAGTTTTCAATTTATCTTTTTGGTATGTTATGTATCATATTTGCTCAGAATTATCAAATTAGTTAATGCTATTCAGAAATAATGCTTTTGAAATTTTTTAATAATTACATTTAAACAATTTTAGAACATAAAAACATTTCAGTACGATTTATTTAGTATTGTTGCTATTTTTACGAGAAATATTTTTTATCAAAACCAAATTTCATTGCATTTTTCATATAGCCACGCTAAATCTTGCTTTTTTGGGGGAGGGGGGGGGTGAGAAGGCCCCTAAGAACCCTGCGCCTAAAATTCTACAAAATTCATGGAACACCGTAACAGAAGTAAAAATTCTGAAAAATAGCATGGAATGAGATGGATTGTTTAAAGTAACAAACCTATTTATATTCTAAGACCTTTAACCATATTATTATGCAAATTTGCTGCATTCTTAATTTGATGATAATTTTAACAATGTGTCTGTTTCAGTTGTATCATAGAGTCGTTTAATCGGATTTAAATGGTTTAATTTTCACTATATAATATGGTTCAATTCATTCCAAAAATTTTAACATTGAATACCGAAAATTTGAAGACATTTTTGACAGCATTCAATTGATAACAAATATTTGATTTTTAATTTAAGTTCTGACTTTTGGACAACAAAATTAAATTTCATAATCGAAGACTTATGCTTTTGTGAAAGATTAATAACTACTCTGTCAGTAATTTTAGAGGCTGTTGAACCTTAATATCGTTCAAACTTGTTGCCACCTTACTATATGGTACAAAGTTGAACCATAGTAGCGTACTTTTTAAACTTGATAAAACGATACTAGATTATGGTTAATATAGTGCAAATCTGAACTATAGTATCGAATTTCTTAAACTTGATTAAACGATATTAGTTTAGAGTTAGTATAGTGCAAAGTTGAATCACACACGGAGAAAAAAAATCCGGTTAAATTAATATGCTGTATGGTACTGGCAATTCCGGTAAAAAAGAAAAACGCAGTTCAGGTTAATTAAACCAAAATATACGGTATTTAAATTATTCATTTGGTATTTTTACGTTCATGTTGTAACGTTTACCGGCATTTCTGGTCATCAAAATTATAGCTCTTATTACCACACATTTAGTAAAAAATACAAAACTGAAAAGTAAATTTAACCGCATAAATGACTTTTATGCCATGCTCTAAGGTATTAAAAAAAATACCAAGTTTTATCTCCTATTTTTAAAACCATTTTACCAAACCAATTTTACCAAAATCATTACCAAAAGCGCTTCAGTAAAAACAACCAAGCTTTTTGGTGCTCTTATAGAGCCAGAAACACGGTAAATTTTACCATAATTTGAAAGTTTTGACCATACTCTTTTTCTTAGTGTAGCATCGTACTTCTTTAACTTGATTAAAAGATACTAGGTTATAGTTAATGTGGTACTAAGTTGAACCGTAATATCGCTCTTCTTTAACTTGATTCAAACTTGTGCTTCTTTGACTTATTCAAAGCTGAACCATATTATCGTACATCTCAGCAAAGATTACACGATTCTAGAGCTCAACTTGTACGCCAATATAATTAATTCAATTTAACACCTTATTATGTCTGAAGCGAATGTGAACCAGATTATAATTCAATGTTTAACTGATTTTTCTGACTCGAACTAGCTAAGTCAAAACTTTATTTTTGCATTTTTTAAAATCAATTTTGAGAATGAAATGACACAATTGTTGAAAAGTAGAAAACCCTGCACCGTAAAGAACCATACGATATCACTTTCTAAAAAGTCAAAATATTATTTGACCTCATCATTAGTCCAAATGACCACCGTCAAGATATCTGTAATTATTACACAAATTTATATTGGGGAAATAAAATAAAAAATAGTAAACAATATAAATATAGTTTTGCTAATTTTCTTATTAATCAATTTTGAGTATAAAATGACAGTATTGTCGAAAAGTAAAAAACTCTTCGTCGTAAGGAACCATACTATATCACTTTCTAAAAAGTCAAAGTATTATTTGACCTCATCATTAGTCCAAATGACAACCGTCAATAACAATAGGACAATTAAGAAGAAAAAAAATCGCTCACGGTGATTAAGAAATGTCAAGGTTAAATACCTTATATTTTGTATACATATTTGATTCCATCACACAACAATGTCCTTCAATAAAGATAGAAGAAAACAATCTAGCTTAAATCAGAAATAATTTTAATATTTTTGCATGCATTTATTTAATTATATCACTCTGTTTTGTTAAGGTGAAATATGAGGCAATAGTTTGCAAAAGAATAACACTTTATTACACAATCAATATAAATATCGTATTACCAACATTATTTTATTGTTATTAATTTTTCATTTATTTATCTGATCAATTATTAAAGTCCTAAATTTTCAGAGAACTGAGCAGAATTAATATTGCATATTCATACCTGCCAACATTCACTCTTTTCGAGAATGGATTTTCCAAGTGGTAGTAAAACAATTACCGCAAAACTATCTTCCTCAAAAATATATTTATATTTTAATCAGGTTGAAATTCGCTATCGTAAGGACTAATATGCTTTTATATATTTGTTGTAATTATTTATATGTAGTGGTGGTCAAACTGATTTAAAATTATTAATATAATTCAAAACGTTTAGTGAAATAACATGAATTTCGCTATCACTTTAAATATGAAAATAAAATCTTCCGGGAAAACCGGGAAGAGTTGGCAGCGATGCATATTTAAAGACATTACCAATCCATTAATTTCAATCCAATACCTATTACATATACATGTTTCAAATTTTTCCAATATTATTATAATTTAATGAATTATTTATTTATAATTAGGTTTTATTAAATTATTGGAGTACATAGAAAACGAATAAGAATTTTATTTTCGAATGAAAATAAAAAATTAAAGAACCCACAGCAAACATTCCGTACATTAAAAACAAACATGATTTTTTTATCAATTTTTTTTTTCAGATAACAAATAAGAATTTCTTATTTGTTATCTGAAACAAATTCTGATCAAATCTGAAACTAACAATAAGAACAGCGTTAAAAAAAAAAGCGAAACACCCTGAATAACTTTTGATCTTATGATCGGATTTTCAAGTATTACCATTCAATCTTAATGGTTTGAGAGTGGGACCTCAAATATGATAATTAGTTATCGAAGACTATATTTTAAGTTAAGAACTGTGACACAAAAATGTACGTTCTCTGAATAAACATACCTTTTTTTCCAGAC
Source organism: Parasteatoda tepidariorum (assembly GCF_043381705.1). Classification (NCBI taxonomy): domain Eukaryota; kingdom Metazoa; phylum Arthropoda; class Arachnida; order Araneae; family Theridiidae; genus Parasteatoda; species Parasteatoda tepidariorum. The sequence goes on along the minus strand of NC_092215.1, from coordinate 28,106,500 downwards.
AAATTCCGATTTCAGCCCCTCAAAATACAGGGGTAGCCGCTGTCTGGGAAGTATGGTCCCAATATTTTGGTCTGGAGAGGGATCCAAAGTTTAAACCAATTAATGCTAATTTTACTTTTTACGAATTTCGCCACATTTTGAAAAATTATTGAGCGAATTGAAAAATGTTTGCACACATTTAAAAATTGGCAATCCAAAGATAATTCCACATACAAAAATAATTTTTAATAATTACTTATTATTTTTAATTATTTCATTTAATAATAGTTGAAATGATTTTGAATTGTAAGGTATACAAATTTTTACATCATTTCAAATAATGTAATTTTATATGGAAAAATACAGAATTTGAACGAAATCCAGTCGAATAGTTCCCGAGAAATCTAATTTTGTCGTAATTTAGTAGATTAATTAGTGGAAATCATAATTTAAAAGAATTCTCAAGACTATTATTAAATAAAATAATAAAAAACAATAAATAATTTTCAATAATTATTTTTTACGTGGAATAGAATAGATGAATTGTTATAAAAAGCTTTTAGCATTTAAGTCTACCGCAGAGATTAAGGAAATATTTTTAATTTAAGAAAATTAAGGAAATATTTTTAATTAAATAAATCCAATATAATTTAACCGCGAAAATGAAATCATTTTAAAATAATATTTAATAAATATTTAAGATTCTTAGAAAATTATAATTAAATAAGGAAAGTAAAAAACTAACATACCGCACTAGGCATCAAAGGTGTAGTGAAATTTTGAGTCCAAACTTGCAATCCAAAATTCCTAAACTTATTTATGATATCTTCTCTGACTTTCTCCTTACTTTCGGGATTGATAATATGCTCTCTTGGAAAACTAAACATATTTTCAATCATACTTCTTAAAGAATGGATATCAGTTCCAGACACTTTACAAGGCTCAGTTTCATTTTCATTTCTTTTCCCAAACCATCCACCAAAGAAGCTTGTCGAACTTTTCTTTTCCTGTTTTTCCTCTTCTTTAATTTTAGCCGAAGCTCTGTTTGCGCTACTGGCTTCTAAATCATTATCTTCATCGCCAACTTTAGACACTTCTAAATTTTCATTTTCATTCCTTTCTCGATCTGGTGCTTCGAAATCAACGTTAGGGACTTCTGGCGATGTTTGGCGCACATCTTCTTCAGTCGCCATTTCATTTGTTTCAAGAGATGTTGGGATTGAATTTGTGGCAGAAGATGTTAAAATACTGCTGGTAGTATCAGGAGCTGTTCGGATGCTACTTGGACGAGATGTTGTTTCTGCACCAGTGGTATCTGGCATAGGAATCATTCCATTTGTATCATCAAAAGGATTCTTTCTGTCGATGCTATTTGAACCAACTTGATTTGGATTTTGCGGCACTGTCTCATCCCCGACGCCTTTAGGAACTATGTTATTTGTATTTTCGTGCGGATTTGGAAGGTTTCCTCGATTGGTTTTTCCAGGAAAACCAAATCCAAACGTTTGAGGGAATCCAAAATTATGACTGTTGGCATCTTTACCAAAGACAACATTAGTCATATGACGAATATCTTGTGGCAAAACCTGATTTGGCAACTCATTATTGTTGTTGTTGTTATTATTAGAGCTATGTTCAAACCACGTATATTCACTATATTCTTCAACATGAACATAATTATTAGGATCTTGTCTATGTATCATTTGCCTATACCTATATGTCGTCTTGGGTGCTCCACCTTGCGAAGAAAATGGCTGGAAATTATACTGCTGATTCCACCAGAACGGAAGAGCACATTCTTGAGATATATCAGCTAAAAGTAATACTTGTACTAACAAGTACCAAGGAAATGCCATTATTCCTCAATAAAATCTGATCCTAATTTTTAAATTATTACAAATTTGGCACCACGATTTAAAGATTAAAATGCATCAAAAAAAACTTACATGATAGCTAATATTTGAAAAATGCAGCATTCAATAAAATCTTACTCACAAATGAGCAGAAAAAAGCATTCAAACCTCGCTCTATATGCTAAAATAAGTCAACAAAGCTTGAAGGAAAATGAAAGTTCGAACCAAAAAAAATGCCGGTAGAGAGAAATCGGAAGATAAAAAATGAAGTTCAATAGGCTATATGATCTTCAGAGACAAAGTATCATCAAGTTCAGCATGAACGATTTTTGGTCATTCATAGATAATCATTTCCAGCAGCTATGCGTGTTGTCCATCCTATCTCAGAGAGTGAAGTAGTGAAATTGATAGACAGGTTTCGCTTAGCACGTGTTGACCTACATTAGAAACTCTTTCTTTATCATTCATTTGGTCAGCAAACAAGTTTTGAGTAAAGAAACTGTGTCCTTTAACTGTCGTTGCAATAAATCTCCCGTGGGTTTAAATTTATTTTAAAAATTTAAATAAATATCAATAGAAATTTAAAGTTCAGTGAAGTCTCTGGTTTATGGGCTTGAAACGCTTGAGCCACAACGGGCCATCATTAACAGTGATATAATTACAATAATGGATTGTAATGTTTCTCAAGGATTTAAAAGATTCTTTCGAAATTAAGTGTGAAGCAATAAAATGAGTGGCATTTATAATGAAACAACTAAGTTTATGTCGGTTTTTAAATTTCATTTACTTGTAGATAACGGTAAAAAAAAACTTTACTAGATAATTTTTAGCAAAAAAATTAAATGGAAACTAATAATGAATCTATATGGGAATATTTTATTTGATCAATTTTTTCAATATAGCAATTTTTGAAACTCGAAAAATAAATTCATTGCAATTATATTTCATCTTACTACAAATTTTTTTTTAAATAGTATTAATATTTATTTAATCAATTACTTAAATATAACAAATTTTTAAAATACGAAAATTCATTGCAATTATATTTCGTTTTATTACACGAGTCTTTAAATAATATTAATATTTATTTGTTCAATTATTTAAAGGCAATTTTTAAAAAAACAAAATTTCGTTGTAATTATATTTCATTTTATTACATGATTCCTTAAATAGTATTTATTTGAAAAAAATTTTAAAACACGAAAATTCATTGCAATTATATATCATTTTATTATATGTTTTTTAAATAGTATTAATATTTATTTAATACATTTTTGAAGATAGTAAATTTTTAAAACACGAAAATTCATTGCAATTATATTTCGTTTTATTTCATGAGTCCTTAAATAATAGTATTGTTTATTTGTTCAATTATTTAAAGATAGCAATTTTTTAAAAAACGTTAATTCATTGCAATTATGTATCATTTTATAAGATGATTCTTTAAATAGTGTTAAGATTTATTTAATTAATTTTTTAAAGATAATAAATTTTTAAAACACGAAATTCAGTGCAATTATATATCATTTTAGTATATGTTTCTTTAAATAGTATTAATATTTATTTGAAATTTTTTTTAAAGATAGCAATTATTAAAACATGAAAATTCATTGCAATTATGTTTCGTTTTATTACACGATTCGTAACGTATACTTTGGTTCAGCATATGTTAAACATTATATTTATAATTTTTCTTCGACTTGTTCGACTTATACCATATTGTACATTGAAAAGAAGAGCAAATTAAAATATATTTCTCACTTATGAAATAAAGATAGAACTTAAAAGTTTTCACTTTATATTTTCCAAAAATTGACGTTCCTGGGGATTCCCAGGGGACCTTATAAAAATTTAATATTGGTAACGATAAGTCGTTATTTTGTATGGACTGATTATAATTATATGTTATTTTGCAAAGAAATTTTTTTTTATATGGAAACTTAGTCCCACAAACGTTAAAGTAGTATCATATAAAAAGGAAATCCTTACTCCAATTAAATTTTTCTAAGAATCGAAAAAACGTTAGATATTCGGCATGAAATGAGATTAACACAAAATTATAAATATACGGTTGATACAAGAAATGATAATTCTCAACAAGAGGTAATTAATATTGCCTTTAACATCAATTATCTTGGATGCGAATAAGTTAGATTAATTCTAAATACTGATTTGATGTATGAAATAAATGGTTTATGAATTAAGTTTTATCAGAGTCGAGCTAACCATTGAAGGTAACATCTCACGTTAAGCAAATACAGGTTGATTTCACTAATAAAAATCCCCCACAAAGACCAGCTTGCTTAATTCGGTCTTACATATAACTCGGATATTCTCTAGCAAAGTTAAAAATTAGATTGATAAATGAAGAGCTTAGTGGATTAAGTAGGTAAAGTGAAATTTTCAGGGGTGTTTATTTAAGGTTATATCTCAAGCAACACAAATACGGGTTGATTTCACTAGTAAAAATCCCCCACAAAGACCAGCTTGCTTAATTCGGTCTTACATATAACTCGGATATTCTCTAGCAAAGTTAAAAATTAGATTGATAAATGAAGAGCTTAGTGGATTAAGTAAGTAAAGTGACATTTTCAGGGGTGTTTATTTAAGGTTATATCTCAAGCAACGCAAATACGGGTTGATTTCACTAGTAAAAATCCCCCACAAAGACCAGCTTGCTTAATTCGGTCTTACATATAACTCGGATATTCTCTAGCAAAGTTAAAAATTAGATTGATAAATGAAGAGCTTAGTGGATTAAGTAAGTAAAGTGACATTTTCAGGGGTGTTTATTTAAGGTTATATCTCAAGCAAAGCAAATACGGGTTGATTTCACTAGTAAAAATCCCCCACAAAGACCAGCTTGCTTAATTCGGTCTTACATATAACTCGGATATTCTCTAGCAAAGTTAAAAATTAGAACGATAAATGAAAAGCTTAGTGGATTAAGTATGTAAAGTGAAATTTTCAGGGGTGTATATTAAAATTTACATCTCACGTAACACAAATACGGGTTGATTTCTCTAATAAAAATCCCTCACAAGAACTAGCTTGTTTAATTCGGTCTTACATATAACTCGGATATTCTCTAGCAAAGTTGAAAATTAGAACGATAAATGAAGAGTTTAGTGGATTAAGTAGGTAAAGTGACATTTTCAGGGTGTTTATCTAAGGTTACATCTCTATAAAGCAAATACGGGTTGATCTCACTAATAAAAATCCCCCACTAAGACCAACTTGTTTAATTCGGTCTTACATTTATAACTCGGATATTCTCTAGCAAAGTTGAAAACTAGAACGATAAATGAAGAGTTTAGTGAATTAAGTAGGTAAAGTGACATTTTCAGGGGTATTTATTAATCAGGGAAAATAACATAATATGGTTGCAACAAAATGGGTAAGTTAAATAGTTTTTGCTTTCATTTTAATTTTATCAAAATTAATCCCTTTCAGTTTTTAGTATGCTTGCATCATTTTTATTCCAAATTAGTTTGTGGTAAATAAAATAAGGATTTTAATGTCTAGCTTGTTTTTAGGATTATCCTGACTTATTACAAATATATCATCATACCTGTCTATTTTACTTTTTCTGAGAAATGCAAGACGCCCGGTGGCTTAGCTGTAGCACTTCGCGCTGTCGTGCCACAGGTCCCTGGTTCGATCCTCGGGCCGGACAAGGCTGATTCAGCCTTTCATCCCTTCAGTGGGTCGATAAATGAGTACCAAGCATGATTAGGAACTAAACACTGGGGATTCCGTGTTTGGCTGACCACGTGACCGGAACATCTGCTCCTGCACCCCAGAGCCCAATAAAACTGAGATGGGCACAGTAGGCCTTGGCCCTCAAGGGCTGTCGCGCAGCTGAGTTTAGTTTAGTTTTGAGAAATGCAAACTTTTCAAAGTGGTTGGGAAATTATAAAACGAATTACAGACAAAAATATTTTTTTAAAATATATTTCCAAAATTGAAACATATTATCGTAAGTTATCGTACATTTATATATCAGTTTTATTTATTCAAATCCAGCGATGGATAAAATTATTTTAAATAGGGTTAGGATACAGTTAGAAAAAAATTTAAAACTGGTACAAGTTTTGTAATAAAGAAACTGAGAGTTTTTATACGTATTAACTTCCATTTTAGAATTAAAAAATCAAATCTACATATTCCGGATTAAAATATAGTTACTAAGAGATTCAGATAATTGCAAACATAAATAAAATGCATAATATCGCCTTAATTTTACTAAATTTTTTGTTTAAATTAAATTTATATATCCAAAAATTTAACAAAAAAGCATAAATTTCACTTCCGCTTAAATGATAAAAATAAAATCTTCCGGAAAATCCGGAAAAATTTGTATCTATGGGAGTTTTAAACATTTATAAACATTTATCTAATGGAATATAACATTTATCTAATGGTTTATGAACATTTATCTAATGGAAACATTTCTATATTAATTTAATGTAAGCAATTTTTCGTTCAGCTACAAATACTTCGAGAATTTTGATAGTTAAAAACTGATGGCACAATTTGAAAGATAGCGCTAACAATTGAAAAATCATGACCAAGACAAAAGTCATGAATCATGATCAAGACAATTTGAAAGATCATGAAAGATCTAAGCATTTAGAAATTATGTTATTTTTACCCATGCAAAATTTGGATCGACTAAAAGGAGCGTTAGAATTAAGTTAAAAACTTCTTTCTAGCTTTTACCATCAGCAATTTTCAAATCAATCTATAGGATTGAAATATTTATAATAGAATGCTTTTTTAATTATAGTGGTAAGGAAAAAGGAAATCAGCTTTTATCTTTATGCACTTATTTTGGGTGATGCAAATTTTGTATGTTTATAAAGGACACCATTTCTAAAAGATTCAAGAATCATCTTTAAAATTATGCCAACAGTTTTGTCATGCAAATTGATTCACCTTCCATAGAAGTGTTTCCTTTTATTTTGTTCAAAGTATGTAACAGTCATGGTGGCTCAGGGGATAGACCGTTCACCTTCCAAAGAGGTGAACCGGGTTCGAATCCAAGCGATGGCTGGTCGATACGAATTCTACACTCGGCTCGCACCGACCACAGTTCTGACGTAAAATATCCTCATTGGTAGACAAACTAAAGACCCTTTGACACCAGGCGAACCATGCAAGGTTTTCGTTGTTTTCCTCTCCATGCAACGCAACTGCTGGTTAGGTCCATTAAAAAGTCCTCCACGAAGGCAAATGTCTCCTAATACTTGATTCAGGAGTTCCCTTGTCTTCTGGATAGGGTTCACAATTACAAGGCTATGGAGTTGAACATTAGGAGACGTAAACCTGAAATTAGGTAGGCTGTTCAACGACGGTTATAAAATAAAATATAAAACCCTTGCTTGTAGAGTCGATGTGGATAGAGCGCTCGTCTGCAAATGAGATGACTCAGGTTCAAATCCCAGCAATGTCTGGTCAATTCGAAATGTGCTCCCGACTCGCACCAACCATGGTGCTGACAAAAATATCTTCATTGGTAGACGGATCTTGGGTTAGAATTCCCATGCTGTTAGGCTAACCACTGGAAATTTTCGTGGTTTTCCTTTTCATGTAATGTAAATACGGGTTAGTTCCCTCAAGAAGTCCTCCACGAAAGTTAGTTAATCCCAATGCTCGATCTAAGAGTTCGATTGTTTTCTGGTTTTGGTTCAAAACTGCAAGGCTACGGAATTAAACTCAGAACTGGGTCAGCTGGTTAAATTATTTAAAAAAACTGCATGTATTTACATGTGAAATATCTTTAACATGTATTTTTTTTAAAAGCTTAAGTGAAAACTAATATTATAAGGCTTTTGCTTTTCCTTTTTATAATCTATTCAACACTATTTCATTTTATTTTATAACCTTCGTTGAACAGCCAACCCAATTTTATGGGTTTAAGACTACTAATGTTCAACTCCGTAGCCTTGTGATTTTGAACCCAATCTAGAAGACAAGGGGATCGAAACTCCTGGATCGAGTACTGGGAGAAATTTGCCTTCGTGAAGGACTTTTTGATGGAGCTAACCAGCATTTGCGTTACATGGAGAGGAAGATCACGAGAACCTCCCACGGTTAGCCTGACGGCAAGGGGACTCTTACCGTTGATGGCTTTTTGCTTTCCGACTACAAACATTCTTACTTTAAGAAACAAAATTCAAAGCTTTGACCATTTTTTTATAATTAAAGTACAATATCTCTAAACGTACAGCTAAAGGTTTCATGATCTAAAATTTATATATAAGTATAAAATTATATTATATCATCGATAGTTCAATAGCGTTATAAATATTCGTATGCTCCCTTAGAACTGTTAGTAGTTTTTGTTTATTTTAATCAAATAATGAAACTGATTTAAGCAAATTATGAAAACAACATTTAGAATAATAATAAGTCAAAATGGAAAAGTGTTGTAAGCAGCTAAAACCAAATTTGTCTTATTTAAAGTATTTAGAAAGATGGAAACACAAATTAAGCAAAAGAATAGAAGAAGTTTTAAATATATGCATGTTAGCATAAACAGCACTTCATCTGGGGACACACTGTTGACTCACAGGAGCCTTTCTGTTGTCAGTAAGGGTTCAATCATTTTTTGGTATTACCCCTGACGACAGAAAGGCTCCTACTTGTTAGCCCACAGTGTGTCTCCTGATGAAGTGCTGTTTATGATAACATACATATTTTTAAAAATTCTTCGATTTTTTGCTTGATTTTTGTTTCTAACTTTCTAAATTGTTTCTTTATTTTTATTCACTTTTTATGAGGCGTGATTGCTCCGAGGATAGAACGTTCGTCTTCCAACGAGGTGAGCCAGGTTCGAATCCCAGCGATGGCTGGTCGATGCAAATTCCGCATCAGGCTTGTACCGACCCCAGTGATGACAAAAAATATCCTAAATGGTAGACGGATCACGGGTTAGAGTCTCCTTGTCATCAGACTAGCCGAGAAAGGTTTTACTCTCCATGTAACGCAAATGCGCGTTAGTTCCACCAAAACGTCCTCCACGAAGGCAAATTTCTCCCAATACTTGATCCAGAAGTTCCCTTGTCTTCTGGATTGGGTTCAAAATAAAAAGGCTACGGAGCTAAACATTAGTAGTCATAAACCCACAAAATTGGGTCGGCTCTTCAATGACGGTTATAATTATAATTTAATAATATGCATTTACTTTTTATATTTTTATTTATTTATTTTCCCTTATGTACTTTTATTTATTTATCAATTTTTATTTATTTATTTTCATTTATATACTTTTATTTATTTATCAATTTTTATTTATTTATTTTCATTTATATACTTTTATATATTTATCAATTTTTGTTTATTTATTTTCATTTATTAACTTTTATTTATTTATTTTAATTTATTAACTTTTATTTATTTATTTTTATTTATTTGTTTATTAATTTTTAATTTATTATTCTATTTTTATATAAGATATGGTAAAAATGCAAACAAACACAGCTTGCTGTAAATAGTGAGAAAATCTCATAACATGCAATAATTTTAAATTGTAAAAACTTGATTAGCAAAGAGGGTTATAAAAAGGGTGTGCTGTTTTAATCACCTAATGTCAAACAAGGTCAAAAAACTATTTTAATGTTTCACAAATGGGCGTGAACTCACAATCAAAAGTCCTTCATTTTGCAAAATCACGGTTAAAATTGAGACCAGACGAACTGACGCATAACATTTGCATGTTCTTGTAAATTAAATCGTTCTAAAATAAGAAACATCCAGACAAATTGACATTAATCTTAAGTTTATATCAGAAAATTAAGAAATTATTACGTATTAGGAAAAATTTAGTGATTGCGACCAAGCTGCGTAAATTTAATTCACATAATGCTAAAAACAAATTAGGGGTAATATTGTTCAGGAAATTAAAATGTTTAGTCAATGGAATGAAATGTCTATTGGAATTGGTGAGAAGTATGCAATGGAAAAAAATTGGTGATTGTGGCAATCAGCGTAATAGATCCTCCATGGTGCTGAAAACAAATTAGAGGTCATATTGTGGAGGAAATTAAAATGTTAAGTCGATGTAATGGAATGTCGATGTAAAATCTATGTAATGGAAAAATTTGTTAATTGTGGTGACTAGCTTAAATGAAACTGTCATGGTGCTGAAAAACAAATTAGAGGTCATATTGTTTAGGATATCAAAATGTAAAATCTTTGTAATGGAATGTCTATGTAAAATCTATGCAATGAAAAAAAATTGGTGATAGTGGTGGACAGAGTAAATAAAACTCACATGGTTTTGAAAACAAATTAGGTGTCATTTTGTCTTCGAAATTAAAATGAAAAGTTCAAGTAATGGAATGTCTATGTAAAATCTCTATAATGAAAATATAAACGCAATGGAAAAATTTGGTGATTGCGGTGATCAGCTTAAATGAAACTCTCTTGGTGCTGAAAACAAATTAGAGGTCATATTGTTTAGGATATCAAAATGTAAAATCTTTGTAATGGAATGTCTATGTAAAATCTATGCAATGAAAAAAAAATTGGTGATAGTGGTGGACAGCGTAAATAAAACTCTCGTGGCTTTAAAAACAAATTAGGCGTCACATTGTCCTCAAAATTAAAATGAAAAGTGCATGTAATGGAATGTCTATGTAAAATCTCTGTAATGGAAATATAAACGTTATGGAAAAATTTGTTGATTGTGGTGACCAGCTTAAATGAAACTCTCATGGTGCTGAAAACAAATTAGAGGTCATATTGTTTAGGAAATCAAAATGTAAAGTCTATGTAATGGAATATCTATGTAATTGAAAGGTGCATGTAATGGGAAAAAAATTGTGATTGCGGCAAGCAGCGTAAGTAAAACTCCTATGGTACTGAAAACAAATTAGGGGTCATGTTGTCCAGGAAATTAAAATGCCAAGTCGACCGATAAAAAAAGATACAAAATCAATATTAATAACTTTATACATAACGATTACAATTCTGTATATTCAGTTTCAAACTCAAGGGTCAACAGCATTCAGCTTTAATTTATTTTTTACATAATGTAGGATATAGCATTTTTTTAATGAAATGTTAGGGATTTTAAATTAATAAGATACTCTTTCAGCAAATGAGACATGTTTTACATCAAGCTGTTCCTAAGTATTGTTTCCAGATGGATGAATAATTCATAAATTATTAGAGTTACCACTAGATAGCAGACAATAAAGGGGAACCTTTATAGCCGACACGAAAATAGTAGACCAAATCACTTCACCAAAACGCTATCCTGAAAAATTTAAAAATGTGACATATTCTAATATTGCCGAAAGCCTTTCAAATGTATAACCGTCGAGGGCTAGTTTATCACTTTATTTTATTGTATAACCGTCGTTGAGCAGCCGACCGAAATTTGGGTCTACGACTACTAAAGTTCAACTCCGTAGCCTTGTAATTTTAAAGCCAATCCAGAAGACAAGGGAACTCCTGGATCAAGTATTGGGAGAAATCTATCTTCGTGGAAGATTTTTTTGTTGAAACTAACCTGCATTTGTGCATGGAGAGGAAAACCACAAAAACCATAAAAACCTTGCTGCAAGGGGACTCTGACCCCTGATTGGTCAACCACTACGGATATTTTACGTCATCACTGTGGTCAGTGCGAGACGGATGCGGAATTCTTACGGACCAGCCATTGCTGGATTCGAACATGGTTCACCTCCTTGGATGGCGAACACTCTATCCCATGAGTCTCAAAGCTTTAGTTAGCAAAATCATAGATTTTTAAAAATAAATTTTCCTTCTGTCAAGCGCTCTGAAACTTAGTGGTCCCAGGGCTTAATTTGATAGGATTTATTTCAATTTTATAAGAGATAAGTTATTCTGTATAGTAAGCAGAAGAGCATGCATAAGCATCGAAAATAAATATGTTTATTTATTGTTACACATAAAGTGTTACAGTGTAATTTGAACCTGTTACCTCCATTCGTCTCACCATTCGGGAGAATGGTAAAACTACTCTGTCAGGGAGGCATCAAGAGCATGTATAAGCATCTAAAATAAATTTGCTTATTTATCTTTACACATTAAGTGTTACAGTGGAATTTGACCCTGTTACCTCCATTCGTCTCACCATTCGGGAGAATGGTAAAACTACTCTGTCAGGGAGGCATCAAGAACATGCATAAGCATCTAAAATAAATTTGCTTATTTATCGTTACACATTAAGTGTTACAGTGGAATTTGAACCTGTTACCTCCATTCGTCTCACCATTCGGGAGAATGGTAAGACTACTCTGTCAGGGAGACCCTAGTAAAACGAATTAATAAAAAAAGCACACTATTCCAAGTATTTATTTATTTGCTTTTACCCATGCATATGCACGCTTGTGTGCTTATTAAAAAGTATGACTAAGAAGTCCTAGTCAAGTTTAAGAACAGTAGATGTCTCTAGTTAAAGAAGGACATTGCAAAGATGCATATCCATTCTTAAGTGGAGGCTCGAATTCTACCATATCTTTGAGACGCCCTTCCTTAGTTTGTGCTTTTTGTTCTTCAACTTGATGAGTCCTAATAAGCTGAATTATTAACTAAGCACAAAAGTCTGTATTTTTAAATGTGACAATAAATAAATATAAATAGGAAGTTGCAGAGGTAATTTGCCTTCGTGGAGAACTATTTTGATGGAAATAACCTGCATTTGCATTATATGGAGAGGAAGACCACGAGAACCTCCAACGGTTAGCCTGATGGCAAAGGGGCTCTAACCCATGATCCGTCTACCATTAAGGATATTTCACGCCAACACAGTAATCAGTTCAAGCCGGATGCGGAATTCGTATCGACCAGCCATCGCTGGAATTCGAACCCGGTTCACCTCATTGGAAGGCGAACGCTTTATCCCCTGAGCCATCGCGGCTCTGTATCAAGGCAACGCCGTTATTGTTGTTGTCGGCCATTAAGGCAGAGGGGGTACGATTGTTCTTGTTCTCCAGTGGAGCCATCTATGGCCAAGAATTCAACTTTTGCCACATGCATAGGTCTCACCAGTTTTATAAGGCGTCACACCCATTCACACATCGTAATTTTGACCTGAACTAGAGAACGATCAATCTTCAATTCAGTACTCCCAGAAATATTATTTGTTATGTGAACATGGAGGACTTTGTTACCCGATAAATCTAATGTGCACAAGTCACCATTTACTACACGGGAAATCTTCGGCCGGTTGGATTCGAACTCCCATTCCCATGAACATGAGTCCAGTGCCCTGCCAACCTGGCTATCCCGGACCCGGCAACGGCTGTCACCTTTGTATTCCAATAATTTTGCTCCCAATTCCAAGGATATCTGAATTAGGAATGAAGTTAAACGCTCCATTACAGAGATTTTTTTGGGTGACACTAGTGTGCATTTCCATAAATAGAGAAGAATCCATCTGTTATCCAGATGACCATAGAACTCTAATGCAAGTTTTTTAAAGAATACATTTTGAATTCAACGAATCTGGCACTATTTTAAAAATTAATTTTCCGAAAAACTATTTATCGCTTAAAATTATAAATTTCATAGAGCAAATTTGTGAAATAAATTTCGAAAATGTTCCTAGTAACCTTTAAAATACGATATTTTATTGTAATTTCTTTTTAAAAGTTACTGCTTGAAAGCAAAGTAGGTATTACCATTTTTAAGAATGACATTTGCAGAAAATACTTTTCCCTTAAAATACAAGTTTTCGCAATAAAAATTTGCGAAATTAATTTTTTATATGTTCTTAGTAATATTAAAAACACAGCCACGTTTTCGCCAATAAAACTAGATAATTAATAGCAAGATTTTTAAAAAAGTTACAGCTTGAGTGCAAAGCATGTGACAGCATTTTGAAAATTAATTTTCCTAAAAACTATTAATCGCTTAAAATTATAGATTTCACTAAGCAAATTCGTGAAATTAATTTGTTATACATACCTAATAACATTAAAAAAATTTGTAACGTTTATCCCATTTAAAACACTGTATTTTACTGAAATTTTTTTTTAAAGAAAAAGTTACTAATTGAGCGCAAAGATCTTGCATTATTTTTAAATGACCCTTGCAGAAAATATTTTGGTTAGTTTTTGCGATATAAATCTGTTTTTAGAAACTTTTACCCTTCTAAATCATGATGTATTATTGCAATGTTTTAAAAAGTAGAATTTTTCATGCGAATTTTTTTTTTTTTTGAAATTGGTTCCTGTAAAAAATTTTCATGGCTAATTTGGATTTCGCAGAACAAATTTCAGAAATTAATTTCGCAAATGTACAATACGCAAAAAAAAAAAAAAAACGAACCACCCTGAATAACTTTTGTTTTGTTTTTGAATGATCGGATATTCATGTTCTAGGACTCATCTTTAATGATTCGAGGGAGGGTGACCTTAAATATGGTAATTGATTACTGCTACAATATTTTAAGTTACGAAATCAGAGACAAAATCATACTTTCTCGGAATAAACGCACCATTTATTTATTTTTATTTTTTTACGGATGCAGATTTTTAACTCCCAAAATATGAGGATTAGCCGCAATCTGAGAAATATGGTCCCAATAGATTGGTCAGAAGAGCGCTCCAAAGTTTGGACCCCTAAACGTTAATTTTACTTTTTGTGTATTTCGCTATATCTCGAGAACTTTTGACACGGAATGAAAATATTTTGCACACAATTATAAAATTCTTTTATCTAAAGATAATTATATGCAAAATATCACTTTTAGTAAATATTTATTATTATTTTATTTAGTTACGGTCGAAAAAATTTTGAATTGTAAGGTATAGAAATTTTTGCATTATTTTAAAGATAATTTTACATGCAAAATACAAAATATGAGCAAATTTTGCCATGTAAAACTATATTCTTTAAAATACCTTGCTATTAATCCTTTTACACCTTACTATTAAAATTTTTTCGATCATTAATAAATAAAATAATAAATATTTACTAAAAATTATTTTTTGCATGGAATTATCATTGGATAAACGAATTTTATAATTGTGTTTATAATTTTATTATTGTAAATTGGTATATTTTCATAAAAATAATTATGCCACGAAATTATAGATATCATTAAGCAAATTCGTGAAAATAATTTCAAAACTGTTCCTTGCATTGTAAAAATTTAGCTACGCTTAACGTTTCCCTCAAGAAAGCTCGAAATTCTACTATCATTTTCGCAAAATTTAGAGATTGGCACTCGTAAAAAATATTCATGTCGTTAAGTTTGTGAAATTTATTTTTAAAATGATCCTTGCAACTTAAAATTTTAGACAAATAATTGTTCATTCTCTAAATTTAAGTTTCCAAACTATTGAGGCCAAATTAACTCGATAACAATGTAGACAGAATTTACCTTTTTGTCTGCTAAATGAAATTGAATACCTGTTTGTAATAGAGCATCTTAGCTCTAAATTCAATTAGATAAAGATTTTTTTTTCGCAACGGGAAGTTTATTTTATTTTATTTCTGTAATACAAAATTAAAATTTTTTTTTACATGTTTAAAAAGATAAATTCATTTAAGTTTCATTCGTAATTTGTTCCCAGTTAAAATATCTTTTTTTTAAACGATTTTCTTGTGTTTTGCTTGAGAAACAACCCATTTTAGTGTCCAGTTTTATTCTATTAAACTTTATATTTGACTGTTTTTTTTTTATTCAAAAAAAATGTTTTTACGTTTTTAAAAGACACACCCATAGAAGATATAGGTTTCGGGCAACAAATTTGTGAAATTAATTTCTAAAACTTCTCTTGTAACATTGAAATTCAGCTACGTCTTCATCTAGAGCATAAATAATCGCTGGTTCCATAATTGGCCCTAAATTTTAACTCTTAGTTAACTAATTCTATCATATGCAACATGATGTACTACTTATGTATGCTCCTCACACCTGTTTACTAAACTGCAAAATATTTTTCCAAAAAATTTAAAATAGTACTTCGTTAAAAATTCAAAACTTGATTAAAAAAATTAAAATGTCTCCAAAAAATTGGCCTATACTTCTTTGGGGTCAATACTATAGTTATAGATTTCTTATTGCAGAGGGTGAAATTAATTTCTAAAGCTTATCTTCTAACCTTTGAATTCTGCCATGTGGCATAAATAATCCCTCTGTGGTATTGGCACTAAATTTTAACTCATAGTTACCCAATTCCATCATGCAACGTCTACCTAACATCTGTATACTCTTCACATCCATTTACTTCACTACTAAACATTTTTGAAAACATATAAAATATGTAGTACTTCATTAAAAATTCCAAAATTGATTTTAAAAAAAATTACAATTCTCTAAAAAATTGGCCAATATTTCTTTGGAGTCAATATTATGGATATTGGTTTTGTGCCGCAAATTTGTGAAATTAATTTCTAAAACTTCTCTAGTAAAGTTGAAATTCAGCCATGTTTTCAATAATAGCATGAATAATCCATCTATAGTATTGACCCCAAATCTTAACTTATAGTTACCATGCAACATCTACCCATGTATGCTATAAGCATCCATTTACTAAACAGCTAAATGCTTTTCGAAAATATTTATAATATTTCGTTAAAAATTAAAAAACAAATAATAAATTTAATTTCTCTAAAAAATTAAATTTTTTTAAAACTTTTTAAGATTTTAGTTTAGAAGGGTTCGAAGATTGTAATAGTTGAAAATTTTACATGCCTTTAAAAAAAAAATTTCTTAAAAAAAAGTTAAGGTCATGGTTTGTTAAGTATTTTAAAGAAATGGTATTTACATATAATCGTTCTTATAATGGCATAGCAAATTATTTTTTATTTATTTACTCTTTACTGGTCTGCAAAACCCCTAAGTGACTATATAAATTGATTGGATAATCCATGATCTTAATATACGGAAGGATACCAACATGTCCATAAATTTTATTCTCAAATTTTCTTCACAAATTTAAGAAATAAAATAAGAAAAACTAAATGTTACTTTTGTGGATTTGAGGAAGCTTAAAATATTCATAGACCTTGGTTCTTTCCATAAATACTGCAACAATTATAAACCCCAAATGCAAGGATTTTTTCTTGTAAAATGTACATAATAAAATGTACATGCAAAATGTAAAGGGTTTTTTTAACGGTGGGCACTGAAGCTGTCATTTCTTTGCATGGAAGGTGCCGGAAGTGTTGCTCATTTTGCATTGCCTGGTGAGCACCTTGTGACCTAAGTCACGGAGGCGAGTGATATTACCCACACCACAATGCCACAGATACCCGTTTATAGGGAGGGACACATTTACACATAACAGAGGACAACACACA
Organism: Parasteatoda tepidariorum; assembly: GCF_043381705.1. Lineage (NCBI taxonomy): Eukaryota > Metazoa > Arthropoda > Arachnida > Araneae > Theridiidae > Parasteatoda > Parasteatoda tepidariorum. The sequence goes on along the minus strand of NC_092215.1, from coordinate 28,089,380 downwards.
GAGAGAAACATCCATGCCATCCAAATGTAAATGCACATCTTGTAAAATGTACATCGAATTTTCATGAACGGATTTTTTGAGTATTGAGAATTTCTTACTCGAATTGGAAAATATTTGCACACAATTACAAAACTTGTTCATTCAAAGATAGTTCAGCACAAAAATTTTTTTAATTTTATTTTAATAAATAATAGCAGTAAAAACTCTTTTTTGTAAGGTATACAAATTTTTACATCATTTTAAAGAACAATTGGTATTTTTAAACAATTGGACATATTTGGTTCAAATTCAGTATTTTTCCTTAGAACATTACATTCATTAAAATCATGTAAAAATTTGTATACATAACAGTTCAAAATTTTTAAGTTATTATTAATTAAAATAATAAAAAAAAATAGATAACACTACTAATAGATACTTTGTTGTACTTATACAAATACTTGATTTTGCGTAATTCAGGTTCTGAAATTTTAAATCTGAAATCAGTTTTGCTCCTAAAGCTCGATTTTTTTAAATGGCATTTATACTCCATTTTTTGTTGAAATGTACAAGTTTAAAAACTTTACATAGAACAGAGGGTAGCGTAAATGTTGAGACCTACTTCGAGGGGAGTTAGGCCACATCATCAGGATTAAAACTGGAAGAAAAAAAACCTGTGTCCTATGCTATATGAAGAAATTTTTGAGATTAATTTTACTTTTTGCTTGAGAAATATAGNACCAACATTTTTATTACATGTTGATGAAGCAACTTTATTACAAAAGTGTGACGAATTCCAAAGAAAATATTCAGATATAATAGGCCCTAGTTTTTCACTTCAATTTATTAATATTTACCACCTAGTTTTACCTCAACTAACTTAAGCACGGACTGTTCACCAATTATGTAAAGAAATAATGAGCAAATATGGAGTGCTAGAATGCGACCTAACGGAAGTATTTACAGCAATGTTATTATTCTTTACAATTCCTGTCACTTCTGCAGCAGCTGAAAGGTCATTTAGCAAATTAAAAATAATAAAAAATTATTTAAGAAATAATATGGGCCAAACTCGACTCCGACATTTATCGCTAATAGCAATTGAAAACAAAACCGCATCAAGCCTGGATTTAAACGAAGTCATTGATACTTTTGCGAAAACTAAAGCTAGGAAAAAATTGTAAATATAATTGTTATTTAGTCAGTTGGTAGGCCCGACCTTTATATAATAAACCCTTGAATCTTCTCTATTTCGTTTTATTAGCCAAACCTACACCAAGTATTAATTGTAATTTATGTTGTTACTCTTTAATATTTTTATTACCTGCCCTGCAGTGCACAAAAAAGAGATTAAGTAGCTTAGCATTTTTAAAGAATTTGTATATTTTATATTTTTATTTGATAAAATCTAATCAGTTTACATAGCAGTGGGGCCCCATTTTTTAATTTGCCCCAAGGCCCTTGGTTACCTAGCTACGCCACTGAAACCGTGGACTATAAATTGGCGCTAAGACATAAAACCAAGCATTAAAACCATTACACAACATTTTAAAAATTCAATTTTTGAAAGTTAGCTTTGCTTCAAGTAGTTTTAAAACAACATAAATAATTTCAAACAACTTAATTTTAGATTGACAAACTTTAATACAAAACAAAATTTAAAAGATTATATCAAAAACAAGAAATTAATTTAGAAAAAAAAAAACATTATTGTATTTTATAATATCATTTTCTAATGTAAAACTTTAATGTATCTTCATAATTAATGCAATAAAATAGTAAAGTTTATGAAAATTCTTTTACATTTTTGTTAAAGAGCAAAAAAAAATTTGCATTAATAAAGAAATTCATAGCCATATATTATATAAAAATTATAAATATAACGGGGGCATTTCTAGAGAACAGTGATACGTAAGGAAACCTTGATTAGAATCGAAATTGGAGGTACTTTACATAAAAATCAGAGATTTGTTAAATAGAGCAGTGTAATTTTAGAAAGTAGATGATGAAATAAACAGGGACTATATATATGTTCCCATTCTGTATATCATTCCCAAAGTTTAAAAGCAATATTATTAAAAAAAAATTAAAAAATTTACACAGTTTTCCTACTTTTTTTTCAAGAATTACTATTGAATTACTGAAGTAGAAACAAAAGACTAACCCTTTTCGTTAAATGCTCCTTTGTTGACCAAAGGCTCTATATCCTTCATAACTATGTCTTCTCTTTCTTTACCTTCCAACCAAAAGTTTAAAGCCACTTTAGTAATCTCGCTTCCACCTGCATTACTAAAAAATACATAAAATTAATTAAATTAGCATGTGAAATATTTAAAAACAAAATAAAAAATTTATATCTTGCTGTCACCTGAATGACTTAAAATAGATACAAACAGGGATGATAGTAAACTTAAGTAAAATTTTCCGAGCTTTATTTATACATCCCATCCCTGAAAAAAATACTCTTATATTAAAAAGAGTGAACTTTATTTTCTTTTTCAAATAATGTAGTTCAAAAGTTTTAATTAAGAAACTCTGGTATAGAGTAGAAAATAAAAGTTTATAAATCATTATAACAAATAGAGTATATGTAGCTTGCAACTCCAATTAGCTTAGACAGAAACTGGTGGGAAAAAAATATAAGTTTAAACTTTGAAATAATTTAGGGCAATTTTTTAAACCAAATAGTTTTTTTTAATTTTAAACCTCAATAATATTTTTGTAAATGATGGTTCAAATTTTTTAGATCTATCAGCACAAAATTTTCAGACAGCGAACACTCCTGCACTAAGTGAAAATTTAAAGAACATGGAACAATGATTTTGGGAACTTGAGCGAAAAAAAGCTCCAAGTGGAAAAGATAACAAATTAACCTTTTAATGTTGAGTAGCTACCATTTCAATAATTTTTAAAAGCCTATACTAAAGTTTAATCTGGCCTGGACAAAAACAAATTTATCAATAAAATAGTTTTAATGCCTGAGTAATAAAAAATTGAGCACAAATTGTTTTGAAAAAAAAAGATTTATATTTAAGATATGTGATGAAAGAAATCAGAATAGCTAAAGTATTAATGAACAAAAGCATACAATACAGCTGCTTAAATGTAACACAAATTATAATTTTAAAACTATAAATAACCTATTTTGATATATATTGCTGTCAATAAATATCTTCATTCACATATACATCACTTTTATTAAAGTTAATATTTAACCCACTTTCGGCCAATGGTGCATAAACGCACCATTTTAATAAATAATTTTTTATTAATACCGTGGCGAATATTCTTGCATAATTTTATTTTTCTGTTGTTTAAAAGGGTTCTAAAAACATCTATAAAATATTTGTAATTCAATTGGAGTAAATAATTTCGGTTGGGAAATTTTCAAAACATGCTAATTTTTGAACTTGAAATGGTTATTGAAAAAGTCCATTATTTTAAAACGTATAATTATTCCACTTGCAATTTATTATATGTTCTTATAATGGGTTAAAATTGTAAGTTCTGAAAATAAAATTGAAATAAAACAAATGTAACAAAAAAATTCCAAAATTTAGATTCAAATTTAATGGTGTGTTAACGCACCATTGACCGAATCCACTTTTTATGCAAGGTTTAAGAGTTTTATTAAAGTTTTGTTGTATATTCAGAGTTTCATTAGTACCATTGTTAAGTTTTTATTTTTATCAGTTTTATTGTGCTGAGGCTAACAGTGTTCGACAAGATATGCCTTAAGGAACAAGTGTTGTTCTGAAGTTTCTTAGCGTTGTTTCAATGCCTGAGATGGAAAAATATAAGTTTTGATAACTTTCTCTCCTCCTATACTTTATTTGAAATTTTGAAAGAAAAGGGTTTCTTTGCATGTGGCACAGCTCGCGAAAATCTCATAGGTGGTTGTATATTGGATGACTACAGAAATAAGAAGAAGAAAAAAGAAAACATTGTGGTTCCTACGATATTGCTTTCAGCAAGGATACAGAAACATATGCAATAAAATGGAACGACCAGAGCCGTTTTTAAGGATGGGCCCAGTGGGCCCTGGCCCAGGGCCCCGAGTTCTGATGGGGCCCCTGAAAAGTCTGAAAATCTCATTGCATTTTTTATTATTTCTTACTTATTTTTACTTTAATTTCTTTTTTTTTTATTTCTAACTCATTTATTATTTATAACTCAAGAGGGCCCCCAGATCCCACTTTTTTTAAAGTTTTATTCAGATTATTTTTTCTTTTTTGCATAGTCGGATGCTTTTCAAAATCTAATCGAAGTGTTTACAATTATAAAATAATTGTTATTCTTCACTTTCCTAACCAAAAGAGCAATAAAACACTTTTTCCACGGATGAAAATATGATTCCCTCTTTCGTAGCTACCACCCACAGAGTTGTCAAGTAGCCTCCTCACTTTACACTGTGAGAAAATGTTTTTAGCTTCTTGATATTGCCTAGGGCAGGGGTCGGCAACCTTTTGAAATGAAAGAGCCGAAAGTTACAATTTTACAAAATTTCCCGGTTTTAAAGAGCCACTGAAAATTTTTGATTTAATACTATAATATTTTTTTATGTATATATGATTTTTAATTTTAAAAAAAACGGTTTTGAATACAGAATAATATTTATTCTTCATTTTTAAAATACGCTAATAATTTTTTTTAAGATTTAGCTTTTATTTAATTTTTTAACTTATTTCTTTTTGAGGGGGGGGGGGTAAAAATATTTGNGGGGGGGGGGGGATAAGAATATTTGAGTCATTAAAATTCGATGAAAATTGTAAATTTTCCTACTAATTCTTGTCAAATTTTCAACAGAAAACGCAATTTTTTTTTATTAAATGTGCAACGAAACACAATCTTATCAGAAAGATTTTATAATAATTCTTTTTAATTTTTCATAGCAATTCCGTAATAATATTCATTTATATTATATCAGAATTTTTTCACAATTTTCCTTTTTTAAGAAATATGTACCGTCTATTCTTGTTATTGTTAAAAACAATTTTTAAGCACTTAATTATTAAACATTTAAATAAATTTTGCATTTTTTTGTCAAGGCAAACGTTAAATCGACTTATTATGAAGTGCTAGAAACGATGGTCACGTACTATTTCTATTTATTGTAATTTCTATTTCTATTTATTGTAAACATTTATAGAGCCTCGAGCTTTCCAACTCAAATAATTTAAAATTTTTTTAAAAAAATTAATTTAATAAAAGTCACTGAAAGTAACAATCTTCTATTATTTTAAATATCTTTTATACGCAAAATTACAACATTAATGTATTTGATTGCTAAATTTAATAATATGCAGGTAATTCGGAGTGACCGCTCTTAATATGCATTTAAAGAAATTTTGTTTCAAGTGAACGCGAAAACGAACGGATAGAGGTCACACGTTAGAATTTTAACAATCGAAAACAAACAAATCACTGTTGAGGAAGGCGAGTGTAAAAAGGCGATTAACGANATTTAAAAACTAAACTCAGCGGCGCGACAGCCATTGAGGGCCAAGGCGTACTGTGCCCATCTCAGTTTTCTTGACCTTGGGCTCTGGGGTACAAGAGCAGATGTTCCGGTCAGGTGGTCAGCCGAGCGCGGAACCCCCAGTGTTTAATTCCCAAGCATGCTTGGTACTCATTTATCGACCCACTGAAGGGATAAAAGGCTGATTCAACCTTGCCCGGCCTGAGGATCGAACTAGGGACCTGTGGCACGACAGCGCGAAGCGCTACCGCTCAGCCACCAGGCGTCACAATCAAATTTGCTGTATCATTTTTCAGTATGAAAATTATTATTGGATCAAAAGAAGTAACTAAATGTAGGAGAATAAAATACAGACATGTGATTGCTGGAAGAAGAAATTAACTGATTTTTTTTTCAGTTCTAAATTTGTTATCTTTTTATGAATTTAGAAAATAATAAAAAAATTATTTTTATGCTCAAAATTAACATTTATAAAATTTAAAGAAAGAAAAATTTGTGTTGAATAATATTTTTTTCAACACATAAAAGAATATATACATTGAAAAAAATTACATATTCCTTCTTTTTTGCACTTTTCAAGTCATTAGCGCATGAAAAAAAATGGGCGAAAAAAGATTGATGATAATATCACGTGTATGTACAATGAACTCACATGAATCAGGCATGTTAAAAAAGGGTTAATTAAAAAAATTAATTATGTGTTGCAATAAAAAATATCAAATTAAAAATATCAAGATTTTTTTAAAAAAAATATATAAAAATAAATAGTGATAACTGGGAAAAATGATAGAATTAACGTGTTAAATGGTGAATGCTTAGGTACTGGTAAGGGCATAATAAATGTCTCATTAACAAGATTTTGGATAAATAACGAAATTTAAATTTTAAATCAAAGGAACTCCAAGAAAATTTTGTTGGAATATAAATTATTGAGAGTACTGAACTACACTTTCACAGAGCTATATGTAAAAAAAAATACATCTCACTAATAATTATGAAATAGTAATTTATTCCATCCTTTTAAATAACAAAAAAGTAAATAATGTTGACATCAGCGAATACCAACATCAAATTTTGGAATCGTTATTAATCGATACACAGAGTCACACTGAACTAAAAGTGCACACATTATTTTAGTCACAACTGAGTAACGTCATTTCTTTTAACCAGTCAGCCCCGTGGCAGAATTTTTAACTTTCTGCAACCAATTCTCTCTAGTACTAATACCTTTCTAATTTTCAATAGTAGCAAATATATGTTACAAATTTAAAGTTACAGAAGCGCTTTCTGTTTACAAAAAAGCTTTTATGTATAGAATAGAACAGTATATAATTTTTTTAATTATAAATGTAAGAATTTTTTTTAAATTTAAATATAAAATAATACATATTCTAATATTATTGGCGATATTCTCCTGTTCTAAACAATATTTGTATTGTTAACCTTTTCAAATTTTTGCTATTTGGAAATTGCTTTTTATAATATCAATCTGAAATTCTAGCTAAAGCCAGTCATTGCAGAATTTTCTTATTCTTAAAAGAAAGTAGAAAAAATTGTCAGCATTTATTCTGATGTGTGAGAAAGGCAATTTTTGAATATAATTCTGCAGAAAGGGGAAAAAAAGTTCTGTGGGGAAAAATATTTCAAAAAATTCTGCAGATAAAAAACCCAAACTTTTTTGCTTCCTAAATAAAAAATCTTTCTGCGAGAACTCTGCAATGTTCTGCGACAATGCCGCCGTGTCGCTACGATTCTGCCACAGGGCCAATCAAGAGTACTCCAATCTGTAAGAAACTAAAAATAAAGTTTATAAGAAATATGTTTATTGTACCACAATTATTGATTCACTGAAATCTGTGAATCGACGGTCTTGAGATTGGTAGAATTCCACGAATTAGCAGAAGAATCACATGCCTGAAAATAATATATCACCCACTTTCAATTTTCAAAAAGAATGTTACCTCAGAAATACAAAAATGTTCCTTCTATAATCAATACCATCAATATCCTCATAAAAATCAAGAAAGGGCTTCAATCCATCAATCAGACCAGGGTGCATTTTATCTACTTCATCAAAAATGAACAAAGATTGCCCACATTTTTTTGTATACTCAGCAATTTCCCTTAGTAGTCTTTCCTACAAAATTTTGAAATAAAACTTAGTGACATTTAAAGATAAAAACTAAATTGTAGAAATTATTATTAAAGTGCAAGTAACAACTGTTTTTAATGAATGCTAGATAAATAGAAAATAGAACAGGAAATAAAGATATACTTAATGATATGTAAAGTGTGCAAAATGAAAAACAGACCAACCGGAATAACTTTTGATCTAATGATCGGATCTTCACATTTTAAAACGCAATCTTAATGATTGAAGGATTTAACCTTAACCCCTTCCTTCTCGCTCCCGTGAAAATGATGGGGATAGATTTTGCCCGCTATTTCTTGCTCCCGTGATGTTGACAGGCTGGAGTGCTCAGTAGTAACACGCTAATAAGAATAAAGCTAATTCATTTCTTTTGCCCGGAATACACTTTATTTCTCATTTTACACACCTGATGGCAGTACCAGTAAATTTTTAAGGTAATTGTAGATAGATAATTAATTTTTAACTAGTTGCAGCACTAATCAAATACTTAATACAAATACAAAAGCCAAAAAAATAGGCACTTTTATGACCGTTTTCTTAAAAATTAAACGATCGTTAAGGGGTTAAATATGCTAATTAATTAATATGAACGATATTTTAGGTTACGAAATCAGACACAAAAACATACTTTCTCTGAATAAACATATATTTTTCCAAACGGATTCTGATTTATGACCCCCAAAGTATAGGGGGTAGCCGCAATCTGAGAAATATGGTCCTAATAGTTTGGTCAGGAGAGCGGTTCAAATTTTGAACCCCTTTATGATAATTTTACTTTATACATATATCTATTCATTTAAAAAGTTCTCGAGATATGGTGAGATACAAAAAAAAAATTAAGATTAAGGGGTCCAAACTTTGGACCGCTCTTTGGACCATATTGCTATTGTATTTTGGGAGTCAGAAATTTGAATCCGACAAAAAAGAGGTATATTTATTCAAAGAAAGTACATTTTTGTGCCTGATTTCCTAACTTAAAATATGGTGTACCTTAATTAATTAGCATATCTGAGGTCACCCCATCATTAATATTGAGTACCAGAATGTGAAAATCCAATCATTAGATAAAAAAGCTAGTACCATGAACTATCGGGAATGGAATGAAGATTCCCGGCTGGAAAGTGAAACTGGGAAAGTTTGGTTCCATTAATGCTCAATACTGTACCATGAACACTCCCTTTGAATCAGATATTCCACGATAACTCACTCTCAGGGCGTGGCTAAAATTTAACCAATCACACAATTTACTTTAGATTTTCTTTTTGAGTTTGGCAGCATTAGCATGAGTAAAACGAAACGAGCTTCTGCTATTTAGATAATATTTTTGACTACTTATTGTTTTCTTTTTATAATGTTTTTTGTTTTCATTAGACTAAAAAAACATGAACTGCGAATACTTTGAAATATTCTTTAATTTATTATACATATAGTTTTATTAATTAAAAACTGTCATATTTATCATGTATAATTCATAAAATAAAATCATTTTTTCATAATAAATATTTCTGATATATCCCTTAATACGTTTTCATTATTTATTTTAAATATTTTTCAAAAAGTACAACTCTTAAAATAATGATCATATTTTAATGAATTAAGATTAAAAATTTCGTGCCTGAGAACTGCAAGTAGATAGATTACTAATTATACTAGTTTTTAAATCAAAACTGATTTCCAGAAAGAATTCAAATTTTATCAGACAAAAAAATTAACGCTTACCTTGATCTCTTTGAAATTAATTTAATTTAAAAAAAGTTCATTAGTTTTCAATTAAAATTGTAACAATATGAATGACTAAAAAGTTACTACTTTGCTTATTACTTTGGTTTATTTGTTACATTATAAAAGTGACTGTTTTGACTGATAGTTAAATAAATATGTTCACAAGAAATTAATTTCTAGAACTGCGTAAAATTTTTTTCGTGATTTGTAAAATCATTTTACGTATGAAATACTTAAAAATTATAGTTCAGGGAACTACTTCCGCAGTTTTTATAGTATATATTTTAATGGAAGAATGAGAATAAAAATTTTTAAAATGAGTAAGAGAAGAAATAAATACAAATTTCATAAATATTTTTTGAAACATTTTTATTCTTTTTTGTATTTCTAATTATAAATAAATTGTTTACTTTATAATACATCATGCCTGTAAAAAATTCCTTTAAATGTGCTGCCATTGGTGTATAGTATAAAGAACTATCGTTCGAAAGGAAGTTAAATATTGTTAAATTAAAAGTTCATCGAAAGAAAATTAAAAAAAGAAATGATTGGAACTTCAGAAAAAGGTATTGGCCAAGTAATACATCCCGTAATAATAACATAGAAATAGTAACAATTATTATATAATGAGAGCATAATTATTTTTAGTTTGCCGTAATTTCTTAGTTAACTCTGAAAGTATCTTTTCGTTCACACATACTAATGAAACAAAACATTTCTCTTTTAATTATCGTCTTGAAAATGGCTCGGGCACGTTTATCTTTTAGAAATTTTGTTATCTTCTCTTATGAAATAGAAAAAAATTAAGACATTCATCGACGAAATATCGTATTTAGTCCTTAAAAATTCATCATTCCCTCCTTGGAACGACGATTCCAGGTGCCGGAGACTGGTTGGAATGAAACCGATTCCAATTCCAGCCGAGAAACTCTTTCCAAGGTGTTCGTGGTGGGGGGATGGTGGGGGGTCCCGTTGGAACGTGACGTCATTCCCAGATGGAATTTCATTCCATGGAGCTCATGGTAGGGTTCCAGGGTGGTTCATTTTTGATTTTGCGCACTGGTTATTCAACTTAGAATAAGTAATGTACAGAGAAAGATTAATTATGAATTTAAAAAGAAATTCAGGTTCAACTTGAATATTCAGCATTTACGTAGAGACGATATGCATTTTTTCTCGAGCAATGTGCAAAAAACATGTTTTGTTAAGCAAGATAATAAAAAAAGATGACAGAAAACCTGTTTTTGTCAGGACTGAAAGGGGGTGAACAAATCAAATGAGGTTTTCACTGGATGCTTAGCTATTTAGCAATTTAGTATATATTGAGACAATATTGTTTTGAAAAATGCTCTATATATAATATAAATTGATAAAGTTAGAATGTCAAATATTGTCAATTTTTGTAATGGTTTACATTACAATGGAATAATAACAAACTAAAATATATTTTTTTTAGATGGATGCTCTTAGCTTAGAAAACTTTTACTTAATCATATTAACAGAAATTTCTTTGAAAGAGTTTATCTATTATTCAGATATAATATTTTGAGTACATTAAAATATGCATTTTAATGCACTACACTCAATTAATCCTGCTCCAAGAACTTGAACATCGAAACTTTCACTTTCAAATTCTTGGACTTCAAAATAAGTATTTTCATCAGTTTAAAAATAATATTTCCCCTTAATCTGTACAAACATAAAGAAAAATATATTGCTTCATAAGAAAAAATTACTAAATATAAATAGCAACTGTCACCAAGTAAATTAATCCTATAAATAAAAAATAAGTCACTGTTAAAATGAACTTATTGTTAAACAACTTTTTTAATGCATTGGAAATAGTATAATAATTAGCCAACTATTTTTAACATAATGAAATTATGGAAATAAATATAAGAATTCTGGTATTAAACATGATGTATCGATATTTTCTCTATCAGTATATTGAGTATTAATCTATTATTTCCTTCAGACAAAAGCTGTACAAAGTCATGTTTTTACAGTGTTTAACAAAATTACATCTTGGACATTAAATAAAACTTTCCCTTCTTCAATTTTTCCTCTCATTTAATTGATCGGGTTTTCTGAACACTGCAATGAAGAAAAGTTCATACACTACCTCTGCATGAATGCTATGTGTTATTAGTAAAATAAATAGTATACACATTGAAATTTAATGTCAAATAATGCCATAAACATTCTCTACATTTCTGTTTTTAGACAAGATGAAGAAACTCAGTTTACAAATTGTGTTGCATAACTCAAAAAATACTTATTGCATCAAAAATTGTAAAGGAAAAAATGTGTTTAAAAACATGATATTTTAGTTCAAAAATGATATCCTGTGCTATCAAGCTTTAATTTCACTTTAGAGAAAGTAGAAATTGTGCTTTAACACTAATCTGTATTAAAATAATAAACAAACATATGTTAATAAGCTTAGAATGACTTGTGATGTAGTAATATTTCAGAATTGAATTGAATTGAATGTAGGGTTTAGTGGCACAAAGTCCAAAGGAGGACATGCTGAGCCAAACAGTACGGTAAAACAGTTAAAAAGGCAAAGTACATGCACCACTTTATTTGTTGTACAATTATAACTGATAAAATGGTATAAGTTTGTAAATGGTACAAGTTTGTAAATAGAATCAGATAAAAGGTATGAATGAAATCAGGTAAAAGGCATGAATAAAATCAGATAAAAGGTGTGAATACGATATAAAATACATGAAGTAAGTAAAGTGTTTGCGAAAGTGAATAAAATTGCAAATGTATTAAAACATTTATATACAGTTAAAAATACCAACAGCACGTAAATATGCAAAAATGTTAGGATGATGAATATCATCCAGCAAATCCTGCATACATAAAATGGAACTCCCAAAAAACGTTAAACGAAGTTGGTCAAAACATGGACATGTTATTAAAATGTGATGAATCGAGAGAGGAACGTTACAGGTATTGCATAGAGGTGGAGGCTCTCCAAACAGTAAGTGGAGGTGTGTTAACCGGGTATGACCAATTCGAAGACGTGTAAGCTTTACATCAGCACTACGCAAGGGCAGTACTGGCAAATGGCCCAAATCGGTTTTAATGCTATGCAATTTATTAAACACTTGGAGATCCCACTGTTGTTGCCACAATGATGTCACAAATTTCCGAATATGCAGTTTTACATCAGAGAAAGGTATGGACAATGGTAAAGTAGATGTGGCAGACCGTGCAGCTGAGTCGGCTAGATCATTCCCTGGAATACCAACATGACTCGGTACCCAGCAAAATAAAATCTCAAAGCCATTCTTCTGAAGAGTGGTTAACAAATAAATAATGAAGCATAAAATTGGATGAGTGTCACAGTGAAACTAGTAATATTTCAGAATTTGCAACATTTTATGTTACTTTCCTGGTCTGTGTATTCTTAACATCATGACTCCCCAAAACACACACACAAGGGGCTAATACAAGTATATACCAAATACCATTTTCCAAGATAAATTTCATAGTTTAAAAAAAATAAATTAACTTTAACCGGAAACAACATAATAATTTGGAAAATTATGATTAAACATTTTTCTCATTTAAAAATATGATTTTGAAACAGAGAAAATTCTATTTAAAATGCTGAAAATAATTTTAAAATATTTAATGAATTTCAAACAAAAGATATTGAACATTAAAAGAGATATTATACAAATTATTACTCTATATTTTTTTGTATCTTCAGCGTGAGGGAAATCTCTCGTAGCAATGTACCAGTGAACAAAATCACTCTTTGAACCTTCTTCATACAAAGTATCAGCCAGAATTTTAGCAACAAAGTTCTTACCACCACCTGTCCAACCATGAAATGCCATAGATAGTGCTTTTTTTGGCTCTTTTCTCATAATGTGAGCTCTAACTGCATTAGTAACTGTTGATGCTACAAGATGTTGGCCAAATAAATGCTTTTTAAGATTGGAGTCAAGATCTACAAAGAAATAAATATTTTTTGCAAACTTGTTAGTAAGAAATATTTAATAAATTATTACTATATTACACTTATAACTATGCTTACTAACAAAATATTTTGTAATATACATGCTTTTAAATTTTAAAGCTTGACCAGGATAGCAGTAAAAGACACATATGCCAGTAGATAATATGCTTTTCATATCAAACTTCTACTGTAGTTTAAAAAATTAAATAAGCTTTTTAACTTAATAATATGTACCTCTATATGCTGTTTAAACCTGCTCAAACAAAAGTAATTATTTCCAATAATTTAGTGTAATTAAGCCTCTCTTTATTACTAAAATTACTTTACAAGAAGTCCACTATTCGGATAAATTCCCAAATCATTGTCAAAATACAGATAAGTCTTCCATTATTACAACAAAAAATTTCTAATCGAAATGCATTTTTCTGCTTTTTCAGTCAGCAATATTATATGTAAAAGATTCAAGTTGAAGACATTTTTATTTATTTCAAGTATCAATATAGAAATAAGGAAAACGAACATCACTTCCTTCTTACAAATTTAACGTCTTATTTTCATAAAGTAATGTTTGGGTGACTATTAACTAAGTTACCTTCTCATTAAAAAAAAAAGTTCAATTCTAATTTATAGAAATCCTGCTGCGTACTTCAAAAGAATGTGTCCTTTGTTGACCATATATTTATTATACCCACTTATTTCCAATCTTGACAACTTACTATTAAAACCAACCTTCACTGTTTTCAAAGTATTGCACTTCATTTCAATTTCTTGGAAAAACTTCTTACGATTTAGAAACTTATTGTTCAAACATTCCTGCTGCAAACATTCTTAAAAACAGCCTTTCATTAAGTGCTGTGCTACATAATTCAGTCTACAATCTGTCGGCAAAAGAAGTCTACTCTAGACATGTATTTTAAATCAAAATAATTGTTTAAAATAAAAGAAAAAGAGGTAAATAAGTTTTTTTTTCCATTTTTTGTCTCCTTATTGCTATTGAAACATTCAATGTGTACTACTGATAAAAACAAACTCACTATAGCTACTATTTCAAGTTTAATAAATTTAATTGTCGCATTGCAAATGCTTTTACTGTATTTACAGACTAAACCTTTATTTTCACAAATAAATTCAATTATTATTTCATTTTTCAGTTTAATTGGTCACTTAAATTAAAATCTATACTCTCATGAGTATTTTATTTTCAAAGTTACCCTACTGTGTGAGACAAAAAAAAACAGACAAATAATTTTTTATATAACTTGGCAAAATATAACAAATAATAATAAGAGTAGATTTTTACTGATAAATAAATTTAATTGGTTTCAAAGTGGCGGCATTTTGTAGCAATGCAGAGGCGTAGGCACTTATTAAAATTTTCAGCAATAGGCCACATGTTTTTTACCTTTAGTCTATCACATTCCAGCCAAAACAATTATTTCAGAGCAGGGTTCCCACTCTTTTAACAAAACAAAAATTAAGTTCTTTTAAGGACTTTTTTAAAAAAAAAATAAAGGACTTTTTTTAAAAAATTAAGAATTTTAAAAATAGTATGATTGTTTATCATCGATTAGATATATAACATCAATGACAGTGCCAATTATTTACCTTTCTTTAAAAAAAAATGCAATAAATAAAAATAATAAATAATAAACAATTTCAATATAATGAAAGTACTAATATAATTGAATTAATTAACAGGGTTCTATAAAGTAGGAGCAGGCAACTTTAGCCAACCTGGGATACAATTTTCCTTCAGTTTTGTCCAAGCTTCAGAACCATTTGTTAAGACCGGCCTGACAAGAATTTTGTAAATTAAGAACTTTGTTATTCTAGAAATAAACCTAGATTTAGTAAATTTTCTCAGCCCATAGAATTTAACAGATAGAGACAGCTCTATTTGAAAGATAGAGTTGATTTTTTATTTCTGGAGACAAACTGTTGCTATTATTATTATTACCTTAAATAATTGCTGTTATAAGAGATTTCTTAGTCCAAATCTTTCTTTTTTTACTTACAGCAAAATATTTTACGACGATTAATTCAAAATTATGAAGTTTAAATAGTAATTTTTAACAAGTTTTTGTAAATGTTTTGTGTGTAATGAATAGCAATTTTTATTTATTTCAAATACACTTTCTGATACATTTTCAGAAAAATAATACCAATAAAATTTAAACATGATAATGATGTTATGGGAAATTTTTTTGTTCAATAAGTTTTGTTTTCCTATTTCCCAGGATTTAAGAGAGCTAAGCAAAAAGAAGGCTGTGTAACATCTTTTCAAACTTGAACACAAACATGAGGAGTGCCTTGTATGGATATAATGTTTCCTATCTGAGCTGAATTAAATTTACATAATTATGAGAAGAATAAGTCATATTTGTATTTAAATTTAAATAATAAGGCTAATTTATATTTTAATTACTAATATTTAAATTATATGAATTTAACAATTGCATAGGGGGTCGGCCTATGGATCTGGTATAGCTCCGCTATCCCAGCAGGGATTGGAAACAACAATTACAAAATTTTAAAGATTTGAAATAATTTTTGAAAATAGAAAACCATTTCCCTGGTCATATACTATATTCGTAGAAGTTAGTATTGAGATATTATTTAGATTCAAGTAAAAGTATTAGTTAAAATGAAAATAATTAAAATCAAAGCAGAACACCAATTTGATAAAAATTATAAGTTTAAAAAATGCCCAAGCATAAATACAGTAGCTAGTGGACGTTTTTTCAAGAGGTTGCAATCTTTATATATATTCGCACTAGAATCTAGCTTGGCATCCATTTGGAGTGCACTTAGATGTAAACAGACTCTCTTCATAAGCATAATGGTTTTTCCTAATTTACAAGGAAGTATATCAAACATATAAGTTAGTTGAAGTTAGTCATTTAATTGAAATTAAGATAAATAGTAATAATAAACTAAATAAAACCAAATTATAAGGAGCTAAAGAATTATTAAAATCATCAAATTGGGTAATATAAAACAACATTCATGAATAAAACATGTAATATATTTGTTGTTTTTGTGTCCATGGATTTGTATCCATGGACATTGAAAGCCTGTATGATTGCGGCTGCTAGCCTCAATGCCTTGAAGCTATATATTTTATACCTGATTATAAATCTAAAACAAACAATAAAATACAGGGAAAATGTTTTTAATGAAATTGAATAAAAACATTTAATTACCAAAAGATAGTTAAAAGTAACATAAATATTATAATCCAGGACAGGGCAGGGTATAATGAAATGAACTAAATTAAATATATTTTAAAATTCATGAATAAGTAGAACTTATTTATTCACTGCAAAATGTATTGTAAAAGGGAGGAGAAAAAAACTCAAAATGTAGCGGAATCAGAAATGTATCACTTATAAAAAGAGAAAACTGCAATCTGCTTCTTAAAATAAATATTATTTAGCAATAAATAAATGTATGCTTATATTAATAAACAATCTTCTGCTTTTATTTCTTCATAAAAGCAGACAATTTTTAATGAAAGTAAATATGACTCCAAATCAGGCTACATCAATATTCTCAGGACAGATGTTTCAAGTTCCTTAACTCGCACATCCAAGTGACATCATTCCAGAAACCCTTAAGAATAATAAAAGAATCTTGAGGAAGCACCCAATGACGGTCAGTTCAGGGAAAATCCTCTTTTTAATCCTCTATTGTGCAAACGCAAATTACGGCATTGAAAACGGAAGAGTGAAATTTGAAAGGGTGTCAAATTCCCTGACACATTTTTCCTTGACTTTTTTTTAAATCTTGTTTTCCCCCTGTGTACAAAGCCTGAAACCCTCAGTAAATATGTAGCTTTTTCTATTTTCAACTTCTTAACATTGAATCTAGAACATAAAAGCATTGACCTTCAAGAACTCTCTTAAGTGAAATTAATCATTATTTGGGCAAAATAGAGGTAAAAACTCTGAAATCCTCTCGTGGTTAGCCCGATGCCAAAGGAGCTCTGGTATGTTTCTACCAAAGTATAATTTGCACCAGCACGACAATTGATGCTAACAGGAAGCAAAATAAAGCTTGATTATATGTGTGTTTCATTCAAATGAAGACTTAATTTTCATGAAAAAGTTGCAATTAGTTTTGTCAAACCTATAAGTATGCTTATTATTTTGGATTTAACACCTAATATTTTAAGCGAGTGCACACATTTTAAGGATTGTTGATGACCCTCTTCTTATTTACAATTTAATATATAATAATCCAAAAAATAGAAATCGTAGAGATTTGGTAATCTGTATTACTGATATTAATTAATAGGTACTGTTTCAATATGTACTATATATACTAATATACGTATCCCGATACCGATTAGGAGTACTGTGGAAATAGGTATTTTACAGCCTACTAAATGGAATAAGTACCGTAGAAAAATGTTGACTGTAGTAATCTTTTACTATCAGGAGTTGGTCTGGAGCAATAGAATGATGCCGAATGATTGTGTCTGCGTGTCTCTTTTTAATTTTGTGCATGATTTTGCAATGTTGATCATTACGAATTTATTGATCATTTAATTTTATTTGAAAAAGAAAAACAAGGATTTAGCAAGGCAACAATAATAATAAATTGAAAAAGTTGCCTAAGCACAAGGTACTATTCATTTTCAATGTGACTTTGCTTTGAAAAAAAAATTACATTTTTTACTGTTTGCAATGTGCCTTAAACACAAACTAATGGGAACCAGAAACAAAAAAATTATATGATGAAGCTGTTTAAGGATTATTTTCCATGTCTTCTTTAATTATTGATTCATAAAAAAAAATAATAATAATAAATTTTTTAACAAAAATCCACTTTAATGTAAGGAAGCTGCTGTTTCAAGTTTTTTGTCTTCTCCAATTTTTTTCCTTTCGTTGTCAAGCAAGAGATTTTCTATTGTTGTTTAATGACTACCTATTTGTTACAGAGTCACTTGGTTCTTCCATCCACTGAATACACAAATAAAGTTGCTTAGCCAGTTTTCCCACAGAGTATCTTCGAAATCAATAGATTTATCAATATAAATGAATGTTATATATTTAAATGAAACTAAAATAGGAACTTTTCACAAGCAATCCCAATTCTTTTAAAAATTTCACTTAGCCAGTTTTTCTACTAAGCTCTTCAAATAATGTAAAATGTCAATATGTTTAATTATTAGTTTAAATTGCTGAAGTTTATATGTGCAATTTTATGTTCAGTTTTATAAAATATTACTACTTTAATGGATTGTTATTTCTATTGTTTTTAATACCATTGCTAATTTATTCTTGAATTTTGTAAAATTAAGCAGGTTTTTTTTCTTAGTTCAAAAAATTTATGAAATTTTTACCAATACAAAAATTTTACTTTCTAAAAACCTTTTGAAAAGTTATTAAAGCAGGGAGATTTCAGTATAGTGATCTGAGGCAGAATGATCACCAAGTCTTGGCTATTTCCGGGCAGCGGCCTTCGAAAAACTAAAAAAAGATATCACAGAAAGGGACCATTAGGTAACTCGTAGCAACCCCCGAGCAAGCATCCATATGCTTTCTTTTTTAAAAAAATAGGACGTTTAAAATCTATTTGGCATCTTTGCGATTGTAGTTGCCACGACAGATCACGATACGGAAATATCCCCGGGGGTGGCTACGAGATATACCTTTCACGTTGATCATTTTTAGTTTTTTGAGAGCAGCTGTTTGGAAGTTGGACATGGACTTGGCGATTATTCGGCCACAGATCACAATACGAAAATCTCCCCAAGAAACCGCTGTATTTTTGAGAGAAATTACAAACCAACAAAACTATATTCTTGGGAAATATTAGGCTCTGAGAATCTTCCGCACAATGGGCAATAGCCTGATATCTTGCATAGCCATTGCAAATTTCATAAATTAATAAAGAAGCAAATAAGAGTAAAAATAAAGAAACTAACCAGTAGCAGTAAAATTATTCCATTTCTGGCCGCATTTTTCCTGCCAAGGCATTTTGATATAAATACCATAATAAACAGAAGAAACCAATGCTCCGATAGCTACACTAAGACCCGTGGTTATGGGCTCAATACATGAAGAAAAAGGCAAAAAAACTAAACATAACACAAGGCATATCTTATATGAGGAAACAGACATGTTTATTTTAAAATTTTATTGCTTCGAACACATATGTCATTAATAACATATTCATTTCGTCATTTCTGACATGTTTTAAATTTCAAAATTGATCAATATTGATAACTTTAATATTTGCTAGTGATATTCGAAATTAGTAGGCTTGATCACTAAGAACTCCTTTAAAATAATAAACTTGCTGCTCAAACCGATCAATGAAAAATTTTGATAGCTTAGTCAATCATTGAACCGATTCTTCTGAAAACCGATCGCAAAGAGGAAAGGAATAGATTCTTTTGAGGAACCATTCACACTGCATGATATTCACGCATCTCCTCTAATCAACGTCAAGAAAAATGGAGAAAATCATTAGTGGGTTTTTCTTTTCTTTTTTTTAATAACGTTAGGCACTGAACTTCTCGTTCTTTGCCTTAGAAGATACCTGAAATGTTGCTCATTTATCGTTACCCGGTGGGCACTTGTAAACCAAGGTCACGGAGGCGAGCAACATTACCCACGCTACACTCCCGCAGATACATGTTCATAGTATGGGTCACATCCACACATCAGAAGACAACACAGAGAGAGAGAAACATCCATGCCCAGAGCGGGATTCGAACCCGCAGCCATAGGCTTCGCAGTCAGGCACTCTAACCACTCGGCCATCCTGGCCAGCTATGTGGGTTTTTCATGGGAGAATATGGATGGGTGATCGTGTAAAGCTAAGGGTGGTGGCGCTAGTGGTAAAATTGCTCTTTCAAAACTTCCGGGTTACTGCTTCCGATATNCAATCATTGAACCGATTCTTCTGAAAACCGATCGCAAAGAGGAAATGAATAGATTCTTTTGAGGAACCATTCATACTGCATGATATTCACGCATCTCCTCTAATCAACGTCAAGAAAAATGGAGAACGTCATTAGTGGGTTTTTCTTTTCTTTTTTTTTAATAACGTTAGGCACTGAACTTCTCGTTCTTCGCCTTAGAAGATGCCTAAAATATTGCTCAATTATCGTTACCCGGTGGGCACCTGTAACCAAGGTCACGGAGGCGAGCAACATTACCCGCGCTACACTCCCGCAGATACATGTTCATAGTATGGGTCACATTCACACATCAGAGGACAACACACAGAGAAACATCCATGCCCTGAGTAGGATTCGAACCCGCAGCCATTGGCTTCGCAGTCAGGCACTCTAACCACTCGGCCACCTGGCCAGCTATGTGGGTTTTTCATGGGAGAATATGGATGGGTGATCGTGTAAAGCTAAGGGCTGCAATCTGCTTCTNCTTTCAAGACTTCCGGGTTACTGCTTCCGATATATTTTTACGCCGCAGATTGAAAAAACCCGCCATCATATTCACATGTACCGAGTTCTTTCTTCCAGCCTTTAAACTTCAGCATTATCATATTAATATTATAATCATTGGAATATTTTCTAATTAGGCTAACTTAAAAAGGTATTTTTAAAGATATTTTTGGAGACATTTTATTCAAATGTAGCCAAATAAGGAATAAAATACAAAACATGGCAAACCTTAAGAATTATTCACAATGAGATATTAACTTTCCAAAATTTGTTTTGGCCTTACGACCTCTGAGAACAAAACAAATATAATATAATAAACAAATATACGAATAAAACAATAACAAAACTGCATAGAATATTAGGCTTGTTCACACATCGCCTCGTAGTCATAACATAAGCGGAGGGATACACCGGAAATTTTCTAAATTTCTTCCGGTTTAAGGACGCTTGTTATTGTTTACATTAGACCACCCATCCATATTTTAGCAATCAAACTCTCGAATACGCCATCTGGGAAGAAGACCGGTTCCATGTTTTTGGCCTTCTCCTCCTCTTTTCAATTGTATGGATGGTGTTTTCTACACTAGGGAACGCTGCAAGCTTGGTACCGCCTTAATTTCCGGGTTACTGTTTCCGTTGTATTTTAAACCCATTTGGCATCATTGCGTTTTGAGATTCTTGCAAACAATGTATTTGATTACTTATTACTTGTGTTTACAATGCTAAAAATCTTAACACTAACGTAAGATGGTGCACAGCTTGCAACAAGAACAAACAGAAATAAACTTATGGAAGAGGCCATATCAAGACTGCCAAAAAAGCGAGTTATTCAAAATCTAGCAACCATGTCACCATTTTAACAATATATCTCTAAAAAACTAAAACAAATTTTCACTTCAAACTCACCAGAATTACATATTAACATTAATATCTTATGAAATATGGGTAATTGTGATGGCATGTCTTCGGATCATCCTCCGGGATGTTTCCCAGACCGTCGCCAATAGCCCATTGTGCAGCTCTAGTGCGACGTAAATTAACAACAACAACAACAATGAAATATGGCAGATTTGAGCTCAGAAATTATCTAATTTATTTCCTTTATTAAAAACAAAATTATCCGTTTGAAAATATCGCCTATCAGAATATTATGTAGTAAGCAGCTGCAACCGTTTTAACCGGAACTAGAGTAGGTGCCAAGCTCGAGATTATTATTGTCCCCCTTTCTTAATTCGCGATCGCAACACTCGAATACGCCATCTGGGGAGAGACCGGTTTCATGCTATTAGCCCTTCTCCCTTCCCTCTCCTCCTCTTTTCAGTTGTATAGGAATGTACTACGATATTTTCCCTTTTCTTAATATTTTTCTTTTTATTTGATAAAAATATTTTTTAAAATTTCCATGATACTTTTCTTTAGAACTATGTTTAATGTAGTTTTCAGTTCCATATAGTTTTTCAAGTTAAAAGATATTAATCTATATGAAAATCAAGAGAGAAACTAACGTACTTCCTTCCTCTATGACTGTCCACACGCTAATGGGGAAAGCATGTGAAGTGTCGCCATAGAAAAAGAGTTCTGCTCTACGCCACCTGCAGCCCATTTCGATCGCCAATATTTTTCGTATATAATTGTCCCAAATATTTTTTTAAATTTTCAAAATGCTTTCTTTTAGAGCTACGTTCTATGTAGCTTTCAGTTCCGTATAGTTTTCTAACTTGAAAGGTTTTAACGCATTAGAAAATCAGGAGAGAAACTGACGTACTTCCTTCACCTATGACTCTCCCCATGCTAATGGTGAAAGCATATGAAGTGTTGCCATAGGTAAAGAATTCTGTTCTACGCCACCTATAGCCCATTTCGATCGCCAATTCTCATTTTCCTTCATTCAGGTAGCCCATTGTGCAGCTCTAGTGCGATGTAAAGTAACAACAATAACAACAACCTTTATTCAGGAGAAGGAAGCATGTTAGTTTCTGTCTTGAATTTCGAATAGATTAAACTTTTTAATCTAGGAACTGAAAACTACATTAAACATAGTTCTAAAAAAAAGTTCTTGAAATTTTAAAAACTATTTTTTAGAAACTATTAAGGAAGGGGAAAATATCATTCTACATTCCTATACAATTGAGAAGAGAAGGAGAGGAAAGGGTCAAGACATGGTACCGGCCTTCTTCCCAGATGGCGTATACGAGTGTTGCGATCGCGAATAGTCTTCAGTTGTAACTAGGACTGGGCGATGTAAAAATTTTATATCGGGATATCTCGTCTGTTAGATATCGCGATACAGCGATTTAACATATATGTTTGAAAATTATAAATCAGAAATCTTTAAATCAATCAAAAATAAATAAAAGGAATAAATCTATAACAAAAGAATATGTTAATTCCAAAAAAATACTTCTGTAACATTAATAGCGTTGCTTAATTTTTTCAATTAAAATAATGAAAATGGATTTACTTAAGATCGATGTCTTAAAGTAAAATAATACTCAAGCTTTATTTTAATTTCTTTTTAAAATTAAAAATGACTTAAGATATTTCGGTTTGAAAATAATAATAAAACCAACAAAATATTTTACTGCATTAAAAATAGAAAAAGAACTAACAAAATATTTTGCATACATGTATTAAAAATAGAAAAAAAAATAAAAACGAAAAAAAAAACGAAGAAATTTTCACTTAAATGAAACATTTTTTAAATTATATGTTGAAAAAAACGTACGTTTTTTTCCATTATGCTTTTGAAACATTATTATACCTTCTTTTATTTATTTATTTAAAATAAAGTTGAATTGACTAATGGTCAAATGGTTTAAATAAACGCATGTTTTATTTATTTATGTATGTTTTATTATTATTGTCTTTCTTGAAAATAAAATCTACTAAAGATTTATTGGTTTAAAAATAATACTTATTATCTAAAAAAATATCAAATGGACACGTATTAAAATAATTTTAAGAAAAATTTTAAAAAATAGTTAAAAGCTCTATTGTTTATTGGCGATCGAAATGGGCTGCAGGTGGCGTAGAGCAGAACTCTTTTCCTATGGCAACACTTCACATGCTTTCACCATTAGCGTGTGGAAAGTCATAGAGGAAGGAAGTACGTTAGTTTCTCTCTCGATTTTCATATAGATTAAAATCTTTTAAGTTGAAAAACTATATGGAGCTGAAAACTACATTAAGCATAGTTCTAATGAAAACTATCACGGAAATTTTAAAAAATATTTTTATTAAATAAAAAGGAAAAATATTAAGAAAAGGGAAAATAGCGCAGTACGTTCCTATACAACTGAAAAAGAGGAGGAGAGGGAAGGGAGAAGGGCTAAAAACATGAAACCGGTCTCTCCCCAGATGGCGTATTCGAGTGTTGCGATCGCCAATTGAAAACTGTCAAAACAATGCTTAGCTTTTAAAAAATAAAAATTTAGTCGTTTTAACTAGAAGCCAATTTTTTTTTATAAAAAATAATGCAAACTGTGTTTCAATTTCTTTTATAATTAAAAGCGACTGAAGATTTATTAATTCAAAACGAATCAAATTATTATAATGACGTGCATTAACAGTGGAAAGACTGAAACTTGGTATATACCTGCCCAAAAGCAGTCAAAATGACTGGATTGTGAAAAAATAACTATTATGTAAAGAAATTTGTTTAAAATTAATTGTTACATTATTTACAGTTATATAACAAGTTATTAGTAAATATTAACAATAAAAAAAATTCTATTTTGTAGAATAAGTCATAAAATTCTAAAAAATTGTGTCATTATATACATCATTGTTTTCCTAATTGAAATTAAAAAGCAGTCAAAATGACTTCCTTGGGCAATCTAGTGTTAAATAAATTTAAAAATAAAACTAACTTTTTGTAACAAAGTATAAATTACTTAAATACAAATTACCCATATAAAATTGTATGGCTTAAAATGAAAAACAATAATTAAAAAATCAATGCAGAATCTTTTTTTTATTCACAATTTCTTTTCATTAATAGATTGAGTTCAGAACGAAAATTTAAGATAACAGGGATTGAGCAGAAATCGCCAAGTAGCAGTAGATCTACTAAAAATAATTGATAAGAAACGTTAAATCCCGAGAGACAAAAGAAAGTGACGAAATAATGCACAACGATCACTAAATATAATAAGTTTCACTGAAAATAATTTACAAGAAACGTTAAATTCCGACGAAATAAAAAGCACAGCGATCGCAAAATAACTTATGCTGAAACGGAAAACCCCAAAGACAAAAATGGCGCATAAAGAAACAAACCATTGCGTTCTATATTTCAAAACTGGTCCTCGTGCGAAACCGAGAGTTCTGATTCAATTCGCTCTTCATCATTCAACATCACGAAACGAACAGTCTTCGAAGCTAGACGAAATCAAAATAGTCTTCGTTAATGTGGTGACAGCGTTAGCGTAGGCAATGATCCTTGCATGTTAAATCGATAAACCGCGAGCTTCGTCTTATATCGGAGGCCTAAATTAGATTTCTGATGCATCGCCAAAATCGAAAGTCACTATATCTGCGTGTTGATATGTGCGTTAAATCGATATTCCGCAATACATCGCTTTATTACCCAGTCCTACTTGTAACAGACTACAATACTGATGAATACATAAAGCAAACTTTCAAAATATATTAATTCACAAATAACAAAATCCTTTTAGACAGGGTTGCTAACTTTCGACGCTTTCTTGGAAAATTTTGAGTGGAGCTAAGTTTATGTTTTATTGTATGATTCTTTGTTTTATAAATTTGATTTAATATTTTCTACAGCACTATGAAAGATAATTCAAAAGCGCATATGAAACACCATTTTTCTCCAGCTATTTCGTGGTGAGGGTTTTAAAATTTTGAAAAAAATAAACAAAAATTATGAAATGTTTAGTTTTTAATTAACTACTCAATAAAATATTTTGCAAAAAGCTCCTTTTACAGACACAAAAACATTAAGAAAAAATAGCGACTCAGATTTGTTACTTTTCTCCTCTGTATCCAGTAATATAAGTAAAAAATCAAATATTCACAATTGGACAAGACTTTATTATATTTTCTCAGGCAAATATATACATATATAAACAGCAATGCTTGCATACATATATGACTCAAAACATGGCACACACGTGACAAATGAAAAATACATTTTACTATGAATACAGCTGTGGTACAATATATACAGTGACAAAACGAAGGAAATTTTTCACAAAAAATATGTTTAAATAATATTACTTGCTGCAGGGTGTAAATTTAATTGTTATCTTGAAGATGTTTAGTATCAGAGATTCAAACAGTTATCACAGAATGTATTTATAATGAAGTTGTGAATAATTTTATTGTGTTAGTTTTATTTCAAATAATTAAATATTAATTCAGCATAATGAGTAACATTTCACAATATAAATCAATGAAAACAATTGTAATATAAAAGTGTGGAAGTATTTAAGTTATGAGTTTTTAAGAACAAAAAATCCAACTTATTTTTTTTCCAGATAAATAACAGTAATAATCTACTGGCACTCATCAATTGGCTGTAAATTATCTGAACACACAGACTAGCCTACATTTATTTTTAATCTGTATTTCATACAAGAATATAACTAAGCAAACCTAACAGTCCAATATAATAATACATTATGGGTAGTTAGAAGAAGGTGTCTAAATAGTACATATGCTTATAGAATACTTCTAGTTTTTAAATATTTTTAACAAAAAAAAAAAAACATTTCAAAAGAGGAAAACTTGAAAATAAATTTTAGTTTCCATCCAAGAATTAATTTTTAAACAAAATTTGTGACAAATAATAATCACATACATAAAATAATTTTTGTAATCACACACATTTGTTAAAAATGTGCTAAAATCAGCGTCAGCCTTTTGACTCTTTCAGATTATGTCTCCTTAAATTTCTTTTTAACAATAAACAATAACATTGAGCCTCAGTATAAACAAACAAAATGCATCTCACGTTAGAAAGAATTAACTCAATATAAAATGTATTTTTTTAAGCTCAGTTAACTAAACCCTAGACAATAGTGTAAATAAACTCAAATAATAAAAAAAACGGAACATTGTTCACATGTTTGGATAATCGAAATTTCTAGATTACTAATTATAATATAGTATACCAAACTCAACTTAAATGCTTGCTGTCAAACTCAAAAAGATTTTTTTTTATAAAAAAAATTAATATTAATATTAGAAAGATTTTTTAATTTGGATCAAGACAGGACAAAGAGGAAGTCAAGAACAATAAAATTACTGGAAAAAATCAATTTTTAAAACAAATTACACCATCTTAAAATTTCTTTCACTAATACATTTGAGAATGATTTAAAAGTTGTAATTTTAAGAAAATAACAGTGAAAAAAGATACAAACAAACAATGATGGAATATGTTAGAAAACTTTAAAAAAAAAGAAGTTTTTTTCTCCTTAATTCTTCAATAAATAAGAAAACAAATTATTAAATAAGAAAATTGAATTCTGGTTTCCTTAAACATCATATTACTAAAACATAAATTAGAATAATAGTTGGACACTTTTGAGTTTTAATATGCTATAATTTTTCAAAACATATTTTATTCAAATGATGATATAGATTTAGGAAACTTTAAAAAAAAAATAATAATTAAAAATATAAGTGAGAACTAGACTTTTTTAAAACAATAAATGAGTTCCACATTTCAACTTCATGGGTTTTTTAAACAAAGTGGGTAACAATGGTTCCAGCAAAGGAATTTTTTTTATGGCACTCAGCATTGAAACTTAACAAGTCAAACTTTTACATGTTTTACAAGTTAAATATAACAAAATTACTTTGAATATACTAACCTTTAAACTTTAATATTTTCATAAAAAGCAGCATTTTATAGAAAAACTATCTAAATGTAAGAAAAATATGTATTTTTGTAAATGAAGAAATCATTTACAGAAACAGTAATATTCAGGCACATATCTATCAGATATATATCTTGAATTTCTGTCTATTTTTGCAAATGACATCACATTACAATGCGTTTGTACAAGAAGGTAAAAAATGTCTACAAAATTAAAAAATATCATTTTTAAGGAAAAATAGCTTATAAAAATTATCAATCTTTGCTATTTTATATAAAAGTTACCTTCAGACATAACTTCTGTAAAGTTAGAAGTAACTTTCAAGTAAGCTTCATGTTTTAATATCTCATAAGTTCACCTACAGTTCAAGTTCATATATTCTACATATATGCTTATTTTCATGAACATCAAAGCACATTGTATATACTTAGCATGCAAAAATAGGTAAATAATGCATACTAAATTATAAAAAAAGTGCAGTAACATCACATTCAAGATAAAATAGCTCAGACAAAGGAGTAAATATTACAAACATTATACTTAGATTAGACTTCTATAACCTTACACCAGTAAGATTACTATTGAGCTACCAGCAATTTTTATAAGTATCTAAAAATAAGCTACAAATAAGTAATTCTCAATGACATAATTCAATGAAAAAATATCTTAAATAGATACATTATTTAGCATATATCACTGCTCATCATATTATGTTTGTAGAAAAAAGTATATCATCATTTATATTAAAAAAAGAAAGCTCAGATTAAGAAATATTATCTAAAATATTTATAAAAATTATGTTTAGTTGTCAGACATCTATAAGGTTAGTATCAAAAATACTGTTAGAGGTGTATTACAATGTGACTAATAATGTGTAACTGAGATGATTTAAAACTCCCTTTGATTTTAAAAATCAACTATAAGCAAAATTATTCATATAATGATTAACAAAAACTATGTTTAGCTGTCAGACATCGATAAAATTAGCATCAAAATATACTGTATATAGTGTGACTAATGTGTGTTATAGTGTTCTGTGTGTGTTATAGTGTGACTAATAATGTGTAACTGAAATGATATAAAATTTTCCTTGATGATGAAAATCAATTATGAGCAAATCTATAATATTTCTCTAAGCAAAAAGAAGCATTTTAAGCTCAATTATGACACATTTAATAAATGAAAACAAATATATCTTAATAAATGATAAGGATTTCAATGCGAAGTTGTCAAAGATAAAAAAATGCTAGCAAATGTAAACTGGTATTGAATCTCTTAACAACACACGAATACCAGTTTAAAAAGATAACTTTTCAGTCAATTATGAATAACATATTTTTTTATAGATCATATTTATTAAAGTTAATATTGTTAACCCTCCATAATTTAGATCTCTGAACAAGCTTGTGCAGTTTTCCCTACAATACACAAGATTCTTTTCAAATAGCACAAGGAAAAAGCTATTTGCTATGCAGTGAAAAAGGTGGGTAAAATGGCAAAAAATTCTGAATTCAAATGTATTTGTTTCTTACAAGTTTCCTCGATGAAATAAACATAATTACTTTATTTACACTACTTTTATTTTTAAGAGCAGCTTCAATGTACTAGCTTAGCATTACAAATTGTTTCTTTATTCTTTAGTAACACTAGTTTAGAGGGCTTATTTTTCTTGCATTTTAAACTAATCATATGAAAAACTCAAATTGCTTAAAAAACTAATTTCAGATAAAAACTTAATTTTGAAATCAAATAATGCAGGCAATCAATGATTAATTATTATATAAGTGGCCATTTAAAGTAAATGTTGTAAAAAAATGCTGCATTTTCATTAAATCGCTATCAGGAATTTTGAATTTTTGCTTTATTGAAATATAAATACTAGTAACAATTACAAAAAAAAAATGTGTAAGAAAAAAAAAAGACTACCATTAATAAAATTTATCAATTCCCTAGAAAATATGACATAAGTTATTTATTTTATTTCGTAATACTGGAAAAATTCAAACACAAAAATGATATATATAAAGAAAACTAGTTTAGAAATAATTGAGCATTTAATTTACAAGTCAAATGAAAATTTAAGCTATACATTTACATGATTAAATGCTTTTTTCTTTTTTTTAAAAAAAATATCTGTAACGAAACTTTAACCATCATATCACATTATACTTGAAAAAGATGACTTAATTTTTCATTAAAGTAATTACAAATTGACAGAGAAAAAACTGCTGTAAAAAATATGTATATATTTTATCAAAAATTGGTTTGAATGTGGCACTCGAAAATTTCCTTGATAAATATTCCAATCGGGTCAAGTTTTTGTTGTTTGTTCCTGGGAAATAACTTCATCATATGATGGTGGTGGATCATGATCTTCAGAATTCTGAAAAAATAAGTAAATTCAACATAATTAGCTACTTTTTATAGCACTGAGAATATTGGAATCTATAATATACAATGCATATATAAATTACATTTATTGAAAAACATCAAAATGACATGTTTTTGATGTATACATGTTTTTATTTTGTTAATGACGTGTATACATATTTTTTTTTCTCCAAAAAATTTAAATTTTTTGCATCTGAAAAGTTTAGTTGTACTTTTGTTGAGAATACTAGAATAATATAGATATATTTTTTGAGCTATTTGTCAGAATTTTAAAAGCAAAGATGAAACAAATGTCAAAGGTTTAAAAATTTTTTTAAAACTTTCAACTTATTGGCAGGTTCATAAAATTAATGTTTTATACAAGAACTGATGTTCTTCAACTTTTGGAGAATTCTTATTCATCCAATTTATTTAACTTTTCCTGTTATGAGCTGAATTAAATCAAAAACATAAAATAATTTCTGAATTCATAGGTATAAAAAACAAACAAAAGTTATGCAGCTAAAGAGATAAATGTAAAAAGGAGTAAAATAATGAAATAATGTTCATAAATATATTTTTTTATTAAAAAAAGTAAAAAAAAAATTAGTCAGCAGTAAAACAAAAAATGTAGACTTTTGATTCCTTTTAAATGCACTTAGTTTACCCACAAACAAATTTGTGGATGTTGATTATGGCTTTATAAAACAATTTTGGAATACAACAAGTTTAATTTTTACGATAATCAAATGAAAAGTTTACTCCAACAGCAAGAATTAGCTATACCGCATTAAATTCTATAGGTAAGCTCGAAAATTTGTCCCGTCAACTATGTCTGATTTTTAAAAAAATGGAAAACAGGAAGAAATAGTTACTAGAGTATCTCTTGGTCATGAAAATGTGACCTATGTTTAACTTAAGAAGGCCAACACCTTATGAGGCGTAAAAATCTAGTACACTAACTTCTTTTTCGCATTGCACTTTCTTTTTCAAATAATGCATCAATTCAAGACATTTCTATTATGACTCCCCATAATTAGGGTTTATTAAATCATGAGGATAAGAGTCAGTGACAGTATAATTTTTATAACAAAATATATAGTAGTAAGTTAGAAATTATATAAATCTTACATTAAAAAAAAACATTCACACTTATGGTACGAAAAGCAAAGTTTAAATTAAAAACATATAATCAGTGTGATTTAAAAAATAAACTAATTCATTGTTAGTCATTACTAATGTATGATATTACATAATAGAGTCAAAGTAGAATAGATACAGCATTGAAAATATAATGTAAAACATTTACCACAATAAGTCTTATATGAAAAACATTAAGCTCCAAGATATATAGCGTCATTATTTATTAATTTAGAAAAGCAAGTTGATGTTTCAACAAATTATTATAAAAAACATATTCAATTTATGTTTATTCATTTGTTTCTCTTGTTAAAAAGTTTTATAATCAGAATTAATTTAGAAGAACAATATTAAAATACTAACCACTTGTAATAGTTACAACTATGATCAATTACAATATTTACATTTTTAATTCCTAAGTATTGTATTGAGCAACTGTTCAATATGTTAATAAGTATCAGTATTTGTATGTTTATAAGTTTTTTTATTTTACCAGGAACCTTTAAATAGAGTAAGACAAAAACATGCATCTTCTGCGTTCTCTCTCATTCCATTAAAATGAAATGATTTTATTTTCTTATTATAATTTTTAAACTGTTTATACATGCATGCAGGGTACCCTAAAAGTCATCGTATATACGTAAGAGGGTGGAAGAGAACAAGTAGATAGTCACAAATCAGCATAAAATCCATGGTCGTAACACAAACCGTAAAGCTCAAGAGCATGAAACATGCTGTGTTACAAAATGATGGGAAACAAGATGCATAGAGGAATGAAATGAAACCAATAAATGAAGAAAAACATTTCATTCAACTAAATGAAATTAAACAACACTAAGTCCACCATCACAGAAACTGCACAAAATTGCAGGCACCAACATTAATGCAGGCGAAACAACAGAGATCTCTTTTAGGATGTCAGGAGCTACGGATATCTGGGCAACAAAGGCTTCTGCAGATTTATGGGACCGTTGTTGTGGACGAGGTTTTTCATATAATCCCAGACAAAAAAAAGGGCAGACATGACAAATTGGGCGAGCAGGTCGGCCAATTGATTGGACCATCACAACCTATCCATTGACCCAGATACATGATATCTAAAGTGTTATGCACATCCACGATGTCATGGAATGTTGCTCCATGGTGTTGGAATCACGTGTGATGTGTGCTGAAACACGGTTTAATAGTTTGGGCAACACTTCTTAAAAAATCACAAGGTATGGATCTCTATTCAGGCATGCTGGTAGTAGAAATGTCATTATCAGATAATTGTGCACAATGTCTTCACATCAGAGGCACATATTATAGAAAAATGCTCGCTGTGCAATCTTTCAGCTTCCCTTGAATTGCTATTGGCAGCTTTGCGCATGTAATGCATCTCGGCTTTCTCCTGACTTGAATATGGATTCCTAGCATCAGTGATCCACAGAGCGAATGAAGACAGCAGCTAAGAACAGCCTGATAATGGCAGTCACTGGTTGGTGCTTTCTAGCGCTTTATAACTTGAGTTTAGACTATGAATTGTGCTTGTCTAGTTGTGTTCTCTCACAACTACCATGAGTTTTGAGTACCATGAATTTTGAGACACCCTGTATGTATAAATTTTGATTGACAGTGTAGAATTTTTAAGGACGGTATTTGCTCTATGAATTTTTTTTGTTTAATACTAGAATTTAGAGCAACTTTCTCTTTCATAACTATTTATAAGATTAGGTGCAATGAACTAAATGGGTTGGTATTATTGCATTAACCATCAAAAAAATCTTAATTTTTGATGTAGCTTGCATAATTTTTGTTCATAATTTCAAATTTCTTTCTTTCCAGTACCTTTTTCACCCATATGAATTTGGTAAAATATTGGGCTTACAGTAAAATTTGCAATAGGAGCCGACAGAAAAAGGTGTTGAAAAAGTTTAATGCCTTATGCTTTGATATTTTCCATACTTATATAGTGCAATAGCAGAAAGCTAGCACAAAGTTTTTGAAAAGCACAAAGTTTTAAAGTTAAGTAATTGCGCTAAGTTTTTGATAATTTAAATATATTATCTTGAGTTTGGAACATGTTTTTTTTTTTTTTTAAATAAATTTAAACTTTGCATGCATCCCAGACAGCTAAAAACAAGTTAATAAATTTTAGATGCAATTCTGTTGTTAGAAATAGTAAAATAAATGGGACACAAAACTCTATAACATTAATTCAAATGTACAAAGAGTACTACATTCATTAAAAGTATTTTACTTTTAAAACCGTATCATAATTAGGCAAAGCTTCGTCCAAATGAGGTGCACTTGGCAGTGGTCTTTGACTATCCCTACTTGTAGGTAGATACTGAGAACGTGATGTCACATTACTTCTACCAAATATACCAGGGTATAAATTTTGCCTGAAATACAAAAAGATAGTTAACATTACGAAACATTTAAGTGAAAAAAATTAATACATTTTTGAAATGCACTATTTCCCTAAATTTTTAATACAATAATTATTTTCTTATAAAAGAAAAACTTACAAAACTACAGCATTATTAGTGTTAAAAATCTTGACACAGTCTTTTAAATAAGTTAAAAACTTAAAGTAGTAAGAAGTAACATAAACACAGAGCACAAGAACATAGTGTTTCAAAATTTATTTCACCATACAATACAATAATATCTAAGTTTAATATCCAATTCTTGAACAAAAAAGGTAATAATTTCTGAAAAATCATAATATAAGATCATTATTTTTTATGAGAAAAATAGGTTTTTAAATTGCTAATTTGCAGAAGCGCTTCAATATAATTTAAACTTGCAGTTTTGATGCATAAAATTGCCTAGATAACATATAACTTCAACTTCATAATTCAAAACTATTTGAATTATTATTTCATACAAAACTATTTTAACCATATGTATGTAATAATAAAAATAATTATTAATCTTAATTAATATTTTTTTTGATAAATAAGTTTTATTATTATGCAATCAGTGAAAATAATATCAACATAAAATGCAATTGATTTATTTAATAAAAAGTTTAAATAGTGAATTTTTCAGATTTTGATTAAAATATTTTTACAAAAGAATTAAAAATAGCAAGGCATAAATTGGAAATTTTGGTTTCTAGATGGTGAAGCAAATTGTATTCTAAAATATCATTCTACAATGTCTGTTTTTCACACAATGTGTCAATTTATATGCCCTGATGTAATATAACAAATTTAATGAAAACACTTTCTAACTTTTTAACACTTAGCAATTAAATTTTGCAGGCTTTCTTTAGTACTTACTATAAATTTTACAGGAAAAAAAGGCAACTTCAATGTGTTATTTCTCCTATAACAGTTTATATATGTAAATTTGAAACACTTTCTGGTTCAGATATAATTGTATAAACAGAGATTATTTTATTTCACCCTAAACATCTAATCTTCAATTTTTTTATATCTTAAAACTTAATATTCAGTAAAATCCTCAAACATGGATGGATTTAAAGATATAATTACATCATTAATAAACACCATTTTTGCATTATGAAAAAAAGAACTATATCAGACGCATTGTTTGATAAAATAAAGAATTATTGAAAGTAATTACCTTTTACAAACTTGCCAAATAACTAAGCAGAAACAAAATATACTAGCAAAGGCAAAAGTAACCCCTATTACTGTAGGAAAAACTCTATTTGTTGGCTTTGGAGGCTCTCCACCAACTAGAATAAAAAGAAAAGAATAAAAATATGAAACAAATAATTGAAATTTCCATCATAAATTATGCAGGGGTGATTGTGAGTCAAAGTAAAAATTCCGGAAAATTTCTTGAGTAAGAAAAAAAAAATCTGTTTAAATTGAAAAAAAATTTAAACAAGGTTTTTTTCCCTTCTTCTCAATATTTCTAGTCTTACTTAAAATACATTTAAAATTTTACACATACCTATACCATTTACACATACCTATGATGACCTGGAGAAGTAATTAAAATTTATAAATACGTCTTTCTTTCTTGAGTTTATGATTATAATAATTATTTACTGATAAAAAATGAATATTAATCCTGAATATAAGCTTATAAAGTATCTGGCTCTCCCTTACAAACAAATAAAGTAAACTGTGCTTTTAAGTTTCTGTGCCCATGATCCACATACCACAGAGGATATTTTACGTTAGCACTGTGGTCGGTGCAAGTCAGGATCAGAATTTGTATCAACCAGTCATCACTGAGATTTGAAACTAATTGAAGGAGATAAATTTTAATTTAAAGAAAACCAATAAAACAAATCAGGGATAAATAAAATTATACTAAGATAATTCAAAAGGATCATCTTCAAGAAAACGGTAAGATAAGCATAGATTCATTGAATTAAAATTATTTAGAGTTTTTATCTGAAAATATTTTTCAAAACAATTCTTATCGAAACATGAAAAATATTTATTACTTATTTCACATTACTTTTTTTGTATCTTTCTAGTTTTCTTAAGAAAAATTATTGTTTTTAGTATGGAGACTGAACAAATTCATTCTCATGCTCATAAAAACAACAAAATATTAGTTTTTGTTTAGTAATTAAATTAAGCATTCAGTCAATAATTTTATGTAAAATGAGGTATTTGGCAATCTATTCTTTTATACAAATTCTAATATATTCACAAATAATCATCATCAAACAAAAACTATTTGAATGCAATATTTGCAAGGAAACATATCTGTGAAATTTTCAAAAAATTTAACTTTTTATAATTATAAAATTTAACAGTTCATACTTTTGAGAACATTTACTCAAAAATAGAAATTCATTCAAAGTTAAAAAAAAAAAAAAATAGTCAAGAGGAAGGGCATTTTGCACCAACAAGCATATGAACAGAATATGATATCATAAATTTTAAATGGTGCGGTCTTAAAACAATAGAATTCAAACTAGTGAGTAGACAATCCACCCAATAAATGTTTGGATACTTTTTGTTTAGAATGCCATGATTTTGATTAAAAAGCATTTAATAAAAAATTCTACATGCAACAAAAATTACTTCAATGCAAGAAAATTACTTTGAAAATTACTTTTTGCAAGTATATGCAACAAAAATTAAGTTTTCAGATGTCTTCAATGATAAGTTTTAAATTCTTTATCATAAGTCAACTTAATTTAGCATAGCGTATTTATTAGCTATGTAACCTGTAAAACGCAACTCTTTCAATACACATTAAAAAAAGCTTTATTTATCATTTTCAACTCTAAAAGGTATTATTTGTGATAAAAAAATGTAGCAGTAGTTATTTTAAAAAAAATACACGTAAGTATAACAAATATTTACTTACTTTTCTCACATGCCTTGTCGCCTTCATTATATATAAACCCTGCATGGCATTCACATGTGCTTCGATATGGCAATTGTGAACAATAGGAATTACGGTCATAATATGAACATTCTTCTGAATAATCACATTTCTCACTATATTGTTTACCTATAATTAAAAGTTTAATGTAATTCACAAGAAAAAAGTAAAAATGAAATGTATAGTTTAATTCTGCGAGTAAGAGGAGCAATGAATGACAACGTGACCGAATAAGAAGCAAAATATTTATTTTTAAAATTAAAATAGTATCATTTACAACTTTTTGGAAATTTAACTGGTTGCTTATTACATTGTCAAGATAAATAAACAATAAATTCAATAAAAATTGATATAAAATGAAATGACATTAAAAAGTTACATTCATAAAAATTCAAATCACTTCAATGCTCAAAACATGTTGCAAATTTGTTTTTAGTCATTCAAAATATTCTATCATGTTTTGTAATTGAGCAAAAAGGTAACATATTTGATTTAAATCACCAACAACCTAAATTTACAAACATGGGTAAGGTCAATCAGATGATC
Organism: Parasteatoda tepidariorum; assembly: GCF_043381705.1. NCBI lineage: Eukaryota > Metazoa > Arthropoda > Arachnida > Araneae > Theridiidae > Parasteatoda > Parasteatoda tepidariorum. Next base: position 28,052,438 of record NC_092215.1, on the reverse strand, counting down.
AAAATGTTAAAATTAATATTTTTATGCAAATAAAGTGTCATTTTAAAAGGTAAAAAGCAGAAAATTTATAAATAATAACCTTTAACTTATTAATATCAGTTTTCAATGAGCTATAAGGCCATAAAATGAAGAGCTACATCATTTGAAATGTTTAACCATTGTGAGTGAATCTCTAGCAAATACAGTTTTTTGTTGAAAACTTCACAGCAATAATAAAAAATGTTAAAAATTTTTTAATAAAGTAAACTGGATCAACACAGGTTATCGTACACAAATGTGTAGAAATGTGCACATTGTAATTAAAAAAAAAATCCAAAGATGCACTTTTGATAGTTCATGTTCGACAACAATATTTATTATTAATTGTTAATTATTTTATTTTTTTTTTTCGTTGAAAGATTCCATGCCTCATTTGTATAATCTATTTTAATTTTAAAAATAATGAATACTTTTAATATAAATTTTAATAATTAATTATTTTTATGTCAGATACCATTGTTTTTCTTTTCAATACTTTTCATTTATTTTTATCCCATATTTTGCTGTTTCTCTATCAATTGATATGAAATATGAATAAACCCTTCTAAATATTCTTTTGCATTTATTTAGAATAATATATTTCTCCTTAGTAAAATGAAATCTGCTTAGCTGTACAATACTTAAATAGTATTTATATGAACTTAAAACTGATTTTGCTTAGAACAGCCAAAAAAAGGCATGTAATTGTAACAAAACTGTTTTTTGATTTGGAATACTTTACAGACTTTTTTTTGTATTTGTTTCTAAAGGTGAGCAATTCAGGTTTGCATTCAGAAACCATTCTTAAGTTTAAGCACATGTTTATACTTAGGTAAGTAAGAATGCTTGCTAACTACTTATCGTACGCATTCAGATGTAAGTACTAGACCTTGTTATGACAAGTAAAAGATATAAATAGATTAATATCGTCAGCTTTGATTTACAAAATACAGTAGGGAACCGATTACCCGGAACGATCGGGACCATCGATATTCGGGATAGCTGATTTTTCCGGTTTTCTCAATCGCCACAAAAAGTCGTTTTTTTTATAGTTAAACCCAACTAAAAAACATTTTTTTAAAAATAATCTTAAAAAGAAGAAAAAACGATGAAGTAATACACTAATGATTATTTCCAAAATGATGGTAAGGTAAACATCTTTCAAAAAAGAACGAAAAATCCTAAAATCTTATGAGGAAAATTTTTTTTAAAATGGCGGGAAAACTAATCGAATTTCATTCCTTTTTTTTGGTTTTCCGGTTTTCTGATTTCCGGATAACGGGTTCTGTACTGTACAATACTTATAAAAACTGTATCAAACAAATATTTAATTTTATGAAAATAAAGCAATAAAATTATCAATTTCCAATCTGAAGTGAGAAGATCTTTTTTGGAGAAAATTTTTCAAAGATAGTTAATATAAATTTTTTCTTCTTCTTCATTTTATAAAACAGTAACATATTTTTGAATAGATTTTTTTATTGTATAGTTAAAAATTACAAAGCTGCAGTTATTTTGGACAATTTTTTCCTAAATTAAAAATTAAAGTTTTCAGACTTACAATTGTTATCATTAACTTAAATTTATATCCAACCTGAAAATTTACGTGTAACACCAAAAAGTTAAATTCTGGCACCGAAGTAAAATTTTTTAAATGAACTATAGATTATTTTTACAAGTTTAGAACTGCCTAGAATGCTTCATTATAATGATAGCTTCTAAAATCAGCTAAGTTTACATTTGAATTACAAATAAATTCACAGAGTATTGATAATTGTAAATGAATGTGATTTACGTCTGACATCAACAATTTAATCTGTTTAATTTCAACTTACTATGATCAGTTTTTATAAAACAAATGGTTTTTTGATTGATCACAGCATACTAAGTAATTGATATAAAAATCTGATCATTGTAAACTTAACTTAATTTTTTATGTTTGACACTATGGAATTGCCCATATGTGAAAGTTATTTTTGAGATAAATGCATTTAAAAAGCAGGGAGCAATTGACAAAAAGGTTAAAAAATAAAGTTAAAATTGTTAAATTTGCAAATGGTTTCTTTGTGTGATGTCAATGATATATTTCTACAAATCAAGGAAGATTTAGCATTTTTTCGTTAAAAATATTTGTATAAACAATAACTTTTTTTTAAACAGATTAAAAAAAACCCTTCTATTTTTAAGTGATTCATTTAAAATTAGCAAATCCCTTGATACATGAACATGAATTCAACCATAGTTTCTTAATAGTGTAAAGTACAAGATTATTATTTTTTTTTCTTCAAAAACCTGCAAAATCTACAGATTTATGATACACAAACATCTAACAATGAATTATAAAAACAATTATGAGAAGCTAACATAATATGAAAATTCTTTAGCAGTTCATAATGGAGTTATAATTAATATAATATGAGAGTAGTAGTTATATGTCATGAAAAATGAACATTTGATAAAACTCTCTATCTTTAAGATATAAAAACCAAGAATCATGAAAAAAAAAACAATGAGAATTCAAGATTTGTAAAGTTTGCAGTTATATTACACAAAGCAGTAGCTGAACTTCAGAGGAAACAAGTATTGTTAAAAATTCTCCATTTTTATTATGCTAAAAGAGAAATAATGAGAATCTCGATTTTTAAATTCTTTTGAAGTTAAATCACACAAATCGAACAGTAGTTAAATGACATGAAAAACATGTATTGTATATTAGTCCTTATCTTTAATACATGAAATCTATATGAGTGGTAGAATAGTATTTTTCCTTGTAAAAAGAATATTTAACATACCTTTTTTACATGAATGCACAGATATATTCACAGGAAAATCTGGTTTACATCTGCAGATATTTTCTTCATCACAATAGGAATTGCTAGCTAGGCATATTCTAAATATTTTATTACAAGGCTGCCCAACATGATTTCGACCTAAATGAAAATTAATATTCACATTATAAAATACTCTGGCTATGTTAATATGATTTTAGACCTATATGAAAATGTTTAATATAGATTTCACAAAATCAGATACTTTGACTAAATAAGTGTCATTGTAGTGGAAAAGATGTTTATAACTGATGCCTTATAAACCAAATTCTAATTATGATCAGTTTCAAATTCTATAATCTAAAATTCTAATTAATCATCTTATATGTACAACAAACTTAAAAAATTAGCTAAGAATAATCATTATATTTTATAATAATACTCTACAAGGTTTGATCTAGATGAGAAAAAATAGGAGAACATGGCAAAAAATTATATTTAACACAGATAAGGAAAGGTTAATTGATATTACATTAAGAGAATGTAACGAATATAATACAAATGTTTTGATACAAAATACTAGTTAGCGAAATTGAATTTTGCAACTTGTCATGCCTGTACATGACTAATAGTTGTGGACATGACTAATTTAAAAATTCCTTAATAATTATTTAATATTTTTTTTAAAAATCATTCATAATAATACAATGCAAATAGTCGAAGGAAATAAAATTTTTAAGAAAATATATCTTTTAACTGCTTTGATTTAATAAAACTTGAAAATAAAATCATTAAGAAGTAAACATGTTCTCTTAAAAGTATCCCATATTTAAAAACTAAATGTAAAAATGACGTTTTTTCTATCACTAATTTTGCAAATACATTATATCTCCTAAAATATCATGTTTAATTACAAATATTAAATGCTGCAATTGCATAAATTTTTTTTCTCGCTTTGTCATATCCGCAACTTTTAAACTCAATTTTAGCATTTTATGCGATTTAAAGAAAGTGTATCATGTTTTTTAAAAAAAAACTAATTTAATATTTATAAAATACAGTCAATGACTTTTAATTTGATATATGGTTAGTTAAATTTATCGAATAAATTTTTTTTTTAGCATGCCGGGCTACAAATAGTGTGGAATTATCCATTAGCTTTGAAATAATAAAAGTTTTAAAAAAGGCAAGGGGTATAAATTTAAATATTGTATTCCAATGACTGTTTCCCATTGTGAAATTATTAAAATTCTTATGCAAAATTATAGTCAGTTCTTACACATTATTATAACCTTAATGCAAAAAGATGATTACAAATATCATTTTTAGAAGCTTATATTAAATCTAAAAGACAGTGCAAAAAAAGAATAAAAATATAACACTACGAATTCGAACTAAAGTGAAAGTATCTTAATGTTTGTCATGAAAAAAGAAAAAAAAAAAAACTGTAATGGAATCTCGTTATTGAAATCAAACATAGGCATAATAATTTTTGTTTGACGGTAATAAAACTCCTTAAATATTTCAACGAGACTTCGAACTGTTTGTTTGTAAATATATTAGAGATAAAACATATGCATATATTTTATTTCTATATATTCATAATAATAAACAGTTCAAATAACAGATAAAATATATGCATATATAACAAACAGTTCACGCATAAATGACACGACGAAATTTAAAGAAAAAAAAACCCTCACGAAATGGGAAAAATAAATAATTTGAGATTGAGTATATAAATGATCAGCAACGATTTACATTACCTTGATTTAATTGTAAGTTCATTAATGATTATTGCAAAATATAAATAAATGTATAATAATTCGGAAAATGATAAAATTAATGCTGCAAGAAAATCATAAAATTCGAAACATTTCCCTCGTATAAACTTTTTACTACGCCCGATATCAACAGTTGCGACACTGTTTTATTTTTTGTCTTCACAACGTTGTTTACATACTACAAGGAAAAATAAATATTAAATTTAAACAAGAAAAACAGTAACTAACTACGAATACCTAAGCATTATGGTTAACTATAATTATTTAAATAATTACCTTCTGATATGAGATTTAGAAATAAGAGCAGTAACAGTAGGACACTTGTAAACATTGCAGACAAACATAAACAAACTAGTATCCATTACTACAAAGAAGAAACTTATTACTTCTGCTTTTGACTTGTTGCCAAAATCATAATAGAAAGTTTTGAATAAATGGCTTCCTATAAATAATGTAGGGCAATGGCAAATTTCAAAGAAAAGAAATTTGGTTAGACTGGTTGGGCTTCAGAGGAAAGGGTTCCTACACGTACATAAGTTTCATATACATAACTTTTCTATACATACTTACATTCCATATCATTCCATTCCAATGATTGAGGTCCCGCAGTGGACTGATCGTTAAGACACGGTTCCCAGCAGATCACCGAAGTCAAGCATCACTGGCTATGGTCAGTGTGCGGGTGGGTGACCATTACGTAGGGTCTGCGTAGGGACCGAGGGTGTGCGGTATTGGTCCTCGTTAAACTGTGCTGCCGTAAAGTGCTCGACTTCGGGCGCAGGTCGTCGGGCTACCGATGCGGGGGTGCTATCCCCTCCGCAGAGGATCAAAATTGTGATGGCATGTCTTCGGATCATCCTCCTGGATGTTTCCCAGACCGTGGCCAATAGCCCATTGTGCAGCTCTAGTGCGACGTAAATTAACAACAACAACAACCAATGATAGAGACCTTGACCATTCACACTGAGTGCAAAAAAATCCCTTAAGCGAATTTGGAGATGCGAGCGCGAACCTGATTAGTGAGTTTTTCGCCGGAAAATATATTTCGCCAATCAGATTTTTGCACGCATAAGCCTTTTCCCCCTCGTAATTATGTGAATGTTCCTTAATATCCAGTTTTTGGTAAATCAATCTGTGTATGTGAATCAGATTTAATAGTTTGTTTGATGGAAGTCACTGTCGTTGTGATAACTAGTTGGTTCGCGTATCGACTGCATTTCTTAAGAGTCACTGTCACGTACACATGCATGTACGAATAGCATAATAAACTATTTTATCATATACATATCTATGAGCAGATAGGATACAAAGAGATTGCCTTTATAGCGTGATTACATGTTAAAATGATGGACCCAGTGTCGTCTTGAACATTGCACATGCAGCTGTGTGCATTAGCATGCACAGAGGTGTGCACACCACTGTGTAATCAAACATATAAGAATTCACTTCCCATATGACTCACTTCCTTCGTTTTTCCTCAAAGTGCAGTTAGCATTATGGAGCATTCTCACTGGATGTGACTTGCATTTACGATCGCCCGCCAATTCCATTCGCGCAAGAGCGAGCAGTTCTTCTTACATGAAATTTCTAATCATGTACACGAGTGTCTGGGGCAATCATCTGTATTATGAATGCTAATATGATCGTTTATCGTTCATCCATTGATGATACGTGAGTACAGCATTGGAATGCACGTGTCATTAGCAATTATATGCACCATAGCTTTGCAAGATGACACAATCACACGTCTTTATCCATTTGACTCATTAGATTGCAACAACGCATCACACGTTTATGATTAACGAGCCCTTTTTTTAAAACAGAAAACCATATATTCCGAGTTGTTTTGTGATGGTCTTAATGACAATGTGAATAACGGTTTTTGACTTTCATTCCTTTAATTTTGAAAGGAAAAGCTACTAAGGCTTTTGAGGGTAAATGTTAGTGATCTCATTAGTTAAGAAAATCCTGTGGTCTTTCTGTAGTCAACTACGACTATTTAATTACAAATGAATATTTTTCATCGAGTTTGCATTGAAGAAAGACTTTAGGCCCTCAAAACCTCTCCCAGATACTGGGCAAACAAACCTCTCTGCACCAAATGCGAAAAAGATCAAAGTAAAAAACACGAAAAAAAGTCAACACAAAAAATATTAGCAAAACAAAAAAGTTTATTAAAATGTATTCAAAATATTTGTGTGAGGCTCTTATTTAGAGTGCGCTTTTTTGGCAATCTCTGAAAGAGATCTACAGCCTCATGACGCAGTCAGAGTGCACTAAAGACGATGCTATCAATGATTTTTTTAGAATTGAAAGTTAATAATTAGAAAAAAATTTCGTTTTGAAGAAACTAGGCATTTCAAACAAACAAACCTCTTCTACTTTTATTAAAGCTAACTAATTATTAAGACACAAAATTGAATGAAAACTTAAACGAAAAGCATAATTGTTTATTTACTTAAAATAGTTTTATCATTCATAATTGGTAACTTTGTTTTCACACATAAATATGTCAGTAGTGATCAGTTTTATTGACTCTAAATTTTTTTCATCGATCTGGTTTTCATGACGCCTAAAACACAAGTGGCATTTCCTCACCAAGAAAAATGTCACTGACTAAACTTAAAATCGTATGAGAAAAATCATGAACCTTCGATAACATTTTGAAGTCAATTTAGGTACCCCTCAGAACGACCAACCTCTATTAACGACCATTTTACTGTGAAACAGAGATTGTTCGCTAATCAGAGGTTTCACTGTAGTACCTTATTTACGTCGCACTAGAGCTGCACAACAGGCAATTGGTAACGGTTTGGGAAATATCCTTGCGGATGACTCGAAGACTAGCAATTTCCGTTTTCACTCTCTGCAAATTAGATGACTCCCCTGCTTTGGTAGCCCGAAGACCAACCGAGGACCGATTGAAAATTTTAACGAGTACCGATACAGCTCTCCGTCGGTCTCTTCGTCTGCAGGCTAATCAAAGTGATCACCCATCCGACCGCTAACCGCAGCCAGAGACTCTTGACTTCGGTATTCTGCTGGGAACCGTGTCTTACGATCTGTGGGACTGAAGAAATAGAGAATCCTATAGTTGGCGTGCTCTCAGAGGTTGATCAAATCGTCTGATCATAAAAAAAGAGATGTTATGGCTATGTTAGAAATCATTCTCGCTTACTGCATGCAAAAAATTCACAAGCGATAGTAGCGAAATAAATTCACGCACTAAAAAATCGCCGATCAGGTTTTCATTCGCATACGGTGAAAAAAATCCCAGACGAGCTTTCCGAGTGGTAGAAATGGACAGCCAAAATAATTTTAAAACCAAGAACTTGGATTCACAAAAAATTTTTTTAATAAAAAGTTTTAAAAATATCTATGGTTATTTTTAATTAAAAAGTTAAATTATTTTTAAATATTAAAAAAACTAATTTCAAAAATATTTGATCGTTATAAATAATATTATATTGATCCACAAAAATGATTCGTACAGAGTGAAAAGTAAAAAAGGTAAGGAAAAAGATTTTTGATCTAATGATCGGATTTTTACATACTAAGTTCCAATATTAACGGTTTATAGGGGAGACCTCAAATACGCTAATTAGCTAGTGCTAAGTACTTATTAAGTTGTGGAAACTGTCGCAAAAATGTACTTTCTCGGAATAAACTTATTTTTTTCGTAACAGATTTGTATTTTTGAGCATCAAAATATAGGGGTGCACATGTGGCCCCAATAATTTAGACAGGAAAGCGGACCAAAGTTAGTGCCCCTTAACTGTCATCGTGAAGAACTAGGGTTTGATCCCTAGTGGTGGCTTGAAGCCCTTGTTAACTTCATGTCGATGAGTATCAGCTTGTCTGGGAAGTAAAGGTGGTATGTGTGCATTGCTGACCACATTGCCACAGCACTGCCGTTGGACACAAAATTGTGGAAGCTATACATGCATTACCCCCTCCCCCACAACGGGTTGCAGCTGAATTGCTTTACTTATCACAAAATTAATTAAGAAATATGTATAATTTAAATACCTATAACTCTAATTATATATAAAAAATATAAATATGTCATTTGAATTTAACATTTACTTAGTAATAACATTAATACTTAGATAGGATTCAGTGAATATGCTAATAGAGTTTAAATCGGAGTCTAATATTTCAACGACCAACTTCACTGCTCTGGTGAAGACATCTATACTAATTAAAAAGCTTGAAATGTTAGATAATGAATAGTTAAACATGATTATTGAATTACTTTTGATTTAACCCTTTAACGGGCCCTTTATTTCTAGTAAAGGTAAATTAAAGTATTTTTGGAATTGAAATTGTTTTAAGAACAGTAATTGATATTAAGAAAAAAAAACTCATTTAGTTTATAAAAATGCAATTTTTTCGGTGGTAAATATATTTAACATGACCTATTAGGAACTTATTGACTTTTATTTTTCTTTATTTATANATCGGATGATTCCTTCTTGGTGCGTCGATTTTTTTGTTATAGAGTATATATATAAAAATTGAAATATGTCATTTGAACTTAACATTTACTTAGTAATAACATTAATACTTAGAAAGGATTCAGTGAATATGCTAGTAGAGTTTAAATCCGAGTCAAATATTTCATCTATCAACTTCACTGCTCTGATAAAGACATCTATACTAATAAAAAATCTTGAAATGTTAGATAATGAATAGTTAACCATGTTTATTGAATTACTTTTGATCTAATGATTGGATTGTCACGTTCTAGGATTCAATCTTGCAGGTTCGAAGGGGTTGTATATTTGAAGTCACCCCAACTTCAAATATGCTCATAAATTACACCGAAGAGCCATTACATTATGACCACCCTCCATCTATAACAATGGGCTCGCCCAGGTTTTCATGGTTTCTCGCCCATTTACAATGTTTTCATGGGGCACATCAGGACCCATAATCCTCATAGAACAATCCCTGACGTCTGTAAGCTACTTGAACATAGTCGCAGACCAGGTTCACTGATTCATGGCAACAGTTTTTCCTGCCGGGGATGGTGTTTACCAACAGGATAATGCACCATGTTATAAGGGTCAAATCGTCATGGATTGGTTCGAGAAACATTCCACTGACTTTCAAGTCATGTCCTGGCCCCCAAATTCACCTGATCTCAATCCAATAGAGCATATTTTGGTCCTACTTGGGAAACCAAATTCGTGCTGCCACGCTACCCTCTCGCAATGTGAGGGAATTGCAGGACCAGTTGGTAAGCGTTGGGTACCAGATACCTCTGACTACCTATCAGCACCTTGTGGAATCAATGCCACGGCGGGTGCTAGCAGTTTGAGGGCTAAAGGTGGTCCTACATGTTATTAGCAGGGTGGTAATGACTCTTCGGTGTAGTGCAGACGATATTTTAAGTTACGAAATAATTCACAAAGACGTACTTTCTCTGAATAAACAAACCTGTTTTTCGATGGATTTGGATTTCTGACCCTCAAAATATAGGGGATAGCCGCAAGCTGTGAAATATGGTCACGAGGACGATCGTAACTTTTGACCCCCTAATGTTAATTTTACTCCTTGCGTATTTCACCATATCTTGAGAACCTTTTAAGAGATTCCAGAATTTTTTTATTCAATTTTTTGAATTTTATTTCTAGAACCTCTTATTTATAGTCTTAGTTTATCCAAAGATAATTAGCAAATATAACTTTTAATAACTATTTATTATTTTTTATTTTATTTAACAATAGTTGAAAAATTCTGAATAGCAAGGTATTCAATTTTTTACACCATTTCAAAGAATGCTATTTCAAATGGAAAAATACGAAATTTGAGCGAAATTGGTTGAATAGTTCCAGAGGAAATAAAATTTTGAAAAAGTCTTATTTTTAAAATTTGATTTCTCAGAAATTATTCAACCTGATTTATCATGTAAAATTACATTCCTTATAATGATGTAAAAAATATTGTAAACCTTTCAGTTCAAACTTTGTTTGATTGTTATTAAATAAAATAATAAAAAATTAATAAATATTTACGTAATGCTGTTTTTTGCATGGAATTTTCTTTGGATAAACGAATCTTATAATTGACTTGAACCCTTAGAAAGCTCTCGAGTTCTGTCGAAATAAGCAAGTAGTAAAATATACATAAAGAGATTTGACTGCTCTTCTATCAAACTATTGCGACCATATTTTCCAGATTACGGTTATCCCTCATATTTTGGCTGTCAAATATCCGAATCCATCGAAAATAGGTATGTTTATTCTGCGAAAGTACGTTTTTGTGTCTAATTTCGAAACTTAAAATGTCGTCTGCTTTAACTTATTAGTATATTTGAAGTCATCCCTTCAAACCATTAAGATTGAGTCCTAGAACGTGAAGATCTAATCATTAGGATCAAAACTTTGGGTGGTTTGTTTATTTTTTTGTGCACTGTACATTATTTGAATTATGTAAGCAGTAAGATTAGGAATATGAAAAAAAAAAAGCAAACGTGTTTCACCGTCTAAGCGGAAGCATTTATAATTTATCAGACAGTGAAAAAAATGAATAAATAAATAAAATTATAAAATATATTGTGTCAACACATCCTGTCAACTCCTTAACAAGAAAATAAACTGAAATCTTCGATGAGTAGTATTTCGGGTGTTCATAAGATTGATTACAGATAATTTCCTTGCACTTTGAACTAGGAATTTTAATTAAAAAGAAAATTTTAAAGAATACTTTTTTTTCTTTCATTATGTTTTCTTGCATTACTGTCTTAACTCATAACTTCCAAACATTCCTAAACCTTTGAAGAAAAATCTAATCAAGTTTTGTACGGGTCTACCGCTTTATTTTGAAAGATTATTCAAACGATTTTTCAAATTGGAAATTTAACGAAGTATTATTTTGGACCTATTTCCACGAAATTTCATCATTATAGACTCTTATAACCGTATTTTATTTAATAACCGTCGTTGAACAGCCGACCCAGTTTTTGGGTTTACGACTACTAATGTTCAACTCCTTAGCCTTGTAATTTTGAACCCAATCCGGAAGACAAGGGAACTCCTGGATCAAGTATTGGAAAAATTTGCCTCCGTGGAGGACTTTTTGATGGAACTAACCCGCCTTTCCGTTACATGGAGAGGAGGACCACGAGAACCCTCATCCGGTTAGCCGGACTGCGAAGAAACTCTAACCCATGATCCGTCAACCACTAACGATATTTCACGTCAGCACTGTAGTCAGTGTAAGCCGGATGCGGATTCGTATCGACCAGCCATCGCTAGTATTTGAATCCAGTTCACCTCATTAGAAGGCGAACTCTCTATCCCCTGAGCCACTGCGGCTTATCATTATAGATTTTTTATTCTTATTTTATAACCATCGTTGATCAGCAGACCCAATTTTGGGTTTATGACTACTAATGTTCAACTCCGTAATCTTGTAATTTTGAACCAATCCAGAAAACAAGGAAACTCCTGGATAAGTATCCCCAGAGGTATAATTTTTATGAGAGCATGAAGGACTTTGTGACTCGACGGATTTAACGTGCATCAGTCACCATTTACTACAAGGGGAGTCTTTGGTCGGTGGGGATCGAACTCACGACATCTTGAACACGGGACCAGTGCCTTACCAACCAGGTTATCCCGGCTCTTCATTATACACTTGTAATATTCGTGTCAACCACGCTCAAATAAAAAGTTTTTTTTTTTAGGAAGAAAAATAATAATAAATACGAAGAAGGAGTACATTAAAACGAGAAGTTGTTCCATATTTTCTTCCGAGTGGCTCAGGCTCTTCGACTCAATAATACCCTAGTGATCATTCATCCTATTAACTGTTTGCACTGTCAAACATAGTATATAACACTATTTGATTTCGTTGCCATTTGATTTCGTAAGCAATGTTGTCACTATCTGAGTAAGAAACTTTCGTGAGTGGGTTACGAGAGATTATTAAGTCTGACTTTTCATTTAAGTGCAATCAAAACTACTCAGAGAAGTAGTATAGCGAAATCATTAAACTCTTCATTCAATCCAATATAAACTGTAAGAAATTTTTCCGAATAAAATGGTTAAATAACAATTGATTTAATTGTTATTTTACCATCTTCAAACAAAACAGTTAAATAACCATAAATAAGATGGTATTCAAACTGTTAAATGTGAAAACAATCGTCTGTTAATTGTTTTCACATGATGCGGGTGAACAACCAGAATTTTATCACACCAACTCGACTCACCTAATAAAGTCACTTAGTTCCTCGCAGCTGGGTGCATACCACAGCCGAGAGGACTTATCTGTAAATCTCATGACTGACAGAACAGGAGTTCGTGTTCCAGCGTTGACACCACAGTATTTCCTCCATTCACTTCAACACATGAAAACTTTAGAGTGTTCTGCACTCCCCAATTTGTGATCCTGGATTATTAGAATGTGGTACTCTCGTACATGCATAGATGGCAGCACCATAAAGCTGCTTAACATAAACAAGTCTAGTATTCCCCATCTCTTGCGATAGGTCATCAATTGATATACATCAATTGTTGTCAATTGCATCAATTGATATACATCAATTGTTGATTGCCAATACATTAATTGCATATATTGCATCAATTTATATACATCAATTGTTGGTTGCCAATACATCAACAATACATAAAGATCCTTAATTTTGAAGCTAAACTGAACGGATTGGCAGAGGTAGACTAGGAGATTCGTCCAAAAATTAAAAAAATATATCTACCACAAGAGTACACTTGAACTTGGATCGGAAATTTGGTACAATAATCAAGTTAGAACTTTAGCCAGATTAAAGAAAATCGAAAGAATTCCTACATTATCCAAGGTCTTACAAGAAATAAAAATTCTTGTTTTTAGAATTTTCTAGAAATAATATTAATTTGATTTAAATCGAAAGACAAGATTTTCTTAATGGTAATGGTTTCTTAATGATTTGGGTTTAGAAAAATGTTTAGAGGTGATTTATTGATCATCTATATTTAGTAAAGGTGAAAGTTAGGAGTTGCATATTTGCGATGTGGATCAGTTATTACTATTTGGTATTGAGAAGAAATAATAATATTTGTTTTTGGATTTTTCAAGATATAATTTTAATTCAATTCAAATCTAGAAACCATTTTTTTAAAATGGAAATTGACACGTGTTTAGAAAAATGTTTTGAGGAGATTTATTGATCATCCATATCGGATAAAGGTCACGGTTAAGTCATATTTGCGATGCGGATCAGATGTTATTAGCTGATAACGAGAAGAAATGAAAATGTTTGTTTTTAGAATTTTCTAGATATAATTTTAATATGATTTAAATCTGGGCAACATTTTTTTTGATGGAAATGACATGGGGTTTGAAAAATGTTTTGAGGAGATTTATTGATTATCTATATCTGATAGAGATAATCAATAACGTTAAGAGTTGCATATTTGCGATGTGGATCAGTTATTATTACCTGGTATTGAGAAGAAATAGTAATATTTGTTTTTAAATTATTTTAGTCATAATTTATTCATTTAAATAAAGGGACCATTTTTATATGGGAATGATATGAATTTTGAGAAGTTTACACTTTAGCAGGCCTATAATAATTAATTCATTCTTCAATAATTAATTGCTTTTGTGAGAAATTTTCATAACTGTATCGTTTTAATTTTTTGCTCGAATATCTGAATTCTAAAATACCGTACTCCATTTTTCTCATTCTAATTAATGCGTATAAAAAATAAATGAAGATTAATTTGAATATACTAAATCAAAGTACATATTTCCAAAGACAACGCAGAAAATAAACTTGAAAAAAATATTGCGTTAAATAGAAATGAAATAAATGAAACTGTATCGTTTTAATTTTTTGCTCGAATATCTGAATTCTAAAATACCGTACTCTATTTTTCTCATTCTAATTAATGCGTACAAAAAATAAATGAAGATTAATTTGAATATACCAAATCAAAGTAAATATTCCCAAAGACAGCACAGAAAATAAACTTGGAAAAATATTGCATTAAATAGAAATGAAATAAATGAAACTGTATCATTTTNTTGGCTCTATCGACTAGATTCGATTCAATTTAAAGTAAGAAAGAACACTAAAAACGATATCTCACTTGTTTAGGTTATCAAAATTTAAGTTCAATCAACCATATTAGGTTTTGCTAACCATTTATTAAGTAACCATGATTTTTAAAACTGTTTCCGAATTCATATTTTACTTTGTAAAATATTGCATTAAATAGAAGTGAAATAAATGAAACTGTATCGTTCTAATTGTTTGCTCAAATATTTGAATTCTAAAATACCATACTCGATTTTTCTTATTCTGATTAATGCAGATAAAGAATAAATAAAGATTAATTTGAATATACCAAATCAAAGTACATATTCCCAAAGACAACATAGAAAATAAACTTGGAAAAATATTACGTTAAATGGAAATGAAATAAATTTTTCATATCATAGAAATGGGTTAAATATACAAATGTCATTTATACTTCTTCTCATGAATACATAGATCCTAATAAATTATTTCGAAAATGCATTTTTGGAGGTCGAGTCTAAAAGGGTTCACAGGATCAGCGAGAAAGAAGGTATTTGTATGTCCAGACAGGATACATAATTCACACATAAAAAAAAAGCTGCTTAAAGAAATGAATTTCCGTAAAGAAGCCAACAACATAAAAATCACCAAAGAAGCTTTATTTGTGTATCTGTAAAATGAGGTTTTATATTCACACATTAAGAGACATATTAAGAAACGTTTTTCTCGCTGTATTAGAAAATTGATTCAGAAAATTGTTCTTAGAATGCAAAAATTATAGAAAAACGAAAACTATTCACATTTATTTACTTATTTCTTTGATATTGAAATGTTGTTTTTTTATTAATCCTTTAATTTTAAATTTAAATTTCAAAATAATATTATCAAATACATAATTTTAAATATCAAATTTCAGAAAGCTACCGTTTCAAAGTATTCTAGAAATCGATTTTGTATTCTCTGAGATTTTTCTCGGTTTTAATAAGACTGTGTCTTATTTTATGTTTGTCCCATTTTTTTTAAAATTTTGATTTTTAATCTTTCGTTTTACTTTTTTGTTTTTATATATTTTATTTTACTAATTACTTTGTTTTCTACTATTGTATTTCTTTAAATTTTAAATTTTTTTTATATTTAAATTTTTTATAGTTTGATAATAAGAGTATTTTAATAAAGAAATAAATAAACAGAAATAAATAAATATTTTACTCTTAGAATGCAAAAATTATAGAAAGACGATAACTATTCATGTTTATTTACTTATTCCTTAGAAATTGTAACCGTTTATATATCATTTATGTTTTGTTTTTTAATAAATTTTTTTGTCAAAAGAGTTTGGTTAATTTTAAATATCAATTTCAGAATAATATTTTCAAATACATAATTTTAAGTATCAAATTTGAGAAAGCTACCGTTTTAAAGTATTCTAGAAATCGATTTTGTAGCCTCTGAGATCTTTCTCGGCTTTAAAACTTGCCACTTTAGGAGCAAACAGATTTTCTTTAACAAATTCAGGATTGTGTCCTATTTTATGTTTGTCCCAATTTTTAATTTTTTGAAAATTTTTGTTTTTAAATTTTTGCTTCACTTTTCTATTTTTTATATATTTTATTTCACTATTTACTATATTTTTTTATTATTTTCTTGTTTTTTATAGTTTGATAATAAGAGTATTTTAATAAAGAAATAAATAAACAGAAATAAATAAATATTTTACTCTCAGAGTTCAAAAATTATAGAAAGACGAAAACTATTGTTATTTATTCACTAATTTCATAGAAATTGTAATTGTTTATCTTTCATCTATGTTGTTTTTTAATTAACATTTTTTATCAAAAGAATTTCTTTAATTTTAAATATCAATTTCAAAATAATATTATGAAATATATAACTTTAAATATCAAATTTGCCGTTTTAAAGTATTCTAGAAATCGATTTCGTAGCCTCTGAGATTTTTCTCGGTTTTAAAATTCGCCACTTTAGGAACAAACAGATTTTCTTTAACCAATTCAGGATTGTGTCCTATTTTATGTTTGTCCCAATTTTATTTTTTTTTAAAATTTTGTGTCTTATTTTATGTTGAAGAGGAATGTATAAGGAGCGATTTTCTTTTGTGTGTTATACGTTCATTTATTTGATTATTTCTTATCGAGTTTATTGATATTTGTAAGCATAAAATTTATGTATACAGTTATTTATAAGCTCAGAAATTCAAGTTAATGGCCAATTATTTACCGTGGGTACAATTTTGAAAAATTCCGATCCATAATCCCCACCATAAAAATGACCCTAAAAAATCAAATTAATTTTAGGAAATAAGCGGTATGTATTTCTTTTTAATAGTCGATCTCAATTCTGAAAATATTTTAGCATATATTAACATGCATTAATGCCCTTATAAAGTAATATTGTTCATCACTACGTATAAACAGTTCAAATACATATACATTAAAATAAATATATTAACTTAGTTCCACATATATTGTAGTGTTTTAAAAATTTAACAAAACTCCTTAAGCTTTTATAGAGTGTTATATAGAGTGCTATATAGAGTATTATATAGAGTGTTATAGCGAGCTTCTATAACGTGTTTTAAAAATTTTAAAACACTCTGCAAGTTTCTGTTTTAATTTCCGACCATTGTAGAAATCTTTTGCAGAAAGTGATGCAATCGACATCTTTTCATATGGAAAAATGCTGAAAATGAATTAATTAATTTTTTAAACAATTTCGTATGACATTATTTTTTATGCTATGAAAGTGATAATTTAATGAAAATTAATGTTTTTTTTTAAAATATTCAGTCGCATTTGCGAGTTTATTTTCTTTTAAGAGAAGTACGTTACTTAAATAAATATTCCACTTTCTGCCATTATTTAAAGCTTGGGACTCAGAAGGATATATTGCTGTTGAATAATTTATAAACGAAACAATACTGCCTTTTATTCAAAATTATTATTTAAAAGTGAGAAATAAATAAGTACATTTTTGAGAATAAACTTCAATAATAGGCTATTTTTTAGAATAGTTTTCTTTGAATTTTATGTCTTTGTTATTGAATAAATAAGACATATTTTAGCATTTTTTGCTTTTTGCTTTGTTTTGAGATTTGATAAAAGATTCAAAAGCTCGCTTAGTGTAAAATACGAAAATCTTCTTTATTTATTCTTGGCTTATTCTCATGTTAAAAGAATAAAATTAAAAACAAAAATAAATAAAAAAAATAATAAATAAAAAAGCACATTGTTGAAATTACTAGAATAAATCTAAAAATCGTTTTAAAAGTTTTGATTTGGGTCGAATATGAATATCTGAAGTTTATACCACCTTATAAGGTGAGCTTTAGCCGCATTTTGTATTTACTGGGAAGATAAGATCAAAAGGTGTTAAACACTGCAATCCAGACAAGTGAGGTATTGTTTACGATGCAGTTTTTACGCTGACTCGAATAAGACCAAACACAAGGCTATAGAGTTAAGAATTTCTGAAGTTATGAGTATTTTATGCATACACTTTTAAATGTGCTTATTTACGTTTCCTATATTGCTATCTAGATAAGTTAGGTATAGTTTCCTATGGATTTTCGAATAAAATGGGATAAAATTGAAGCTAACCGAAATATTAGCTTGTAAATTAAGAGGTCTTTAGGAATAAGAAAAATAAAATCTTTGATTTATATCCTTTATGCAAAAACCTGACAACTTTATGCAAACCTGATAACTTTATGCAAACCTGATAACTTATGCAAAAACTTGATAACTAATCATTTTATTAGGATTTCATTAGAATGAGAGTTAAAAAATGCTCAAAAACAATGTTTCAGTTATATTTTATATTTTATAACCGTCGTTGAACGGCCGACTCAATTTTATGAGTTATACGACTACTAATGTTCAATTCTTTAGCCTTCTAATTTTGAACCGAAACCAGAAGACAAGGGAACTCCTGGATCGAGTATTGGGAGAAATTTGCCTTCGTGGAGGACTTTTTAATGGAGCTTACCCGCATTTGCGTTACATGGAGAGAAAGACCATGAGAACCTCCCACGGTTAGCCAGACGGTGAGGGGACTCTAGCCCATTATCCGTCTACCACTGCGGATATTTCATGTCAGCGCTGTGGTCGGTGCAAGCCGGATGCAGAATAAATATCGACTGGGATTCGAGCCAGGTTCGCCTCATTGGAAGGCGAATGCTCAATCCCCTGAGTCATAGTGGTTCATGTCTCAGTTACATAGCAATGTCAGACGTGAAAATAGTTATAAGTAAAAAAAGGTAATACAATATAATTTTTATAACTCTAATAGCTCCTAACTATTGGATCTATCGACTAGATTAAATTCAATTCAAAGTAAGATAGAACATCAAAAATGATATCTCTCTTCTTTAGATATCAAAATCTAAGTTCAGTCAACCATATTAAGTTTTATTAACCATTTATTAAGTAACCATAATTTTTAAAACTGTTTCCGTATTCATATTTTACTTCCTCTGAGCTGGTCTATTTAAAAATACTAGCTCAAAAAAAAAAGATTCATGAATTTATTAATGAAGTTGGAAAAAAGTGAAACATTTCCGCAACAGTCCGTCGAGGGCCAGGCTATCAAAAAAAGCTAAGGATCAACAATTTCGTGACCATACCCAAATGATGTTGACAATGTGGTCAGCATTGCGTACCATCTGCCCTTACTTACCAGAAAAACCAGCTTATGAATAAAGTTGTGAGTGTTTAGAATTTGGGCTTAAAGATGAATTATTAATACTACCCTGAAATTAGATGAATTCGTGAAATTAAAAGTAGAATGAAATAATGCTACAAACAACATATGTATGCTACATCAAAAGTGTTTTATTGTGCTTCAAATTTATATGCATTTGCTTAAAGTAATTAATATTGCAAAAACACAGATATACGTTTTATTAACAGTAAACTTAACTTAATTATTATTTAATATTGCATCAAATATGAAGTAATGAATATCGCAAAAACATTGGTATTCTTTATCAGTTGTATCTCATTTCATTGTACTTTAATTATTCCATTAAATTTGAAGTAATAAATATTACAAAAAACATAGATATTCTTTATTAACAGTATTTTGTTTTATTGTGCTTTAATATTTCATCAAGTTTGAAGTAATAATCATTATAAAAAGCATAGATATTCTTTATTAACAGTATTTTATTTTATTGTGCTTTAATATTTCATCAAGTTTGAAGTAATAATCATTATAAAAAGCATAGATATTCTTTATCAATAATATTTCACTTTATTGTGCTTTATTATTTCATCAAATTTGAAGTAATAAATACTACAAAAAGCATAGATATTCTTTATTAATAGTATTTCATTTCTTGAGATTTAATATTTCACTAAATTTGAAGTAATAAATATTACAAAAAGCATAGATATTCTTTATTAACAATATTTTATTTTATTGTGATTTATTATTTCATCAAATTTGAAGTGATGAATATTGGAAAAACATAGATATTCTTTATTAATAGTATTTCACTTTATTGTGCTTTCATATTTCATTAAATTTCAAATAATAAATATTGCAAAAGAAGAAAAAAAAAGACTGATATACTTTATTTCAGAAGCTCTCAATCTCCATTCTGCGAAACACTTGGTGCTCTGCCAAACATTTCGCAGTTTTTTCCCGGAAAAGTAAGATACGTTAAAAAAATGAAGTTAATGAAAAGAATAATATGAAATTTAAAAAAAAAATACTGTGCTATTTCTTTGAATATTATTAGAATCAAGTAAAAATTGGTTATAGTCGTTCAGTTGCAGCTTTGTCTGTGAAATTGAAGAAAATGAAATCACTTTCAGGTTCTTTATTTAACAAAGCAAATTCATATCAAAAGTCAATCCAACCAGAATATCAGCTAAATATAATCCAATTATGAAGATCAAATTAACATCGTCCTTCATCGAAAATTTTGTTTAACGCAACCAAGTAAAAATTAGCAGCATATGTTAAGTATCAGAAAATAAAGTATCAACTTGTGGATGATTTCTGCACTATTTATTGTGGATTTTTTTTTTCGCGTATGACTTTAGCGTCATTAATTTGAAACTAGTCCAAATTACAAGCTTTTTAAGCCGAGAAATCTATTGTTCTACAAGTTTAAATGACGAAAAGATTTTTCATAGTTAGAGCTATTTTGTCAATCAACTTACTAAATACAATAAGTAGCTGTGAGACAAAGTTAAAGGTTCTTCTTCTTGCAGAAAAAGGAAATTGCTTTCTCCATGTTAACCTATGGAAAATAATAAGTACGGAATTTCCTTTTTCATTCAGTAATTATTATGTTTGAATAATTTTTGTAACATTTGAACAATTCAACAACAATTTGTAACAATTCAATTGATCTTAGCTAAATCTTTGACAGAGAATTTTTATTAAACAAAGTTATCATATTTTTTTTCAGTATTTTGTGTTAATTAAGATCAAAATAAGTGAAAAATATTATAAACTTTTTTATAAATTATGCTTATGAAATACTGCTTGAAACACTGGTATCTTTTTCTGCGGTAAAGGTGAAATCTTTCAAACACGAATCGCTTCAAAACAGTAATTTTTCAAATTTATACTTATTTTTTATTATTTAGATCTAAGAGAGAAAAAATATTTCATCATTGAAATTTCTTTAATTCAAAGAATCTTTATTGATAAGTTTTCGAACATGAGTGAAAAAAACTTTTTTCAAATTACGTTTTTTGGATTTTATATTTTAATATAAATATAATTCTGATTACTTAACAAATTTTTAGTAAGTATTAGCCTGCTTTTTTGTAATTAAAAAGTAGCAAAAAAATATTTTTGCTTGTAGTTAGAACATCAGAAAAATATATATAAAAAAGGACACCATTGTATTATTTTTCGTCAAAGCGTTAACGAATTATTTCCAATAAATATTTTTAAAACTTGAATTTTGAAAGAATTTATACTTTGAAAGGTTACGAAAATATTTTAGAAACTTGAACTTTGATTGACTTTAAACAGGTTTTAAAAATACCTAAAATATTAAAATTAAAAATATGATAACTATGATCAATTGAATAAATTTGAATGAATAAAATGAAACAAATATTGTTTAAAAATATTAATTGGCTAGGAAATAAGTAAGAGCATACCATAGGTATGTTTATATGGAGGAAGTAATCTCGTCTTTTAATGCTCCGCGAATTTTCAATTTCAAAAATACTCCGTGATTGATAAAGTTTGAGAACTTCTCATTTATTTCCTTTTTTTGTGCTCTAATATTACCTACATTAGTTAAATAATTTTAAATGATGGAAAAAACATAGATATGCTTACGTAAACAGGCTCATTCTATTATACTTTAATACAGCATATAATAATTTAATGTAGCAAATGTTGTAACTAATATAGATATGTATTAATGGTGATTCATTTTATTGTGCTTTAATACAGCATATAATAATTTAATGTAGCAAATGTTGCAAATAATATAGATATGTATTAATGGTGATTCATTTTATTGTGCTTTAGTACAAAATCTATTAATGGGAAGTTTTTTTTTTGATTAACTTGGATTGCATTGGAGGTGCGATGATTTCTACGCTAGGTGCATTTCAATTCTTGGAGAGCTTGAGAGTTTTAATTCTGCCCATCTACCTTCTCTTCCAAAGCTTTAATGTTGTCTGTGAAGCCTTTTAAAATATCAAATGCATCTCGTTCAGGGATACGATAGTCAACAAAAGGAACAGGCTCCCGAGCTCTTAAGATTTGTTGCCACAGCAATGGCAACGGGACAGAGCCCGCACTACTACGTTTTCCATGTCCTGAAACAAAAATAAACAGCATTTAAGAAGCAAACAAACATAGATTTCATTTTATTTCATAACAGTCGTTGAACAACCGACCCAAATTTGGGTTTACGATTATCAATGTTCAACTACGTAGCCTTGTAGTTTTGAACCCAATCCAGAAGACAAGGGATCTCCTGGATCGAGTACTGGGAGCCTTCGTGAAGGATTTTTTGATGGAGCTAACCTGCATTTGCGTTACATGGAGAAGAAGACCACGAGAACCCCCCACGGTTTGCCTGACGGCAAGGGAACTCTACCCCATGATCCGTCTACCACTCAGGATGTTTCACATCAGCATTGTGGTCGGTGCAAGTCGGAGGTGGAATTCGTATCGACTGGGATTCGAACCCTGTTCGCCGCAATGGAAGGTGAGCGCTCTATCCTCAGAACCATCGCGGCTCAACAAACTTAGAATTTAAAATGGACTTGACGGGGAAAAATCTAGTTTTGCAATTTTTTTTTGTAGACAATATTGGTTAAATGACTCATCCAATTTTATATGACTGTTTATTTAAAGCAGACGACGGATGACGTAAAGTGCGAAAAAATAAATGAAAAACTCAGATTAACTTTTGATCTAATGATCGGTTTTTTATGTACTTAGACTCAACCTTAATGAATCAAGAACCTAACCTTAAATACAATGTAAGAAGTATCGACACTTTCAGTGCATCATCCGTAAAATCAATTTTACCTTCAAGTCCCTCTCTACCGTAAAATATTATACTGTAATTTTTACAGGGATATTTATTAATTTGGTGTGATTCTGTTATTTTACATTGATGATTATTGTAAAAACTACAGTACGTCAAATTTTTGTTCGGTCTCATTTTCCACTAAAAATGGATTTTACCGTAAAAAGTGCAGTAAAATTTGATCAGGAATATTATCAGGAATTATGGTAAAATTACGGTACGGTGAATATTTTTTTATCTGATCAGGAATTACTTTTCGGTATCTCCGTAATAAATGACGTAAATCAAAATTTTGTATGCACTATTATTAAATTGTTTATCCAAAAATAATTCAATTTAAAAATTATTTTTCATAATAATTTATTATTTTTTATTATTTAATTTACTAATGGTTAAAAAAAACTGAATAGTTAGGTTTAAAAATATTTTACACCTATTTAATACGCATATTTTTAAATGATAAAATCCAATAATATTCGAATTATAATGAATAAATTCGAATAATATAATAAAGATGAAGATTACAGAACAACCTATGTACAGGATGATGACTACCTTTAATATATAGCTCTAGAATCCTTGTTAAATATAAAATAACAAAAATATGCAACATACACAATTGATATTTAAGCCGTGAATGCCTTTGAAATATAACAAGGAATGTGGGTTGAAAATATCACAACATGGTTGAAACCCGGAAGAAAAAGAAAGGAGTTAATAGACATACTTAGATATACCTCTAAGACTTACTGGGTAATTAAACTGGTTTTTATGTTTTCCCCTCCCACCTGTCTCACTAGTGTTTCGAGAAATTTCGGTAGCATTTTTGTTTCTTCTATACTTAAAGATTAATTTGTGACTCTAAAGTGTACACTTTTTTGACATGTATTACAAGTTTACAAGTATATTAAAAATATGCTATATGGTGATTGTCAGATCAATAATATGGTGATAGTCAGAAACCATTACAGTTCATTTAATTTTTATTTAATATTTTTTGTTCAATTTTTTATTGCTAATTTTTTTGTTTGACTAATATTTTAATTTAGAAATTCAATTAATGTATGGAGAACATTTTTGTGGATTTAACAAAAAAATTCATACTACTTCAAATATGAATTAAATTTTAAACTATGATCAATTTATTGAAGTTTTATTTGTTTCAATTATTATTATGAATTAACTCGAAAGACGTTATTTAATCCTACTGTCCTTTAATTACATTATGAGCTCTCATTAAAAAGTGCTTAACATCCCTTTTGACAGAAGGAGACGAGATTTAAGAGCAAAATTATTTCACTCCTTATGAACATTAATACTTTAGTAATTACCTACATTATATTACGAGTTTTTATGAGCTATATTGAAGTAAATCAGCGTAGTAGGCTTAATAGGCTTAGCAAATTAAGAAGTAGTAGTAAATAACAGGATGGCAGGCAGACAATCATGATTTTCCACTTGAGGGGAAATAATAATTATAAATTGATATTAATGATATCCTTCTTTCATCACGGCATTATTCATTTTGAATTATCATGTTTTACTATCTTTTTGTTTCATTATTTTTGTGAACAATCATCTCCTCAAATCATTGAAATTACATAATTATCCAAATTATGAGGAATAAATAGATTATTATATTAAATTACGTTTGATGAATAGCTTTCAATACATTCAAACATTTCAATAACATTATTTTAAACTCGAAACAATTACGTGAATTTAAAATTTCTGAAACAAAAATAAAACAATAATGAATTAAAAGTATGAATTAATCTTCTTAAAAATAGTCTTTTTTCTGATAAAATTTTTTATATTCCGTGAAATATTGAATAATAATTGGATGAGCTAATATTATTAATAATTATATCCTAACAATGAAAAAGAAAATATTAAAATTCAAATATGAAATATTCAGTGTATTCCGTAAGTACAACCATTAAATACACACTCAAAATCCTTGAAATATGAATGAAAACACATTAGGTATCGCAAATTAATATGTGAATAAAACAAAAACGCAATCAAAATCTTTCAAATCATTCGTGAGGAAGTCGGAATTAAAAGCATCAAATCCAGTTCAATTGCAGGATAAAATTTTAGTGTGCTTCTAAGAATTACTTATCAACTTTCTTTTCCCTTCCTTCGGCAATCAAACATGTTTTGATATTTTCAATATAGCCTTCTATAATAGAGATTCATTAGATTTCGAAAGAATTTTGCCTTTTACTCGTGCTTTATATTAGTTTGTGTTCACTAATTGTGTATATACTTTTGTTTGTA
This sequence comes from Parasteatoda tepidariorum, assembly GCF_043381705.1. Taxonomy (NCBI): domain Eukaryota; kingdom Metazoa; phylum Arthropoda; class Arachnida; order Araneae; family Theridiidae; genus Parasteatoda; species Parasteatoda tepidariorum. The sequence continues at coordinate 28,027,016 of NC_092215.1, read as the reverse complement.
AAGGATTTCGAAATTATATATTAGAAGTGATCACTACAGAACACCCATGTACCAAAAATATGATAAACTTAATAATTTCGTATTGCAATACTTTTTATTAAGTGGATTTCTTATTGAAATAATGTTCACATAGTATTATTGAAAAACGCACTATACACATTACAGCATGAAGAAAGCCTCTGGTTCAAAATGCATATCTTGACTAATGTAGAAGTTTTAAACTGAACACATTACAAGACTAATATAGAACTAGTAAACTGAAAAATATTTATCTCGCTGGAAACATATATTTCACCGAAAAATATTCTTTCTAGTAAAAATCTCACTAAATTGATTAAAAGTAGCGGATAACATAAAAGCTAATTTTAAATGTTAATTTTTTTGCAGTCATTCGATGATGGATTGTTAATGCTTATTTTCAGCACAAAGTTTAATTCTATATAAATAATAATATAAAAATACAAACCCATAGAAATAAACTTGAAAGTCAACTAAACATGAAAGAAAATTCGTGTAAAAAAAACTTAGAATTATGTATTTTAAAAAAGGTGATCAAATCGAAATATTTCCACTCAGAGAAAATTTTACTTCATCAACGAATGCATTTTGCTTAAAATTGAGTAAACGCTGTTTTGATTTTGAATCGATGGGGTTTTCAAATTCGATTATTATTTGTTTCGGTGTTATTTTTGCACATTTTTAGTTTCCGGTTTTAAAGTAATAGCATACAGAGAGGGGATAGAAGTGACTACTAATAAATATATATTTACTTTTAAGCTGACTTTTAGTCTGAAAATGTATCAAACTTTACCTGCATGTAAAGGATAAAGAGTCATATATAAACTATTCATTCCTATTTTATGTAATATGGTGACCTTCTGGAGAAAAATTTAATAATATTTATAGTAAGGAGCAGTAGTAACAAGCAAACTATAAGACAACAATTTTATGATGGATTGCGAAAATAAAACGAAAGGCTATAGGACAGAAAAAGAATACATTTCTAATAACCTGAATATTTAGTAACAGACAAAAAACAACAACAACAACAACACGTAAAATGTTTATTTAACATGCTCTGTAATTACATTCAAGACTTACCTAAATAGAGACAGAAGTGGCAAAGGAACAATAAACAGAAGTGACATTTTACATATTTAAATGGAGTTGTTAGTCAAAAAATTTATGATATAATAATTTGGATGACTTTAATAGTTTTTAAGAAGGAAAAACTCTTTGTACAAAAATAAATTGGATACAAAAGTCGAACTTTCTTGAGAATAACCCATAATAAGTTATAATAAGTTATACACTGTTAGAATTTTCATCCTAAACTTACGGTAAAATAACCAGCAGCTGCCTGTTTATCCGATTGATTACCCGTAAAGTTTACGGTTAAGAAAAGTTATTTACCTTTACGGTTTTGATACCGTTTACAATAGGTATGGTTGAAAAGCCGTGAAAACAACATTGCATGGTTTTGTAACCATTTACAACTAGCATGATTTCAAAACCATAAAAATGAAATTTAACTGGACATTGGAGTTTGGTTGCGGTTCAGTCTAGTTAAATGAACCGAAGAAGGTGGCTTACTTAGTTTATCTGACGGTGTCCTCAAGCGTAAGATATTGCTACTAGAATTTTTTGTATTCATATTGTACAACTCTGTGGTGTTGCCATATATGCGTGAAAGTAAGTATCATATTCCAATAGGCCAGAGTCACCAGTCAATACTGGGATTCGAATCCCCGTTCAGCTGATCATTAGACTGACAAGTTAACCTTATTGGCTAACGTATGTACACAGCAGCAAAGAACTAAGTGGCCGCACAAGGTGTTCACACACTTATAATAAGATTATTTGGCATCCGACGATGCAAAATAAGAATATGAATTAGTAATCGTTACTGCATGATTCAGCTTCCAGTTCTCAAAGAAAGTTAGTCTGATTCTCATAGGCGTAGAGTCAAGTTTGCGCGAGTGAAACTCTATTTCTGAAACCGTATTAGGTGATAATAGTCAATAAGCGATTTTTCTCACTGTTTATAGATTGGCAACCATTGTTTTTACGGTTACTTGACTGTTTTGATTGAATATGGTAAAATAACGATTAAATAAATTGTTATTTCATAATTTTTTCTGAGAAATTTCTAACAGTGTATCTCTTTTGCAATTGTTAATAATAAGATGAATAACTCTTACTTACCTCCCAAGCAAGAATGACCATAGCTTTGGCAGCTGCCTTTATTAATAAGGAGAAAAAAAGAAAAGTGTTAATTTCTATAGAAGTAAATTCCAAGTTGGTAAAAATATAAATAGAGACTGGAATAGGGAAACAAAAAAAAATTCGAAGTAACGAAATTTATGCGATATAAAAATAAAAATATTTTTTTTTTTGACAAATTTCATTTGCACCAATAAACAAGAAAAAATGTATTTCAAGTGATCACATACAGTAGGCTACTAATACTTTTATAAAAAATTGTGACATACTGTCACTTAAAGTCTTTAATCCTTTGTTTACGGTGAACCATTTGTACCATTACACGTGGTCCACATGTTGCACCAGCCGTAAGTAAAAGGTTAATATATAATCGGAAAAATATGTTACATCAAGTAATCAGGAGTTGGAATAACTGAACGGAGAAAAAGAATTTTGGTAAAATTACTATACTGTATCGTAATAACATTTCTGATTAAAAAAACCCCCCAATAATTCTGGTTAATAAAACCAAAGTATTCCGTATTTAAGTATTCATTTGGAAATTTTTCATTTCATATGGTAATTGCTTACAAGAAATTGTGGGTTATAAAATTTTATATCTTCTTACCATCCATTTTGTAAAAAACACGAAGCTGATAAATAAATTTAACCAAACAAGTGGTTTTTATGCTACCATAATAAAATTAGCAAATTTTACCACATCTGCCAAATTTTGTCACGTATCATAAAACCATATTTTATTCTAATTTCATCAAAATCAAACCAAATCGTATCCGTAAAAATTACCGAATTCTTTGGTTTTCCCATAGAGCCGGAAACACGGTAAACTTTACCATATTCTGGTATTTCAGACTTTAGTACGAGTAACATCCCGCTTGGCAGAATTAAGCTAAATGTAATTGATTGTATTAATCAATCTCCCTTAAATTAAGTTTAGATGGTTACTTTTGATAAGGAATACAGTTGTAATTAATAACACTAAGAAACAATTCTTTTTTGCTTTCTGCTGCATAATATTTTCTTAACAAGTTTTGGATTTTTTCTCTTCGTTGATTTCAAGTATGCAATCGGTTTCTTTCTCCACGCTACAGATGTTTAAAAAATGATATTTTTAGTCAATTTTTGGCAGAAATGTATCAGTTTAAAAACGTTTTATATGGCAGAGGGTAGCATAAATGTTGCTACAAACTTCTAAGGGAGTTGAGGCTCATCATCAGTATTAAAATTGCGCAAGAACCCATGTCCGGAAATATCGTCATACGCTGCTAGGGGCGTTTTCCTATTATGAGTTGTTTCCTTGTGTGCTTCTGAACAGGTCATAATGGACCCTTAGCCGGTACGACGACATGGGTTCCTAAGAATGATGATGTGTCCTAACTCCATTCGAAGTTTGCCGTAGTTATGCGACCGACTCCTTGTTACATATAACGTTTTTATACTTGTACATTTCTTCAAAAAATAGACTAAAATGTCATTTGTCAAATGCAGCTTTAGCAGTGAAACCAATTTCAGATTTGAAATCCCCACACCTGAATTAGGCAATATCAAGTATTTGTATAAATGCAACAAAAAATTTATTCCCCAGTGTAATAAATGTAATCATAAAATTGTAATTAAAATTTTGAGATAATAAATTATGATTGCATGATTAAAAACATAATCGGTATTTATGACTACCTGCGATAAGGTATACTTTCTACAACTCAGCCGCATGCAAGGAAGAAAAAACATTTATCGAAAATTGAATTAGTACTAATAAAAGTTAAAAATTAAAAGGAAAGGAATGATTGTAAAATAACAGTTTCAGAGTTGGGTTTAAAAATTTTTCTAAACATTTAAGGATTTTTAAAATAATTTTGAAAATTAATACCATTTGTTCTCATTAACTTGTTTAAAATTTATATTTGTTGAATTAAAACGCAAAATTATGCTTGGTTTTGTATTTTCCACGTTTTGAACTTCCGGTATAGCTGAGATTTTGAATACTTTTTTTCAATAGTCAATTTTCTCAAATTTTTTAAACTTGAAATGGATATTTTTCACAAGCTGAAGAGATAACTAAATATAATTTGGAATATGTATAATTTATATACATTATATATACTTTGTCTTCAAGAAATTGAAAATTTTATTTCAAATTTCGATATATAATTTTTTTAAATATATTGAAAATCTGCAATTTTAAAATTAGTTCATTTTTAAAAAATTTAAAATGATAGTAGCAAAAAATGAAGACAAATTTAATTTTGTACAATCTTAATAAAAATTGATAGAGATTGGTAATATTAATGCATAAGCCTTACAGAAATTTAAGGTATTTTTGAGGTTGTTTTGAGGTTTATTTGAAGTTAATTTCAAAAACAACCTTAAAATATCAACCTATTAAGGTACAATTAAGGTGTATGAAGTTGATTTACTCACACTTGAGGTTGTTTTGAGATTGATGAAAATCTTCTTCAGAACAACCATCTTAGGGAGGTTGTTTTTGAGGTGCACGAATTATTTTTCTACACTTCAAGCAAATAATTATATTTGAGGTGTGAATAATTTCACCAGATCTGAATTAAAATTATTTGTGAATTATATATGAGGTTGATTTTCTGAGGTAAAAATGAGGCTGAAATTGAAGTTTATTGAGGTTATATTTGGTGCAAAATATAACCTCATTTTCTACCTCAGGTAAATTATTTTACATCTGTTAACCTCAAAATACCATCAAAAACATCTTACTTTTTTGTAAGGGAATATTTTAAATTATAAAAAAAATTTAAAACATCAGAGTTTTAAAATTTTAAAATTTTGACTTAAGCTTGTATACGGTTTGCTAACACTAAACGATACCAAAGTACAAAAAAAAAATAATGTATACATTTTTAAAAAATTATCCAATAACCATTAAAAACACGTGAAATATTTTATATAACGGAAATGCAAACTACAGATCTGAAACTATATATCATTAAAATTTGAATTTAGAAATGGCACGCATTTGATCTTTTTTATAAAAAAAATGATCGGAGACTTATAAGTATGTTTGATGTTTGTAAACCCTTTGTATAATTTCTAGGAAATCATTATTTTAGATGATCTCATTCAACGGTAAATATTCGTGACGCATGATTTTCCGGTTTGCAGTTACGCATAGAACAAAAAAAAGTCTCACTTTTTCTTTCACTTGGAAATAGATTTCTTGGAACTGATATAAATATAGATGATTAAATTTTTGAGAAATAGTCCTATTTATATCAGATGGACTACCTATTTGTGCGATTTTCTCACAATTACAGGAATTCCAGACTGTGCGGAAGCTTTTGGAATTGAATTGTATTTTTTTTCTTCTAACCTTTATTCATGATTATGATTCATAATATTGAGGATTTTTGTTTTTCGATTTTCGTAAAAAAATAAAAGTTGTTGATAACGAATCAAAGAATAATATAGACAATTATTATGATTTATTTTATTCTTTTCAAATAGATAATTCCTTTTTATTTTTCAAACTTGCAACTTTTTGATAAGTTCAGCAAATATATGGTTTATAATTGATAATTTCAACAAATAAATACAAATGGTTTGATTAATTTTAACAGCAATATTGAAGCTACACTGAGAAAAAATTCTGGTAAAATTATCGAATTGTATGATAATTACATTTCTTTATAAAAACCATAATTCTAGTAAATAAAACCAAAATATATGATAATTAAGCTATTCATTTAGTAACTTTTCCGTCCATATGGTAACGGTTTACCGGAAATTTTGGTTCCTTTTACGATAAATATTCATGATATGTTTGATAAAAATATATAACTGAACAGTAAATTTAGCCGAATAAATAGTTTTTCTGCACTGCTGTAAGATATCATTATAAAATTACCGAATTTCACCACATTTACCAAATTTTATCGCATATTATAAAACCATATTTAACAATTAATTTAATCAAAATCATTACCAAAGCGTGTAGGTAAAAATTATTGAGCTTATTGGTATTCCCATAGAGTCAGAAACACGGTAATTTCCCACATATTTTGGTAGTTTAGACTATACTTTTTTTCTCAGTGTGTGATTGCAACAATAGGCTAATTCACAATTTGCTTCAAGACACTATACAGCTAGATATCTAAATGTATATTCTTTAATTAATTAGTTAATAATTCAAATATTTATTTAAGATTTTAATATAACCAGTTAAATTTAAAATATAATGTCTTAACTGATTTTGTTCAACGGTAATTAAAATTTCGATGTTTATATATTTTTTATTTTTTGAAAACTATTTAAAAGATTTCTTTCACATTTTGGTCATATAGTAAATCAACATTACATAATTCTAAATAACTTTTTGTACTTTACAAATTAAAAATTTTGTGATCAATATTAAATTTAATAATAAAAAGTAATAAATAATTCACAAAAATGCTTTTGTTTAAAATTATTATTGCATAAATTAATTTTTAATTGTATGCAAAATTTTTAATCAGTTTTAGTCGATACCGTTTATTTAATTTTTGTTATTTAATTAATGTTTAATTTAATTTTTAATCAATTAGAGATCCAAAGTCGATACCGTTCTTTACTAACTATGAGGACTGAACATTCTAAATTGTGTGCAAGAAATCTGAATTAATTGTTATTGTTGTTGTGGTCGTCTGCCATTAAGCAGAGGGGGTGAGATTGCTCTAATTTTCCAGTAACGTCATTTATGGCTAAGAATTAAACTTCTGCCATACCCATACGTCACACCCATTTATAGGGCATACCCATTCATACAGTCAATCATTCATCCACAGATCGTAATTTTGACCTGAACCAGAGAACGAGAAATCTCTAATTCAGTAGCCCCAGAGGTATTGATTTGTTTTGGAAACATGGAGGACTTTGTGAAGCGACAGATTTAAAGTGCACCAGTCGCCATTTGCTACACGGGGAGTTTTATCTGAATTAATTGATAAAAGGATATGCCTTTTCATATAAAGTGTGTCTGATTTCGTAACTTAAAATATCGAATGCACACTTCATTAATTAGCTCACCTAAGGTTTACCTTCAATCCATTAAGATTGCATTGTTAGTACACGCAAATCGGATCATTTGATCAAAAGTTAATTAAAGAGTTTATTTTTAATTTTTCACGTTGTAAATGCAATTAAAGTGATTCAGAGGAAAATTGACGAGTTTAAAATGTTTTGATAAAAAAGTTTTACACTACACGCTTTTAGCTTCTCCAAATGTATAGGTAATTATTTTTTTATATATATATTTGTAATTTATAGTTAAATTTATTATTTATTATGTAAAATTAACAATTAGAGAGCCACATCGCTCTACTAACTTTTCCTTTTTTATATATAATCGCAGTTGAACAGCCGACCCAATTTTATGGGTTTACTAGTGTTCAACTCGGTAGCCTTGTAATTTTGAACCCAATCCAGAAGACAAGGTAACTCCTGGATCGAGTATTGGGAAAAATTGGCCTTCGTGGAGAACTTTTTGATGGAGCTAACCCGCATTTGCGTTACATGGAGAGGAAGACCACGAGAACCTCCCACGGTTAGCTCGACGGCAAGGAGACTCTAACCCATGATCCATCTAGCACTGAGGATATTTCACGTCAGCACTGTGGTCGGTGCAAGTCGGATGCGGAATTCGTATCGACTGGGATTCGAGCCCGGTTCGCCTCATTCGAAGGCGAACGCTCTATCCCCTGAGCCATCGCGGCTTCTCTCTACTAACTATAAAGACCGAACTTTGTGTATCAAAAGTCTGAATTGATTGAAAAAAAGATATGCTTTTCCATGGAAAGTGTGTCTGATTTCGTAACTCAAAATATCGAATTTGCTAATTAATTAGCACACCTAAGGTCTACTCTCAATCCATTAAGATTGCATCGTTAGTATATGCAAATCGGATCATTTGATCAGAAGTTGTTCAAAGAGTTTCTTTTCTATTTTTTGCATTGTAGTTACAATTAAAGTCCTTCAGCTGAAAATTGACGGTGTTTTTAAAATGAATTAATAAAAAAGTTCTACACGCTTTTAGCTTCTCCAAGTTTATTTTATCAACCAACCTTAAAAATACACTAGTATGTTTCATGAGATAATTATACATACAAAAAAAGTAAGAATTGTGAGAGAAAGAAAATTAATAAGTTTTTGATTAGTAGTTTGATAAAAAAGTTTAAGATGAAATTAAAATTAATTTTTAAGTTAAATTTCCACGATTTTTTAAACTTTTCTACATTTTGCATCAGTGTTAAAATTAAAACTTATTACCATCAATTAATATTATGTGTACAGATATTACTTAAATTAGTATTTTTTTCATAATTATGCCCGTATAGTGAGTAACAGTACATAATTTCGCAATCTTGCTCTAACCCAGTGTTTCCCAAACTTATGAACTTTTTGTACCCTTTCTAAATTTTTCGTAAGGCTGTACACCACTAATAAAAAAATGAATGTATTTTTTACTATAAAAAAATTGCAATAAAGTTAAAAATCACAACTGGCTGTGACACCATTAATTATTAACTGTTAACTCTGCAAAAAATAGCCGATAGAAAAATACATAAAGGTAAATTTTCATGACTAGATTTGTTTTTAAATAAATTTTTTGAAATTTTTGTCAGTTGTAAGATATTTCGCATAAGAACGCATACCCCCGCTAAACTGTTCCCGCACCCTTGAGGGTACGTTTACCATACTTTGGGAAACCCTGCTCTAACCTATAATACCTAAAATTTTGAAAGTTGCTAGAAACGAAAAAAAAAAGTTATCAAAATCTAATGTACATAATAAAGGCAATGACATTAACATATACAATAAAAAATATTCGCATATTTGAATAAAATTATATTTTTTATCAAGTAAAACGTTGATAGTATAGTAGAGTCATCATTTATAAGTTTCCTTATTTGCACAAGGAAATAGTAAATATTCATCTGTGGTTACTACCTGGAAGGTCAAAGGTATTATTTCTACGAAAATAGAGAATGCTTTCAGTTTTCTTCTTATTCATTTGCATTTCGGAGATACAATGAAAAGAATCCTTTTTCATTTCGTGAGAGTTCAGATTAATTTCGCTTTCGTAAATATCTTAAAGTACTTTGCCAACAAAGAAAATTATTATTTTTCTAGAAAAACTTATTTTTCTTGAGTTCCTGTGTAAAATAAAGTGAAAAATATTTAAGTTTCTGAGAAATAAAGTGATCTAACTATAACGGGTTCCGGATAGTTTCAATGCAGATGTCTTTATGGGGGCGATATCTACGAAAGATTTGTATTATTCTAGATTTATTTTTTTAGGGGTATACTATTTCATAGATGTATTTTAGCTCCTTACGTTACACGTATTGTCACGAACACATATAGACAGTTTTAGTCTTTGTGAGTTATTTCTTTATTTTAAACTGCACAAATATACTTCAGAAATGACAAAACTAGCGATTATTCCAAAATCGTAATTGCAAATATTTTGGTTGCATAATAAAGAAAAACTAAAATATTTACTTTTTACATTATTTTTAGATATAAAAGCATGAAAGAATGATATAAAATAAATATTTTAAATTATTCCATAACGTTTTTATATTATTCCATTATTTTTTCTTATTTTTTTACATTATTCTCTTTCTCTCTTTATACATATACATACACACACACACATATATATATATATACATGNGTCTTTACATTATATTTAGATCGACATACTTAAATTATATATATATATATATATATATTTCTTATTTTGTTTTCTCTTTTTTTTTAATATTGGAACATTTATGAAAATGATTTTCTAAAATAATTACTTTTCCGTTCTTCTCCTTTAAAAAAATCTTTATATATCTTTTCCTTGTTTTCTCCATAGTTTTAACTGCTATTAAAATCACTGTATACAATTATTGATTCAGGATATAATTGTTACAATGTAATTATTGAAGTTTAAAAGGCTTTCAAAGTTTCTGTAAAATCTAAATCACTTAACTAAAAGGTATGATGCGTGAGAAATTTCTTTTCGTGGCATATCAATTAATTTTTCAAAACTATCTAATTACATTCGAACAGACATTTATTCACATTTAATTCATGCACAAACACCAGAAACGAATCTACAGTTAAATTCATATACTTGATAAAGTTTTGCGCTTTTTCGCTCCCCTTTTTGAAAAGTATTTTAATTTAAATTTTCTATGAAAGAAGTTTTTGAAATTTCGTTTCTTCTGCAGATTTTTTAGAATTTTTTATTATTTTAATTTATTGTATTAATTCTAAATCCATAGGTTTTTAAATTATATATTTTTTATTTTATTTTACATTGTTTACACAAATTTTTTTAAATTGCATTTGTGTGTGTTCAATCCCCGTGAAGTATTTTTACATTTATTTAACTATTTAATGAAGTGTAAATATTTTGAATTAGAAAATTAAATTAATTAATATCACACAGAACGTTTTAAATGCATAGTTGGTATTATATATATTTCTTAAAATAATTATTGAGAATAAGATAACAATCCCTAGAAAGTAGGTGACACAAACGAGCATTTAATAAAAAATTCAAATTAAAAATAATGAATCCTAAAGCAATATAAGAATAGTAAAATTGACCTTAAAAAGTTTAGTAGACACAGTTATTGCTTTGCTCTGTCTAATCACTTAAACAAAGAGAAATAAATCGGACCTACTTTCTATTTCCCCATTGTGTTCGATTTTTTTTTCAGTGAATGATCGTAGTACTAATTTATCAGTTTTAATAGTGAACATAAAACTAATTTATTAAATTGAATAGCATTTTAAATTTTTTCTCAGTTTAGAATTAATTATGTTTTTCTGTACAGTTATTCCCTCGTTTTTAATCATTCCAACAAGGAAATTAATAGCATTTACTTTCAATTTCATCCCTCATGTTAAGTAACTTTAAAGTTTTTAGTTCGATTTCAGTGAGTGACCAAAGAATTACTTTATTAGTTTTAATAATGAATACAAAACTAATTTAATAAATTGAATTAGCATTTTAACATGGGAAATTTTGTCATATTCTAGTAGTTTTAAACATAATTTTTTTTCTCAGTGTAGTCTAATTGGTGACTGCTTAAAAAAAAACTTTTTATTAAAATATTTTTTTCGTTTTTAACTTCGAAAATACCCTAAATGCGAAAATTTTTTACTTCATTCTTCTATTAAAAATAAGTTTATGAATAAAACATTTTTCTTTAAGTCATATGTACAATAAAAAGACAGATAAAAGATAAATGTTTCTTTCGGTTATTGTGAATCAACAAAAAATATAATAAAACATAAAACAATTACATAATGCAACAGAAAATTTAATAAGTTAATTAGAAAATTCAGTCTTTTTTACAGATAAAAAATTATGAACTAAATAAAAAAGTTTTCGAATTTAATTCTTTTCTATTCTACGTTTTTACTGAAATGCATTTCACTACTTTTACACAGCTGTAAATTTATTACGTAAGCAATTACAACAAACAATTACATAATACAACAAAAACAATTACATAAAACAACAAAAAAATTAATAAGTTAATTAGATAATTCAGTGTTTTTTACAGATAAAAAATTATGAACTAAGTAAAAAAGTTTTATAATTATAATTATTTAATTCTTTTCTATTCCCCGTTTTTACTGAAATGCATTTCACTACATTTACACAGCTGTAAATTTATTACATAAACAATTATAACAAACAATTACATAATGCAACAAAAACAATTACACAATACAACAAAAACAATTACATAATACAACAAAAAAATTAATAAGTTAATTAGAAAATTCAGTGTTTTTTACAGATAAAAAATTATGAACTAAATTAAAAAGTTTTCTAATTTAATTCTTTTCTATTCTACGTTTTTACTGAAATGCATTTCACTACTTTTACACAGCTGTAAATTTATTCTAAGAGAAATAAAATTTATTTCCTGGTAGCTGTAATTATCTCTCTCACAGCAAACAATTGCGAGGTTTTTTAATGGTCGAATTTATTTCAGGTTATCTGACTCAAGTTTTCCCTCCGTTGCATGCAAACGCGTCATTAGAAAATATTTGTCTCATTTTGTTGCGTGATGTAATGAAACGTGTACAAGAAAACAAACCCCTAAGTAACACATTTCCATTAAGTGTTACTTAGTATTGATGTATGAAGATGAAGAACAATGCTATGTTATTTTTATTTTAGTAATGATTCAATTAGTTGATAGATATGACTACTGTTTTTTGTTATAAATGCATTGATGATATCTATATTTTACTCTTTAATTTAATTCCGGATATAGATTATTTGAAAGACAGAGACCAAAAAAAATGCACGATTCAACTTCCGGTACATATTTATTATTATTTTTTTTTTTCATTATGTACTGAAAGTATGGACTAAACTATCGGCATATAGTAAAATTTATCATGTTATGGAGACGCATATCCCCATAAACCAAAATCTTGGCAATTTTTACCGAAGCGCTATGGTAATAATTTTGGTAAAATTAACAATAAAATAATGTAATTTTTAACCATATAAATGGTTTTTTATCATGTAAATGTTTTTTTTTTACCATATGTTCGGCATTGAAAATCTACCGGAATATAGCAAAATTTATCATGTAATAGAGACACATATCCCCATAAACCAAAATCTCGGTAATTTTTACCGAAGCGCTTTGGTAATGATTTTAGTAAAATTAACAATAAAATAATGTTTTTTTTTACCATATAAATGTTTTTTTTTACTGTATGTTTGATAGCTTGGTATGTTCGGTATGGACAAAACTACCGGAATGTAGGAAAATTTATCATGCTATGGAGACACATGTCCCCATAAACCAAAATGTCGGTAATTTTTACCGAAGAGCTTTGGTAATGATTTTGGTGAAATTAACAATTAAATGATGTATTTTTTTACCATATAAATGTTTACTTTACTGTATGTTTGGTAGTTTGGTATGTTCGGTATGGACAAAACTACCGGAATATAGCAAAATTTATCATGTTATGGAGACACATATCCCCATAAACCAAAATCCTGGTAATTTTTACCGAAGCGCTTTGGTAATGATTTTAGTAAAATTAACAATAAAATAATGTATTTTTTTACCATATAAATGATTTTTTTACTGTATGTTTAGTAGTTTGGTATGTTCGGTATGGACAAAACTACCGGAATATAGCAAAATTTATCACGTTATGGAGACACATATCCCCATAAGCCAAAATCTTGGTAATTTTTACCGAAGCGCTTTGGTAATGATTATAGTAAAATTAACAATAAAATAATGTATTTTTTACCATATAAATGTTTTTTTACTGTATGTTTGGTAGTTTAGTATGTTTGGTGTGGACAAAACTACCGGAATATAGAAAAATTTATCATGCTATGGAGGCACATATCCCCATAAACCAAAATCTCGGCAATTTTTACCGAAGAGCTTTGGTAATGCTTTTGGTGAAATTACCAATAATGTTTTATTTTACCATATAAGTGCTTTTTTAACCATATAAATGGTTTTTGACCATATGTTTGGCAGCAAATGAGGTAAATTTTAGAAGTTTTACTATAAGCCAGTCAGGTGGCCGAGTGGCTAGCGTGCCTGACTGCGAAGCCAATGGCTGCGGGTTCGAATCCTGCTCAGGGCATGAATGTTTCTCTGTGTGTTGTCCTCTGATGTGTGAATGTGACCCATAGTATGAACAGGTATCTGCGGGAGTGTAGCGTGGGTAATGTTGCTCACCTTCGTGACCTTGGTTCACAGGTGCCCACCGGGTAACGATAAATAAGCAACACTTCCGGCATCTTCTAAGGCGAAGAACGAAAGTTGAGTGTTTGCCGTTATTAAAGAAAAAAAATATCATAATGCTTACAGTCGTACTCTTCAACCTTTTTATCACCTCAAACCGGTTAACGCTTGATAATTTTACCACTGCCTGCATAAGGGGGGGGGGGCATTGATTGTTTATATTTAAGATAGTTTTGATATAATAATTTTAATTGCATTTAAAAATGCCTTCGAAATGAAATACAACTGCANGGGTGCGTTTCCCAATTTTTTTCGACAACGGAACCCCGAATTATCTTTTATGAGGTTTTATTTCCGACAGTTGAATCCTCACTCCTGGAGCTGAATCTAGTTTAGTTAGGAATTTTGTTTTTGGTCTATAAACATAAGCCGGAAATGAATGAAATAAGCCGAATTGTGGTTATCGTTAAAATGGAAACTCAGAAGAACTGCTATAAACGATGAAAATAGCTATTACAGAAACATATTTTTTTATTAAAAAACTTAGGTACAAAAAAAAGTGAAATATTAAGGATTATTTATTGCATATAAATATATTTACGCGATTCAAAAACGCTAAATAAAACTGTTTCGAAAAATTTTCTCTCTTGAAACCTTTTCAACTTTACCATGGAATCCTAAGGATCCGTGGGAGCTACTGCTATATGGCACCTTCAGGCATAAAGGGTATTCTGCTTGTTTCGTGTTAATTTACGGAATACGCCGATCTGGTGGCCGAGTGGCTAGCGTGCCTGACTGCGAAGCAAATGGCTGCGGATTCGAATCCTGCTCAGGGTATGGATGTTTCTCTGTGTGTTGTCCTCTGATGTGTGAATGTGACCCATAGAATGAACAGGTATTTGCGGGAGTGTAGCGTGGGTAATATTGCTCGCCTCGGTGACCTTGGTTCACAGGTGCCCACCGGATTACGATAAATGAGCAACACTTCCGGCATCTACTAAGGCGAAGAACGAAAGTTGAGTGTCTGCCGTTATTAAGGAAAAAAAATATCATAATGCTTACAGTCGTACTCTTCAACCTTTTCATCACCTCAAACCGGTTAACGTTTGATAATTTTAACACTGCCTGCCTAAGGGGTGGGGCATTGATTGTTTATATTTCAGATAGTTTTGGTATAATAATTTTAATTGCATTTAAAAATGCCTTCGAAATGAAATAAAACTGCATGATCATTAATGGTGCGGCTTTATGTGATGTCTCTCAGCTCCCGGTTAACTTCCCGTCCATGGATTGTAGTACAAACCCGAGAGAAATACTCCACAAGAACGGGAGCTTGAATCCAACTGGCCGAAGACTCCCCGCGTAGTAAATGGTGACTGGTGCACGATAAATTTGTCGGATCACAAAGTCTTTTACGTTCCCATAGCAAATTATACCTCTCTTAGTATTGGATTGGAGATTGATCGTTCTCTGGTTCAGGTAAAAATTACGATCTGAATGAATGAATGGGTCCACCTTATAAACGGGTGCGACGTATGGGTGTGGCAGAAGTCGAATTCATGGCCATAGATGACGCCACTGGAAAACAAGAACAATCGCACCCCTTAACTTCATAGCTTACGACAACTAGTAATACTCCACAATAAATAAATTGGAAATAATGCAATGTTCCTTGGTTGGAAATCACTGCTTCAGATGCGCTACGTAATGCTTTTAGTAAAATTTTCAATAAAATATGATTTTGTAATAGGTGATAAAATTTGGTAGCTTTAAAAAGTTAAAGCATGACATAGAAAACATATATTCGGTTAAATGTAATAATAGTTATATGTAATGATTTGTAATAATTAATAACTGTGTATCAATGTGTCATGGTGGTACCACCTGTTGGGAAGATAATAAAAGTAACTGAGTTCGAATCATATTGAATTATACCGATTTCTCTTTGCTTTCTTTTAATAAACTAGCAAAAATACATGGTTGAAAATAAATAAATTGGAGTATGGAAGTTATCAATGATTTTTATGCCATGCTCTAAGTTATGATAAAAGTACCAAATTTTACCACATTTACTAAATTTTACTACATATTATAAAATGATATTTTAATGTTAATTTTACAAAATCATTACCTAAGAGCTTCGGTAAAAATTGCCGAGCTTTTTGGTATTCTCTTAAAGCTAGAAACATGGTAAATTTTATCATATGCTGGTAGTTTCCTCCATAATTTTTTTCTCAGTGTATTTTTAATTATTTATTTTCTCGTTTTATGCATAAATTTTAACATAAGAAATTGATTTTACCTTTGGAATTCTTATGATTTCTTTTTGACGAATTGATGTATAAAATAAATTGAAAAAATAAATATCCTTCGATCTACGCATTAGTTTCACAAAAACCTATAAACATTTTTTTTTAACTTAAAAAAACTAATGCGCATTTTAAAATGCGCTATAACATTGACATTAATAAGTTTATTTTATGCAGAAAAACTTGACAGCTATATATTTTTTCGCTGCTAATAGACTATTGTTTGAGAGGTATATCATTAAGCGATACGTTTTCTTAAGAAAAGCGAGGTGTTTCTAACTCATTACGAACGTCAAAACTGAAATAACTGGTATATTATAGCTACTGTCTAAATAAGAATAAATGGGACAGGGAATAACAGGCTAATTTGAAGTTTTTCTAGTTATCTTAGTTGATGTGACGTGCTCGTTCTTTTTCTCTTTTTCTTGAAAATAAATAAAAATTTATGAAGCATTGTTATTTTTGAATACTGCTTTGTTTGCCGTTTGAGTTATTTATTTTATTTCAAATAACTATAATGAGTTAGACTTTTTCTAATTTACTTATATTAACATCAGCGTTGCTTTTAAATCGAAACTTTAATCTGAAGTTACTCGCTTTTGTGTTAAATATAATTTATGGATAGAGACATTTCACAAATACGAGTTACTATTTTCTTTTCATTATATTTTACAGTTTAACAGCGTTTAGTTAAATAAATTTAATGTGCTTTTTACACCATTATGTTGGATTTATTTGCTCAAATATTTTACATCGTAAAAGTAATAGTGTGTATATAATATTTATTTACTTATAAGTACTGTAATGGATTGGATTTTCTCTTACAGTAGTTGTAAAAACCATTGAAGGTTTCAAGAACTCTTTAACTTTTTGAAGCTTTAATGCAAACATGTCAAATAAATTTCTTTGCAGGTCGAATTACGAACAGTTAATATCCTTGTTTGAAGAATTATATGTCAATGTTAAACACCGACATTTTATTTTTTATTGAATGATAGTCGCTTAACAGTCGATCCAAATTTTCGGGTTTAAAACTACTAATGTTCAACTCCGTAGCCTTGTAATTTTGAACCCAATACAGAAGACAAGGGAACTCCTGGATCAAGTATTGAGAGAAATTTGCTTCGGGGAGGACTTTTTGACGGAACTAATCAGCATTTGCGTTAAATGGAGAGGAAGACCACGAGAAACCCCATGGTTAGCCTGATGGCAAGGGGACTCAAACCTATGATCCGTCTACCACTGAGGATAATTCACGTCAGCATTGTGGTCGATGCAAGCCGGATGCGGAATTCATATCGATCAGAGATCGCTGGGATTCGAACCCGGTTCACCTCATTGGAAGGCGAACGCTCCATCCCTTGAGCCAACACGGCTGTAAACACCGACATTTTATAATCGTCGTTGAACAGCAGACCCAATTTTGGATTTACGACTACTACTGTTCAACTCCGTAGACTTGTAATTTTGAACCAATCCAGAAGACAAGGAAACTTCTGGCTCAGTACCCTCAGAGGTATGATTTGTTACGGGAACATGGAGGACTTTGCGACCCGACAAATTTAACGTGTACCAGTCACCATTTGCTACACGTGGAGTCTTCGTCCGTCTGGGATCTAACCCATGACCTCTTGGACATGGGCCCAGTGCCCTACCAATCAGGCTATCCCGGTCCTAAACAGCGACATTGTGACACATTGTGACATTGAAAAATGCATGAAATAACTGTTAAATATCATTATTTCGCGATTACACTAGCATATTTCTACAATCAGCATGGCATTTCAGAAAAGTGTTGAACTCGGTGCGCAGGCATGACAATTCCTCGTCGTATAAAACATCAACGTATGGAATACGGAACAATGAACCTTAACCTTATAATAATTTCAACGTAGGGTATACCGGGCAAGGGCACTTTAATTCTGTTATTATTATAAATTTTTATACTGTAGAAGTACTACCATATTATACTTAACAAAAAAATATTTGTTTTTATATGTTTAAATATGTTTTAAAACATATAAAAATGAATTTTCTGTTTTCGCTTCTTTGAAACTGGTACTGTTTAACTTTATGTTAGTTTCAAACTTCAATTATTATTATTGTCAAAAATTGCATTTAAATAGGCTTAAAATAGTTAATTTACGTAATTTTGTGATATCCTAGCCAATTTGGTCTTCCATGTCATTAAATTATCATAAAACAGATATTTTGGGGCCTACTTAAGTGCTTTTTTGGACAATAATACCTGAAAAATATTAACATAAAAAAAGATATTTTTAGATTAATAAAAGAACCGTTT
Organism: Parasteatoda tepidariorum; assembly: GCF_043381705.1. Taxonomy (NCBI): domain Eukaryota; kingdom Metazoa; phylum Arthropoda; class Arachnida; order Araneae; family Theridiidae; genus Parasteatoda; species Parasteatoda tepidariorum. Next base: position 28,008,429 of record NC_092215.1, on the reverse strand, counting down.
TAAGGGCGCATAAACAAGCAGTTCATAATGAAGAAAGGTCCCAAGCAGCGTACGATGACATTTTCGGACATGAGCTGTTACGCAATATTCAATCCTTATTGAAGTGTATCAAATTTGCAACCGTTGCACTGAATAACCCTGTATATAATTTATGCTTGCAGTTAAAAAAATACCCTCTTGATTCAGCAAACAGTTAGTTCTGATCATTAAAATTTCATACATGGTACATCTTATCGAAGTTAAAAGGAACGACAGTAAACGACCTTTCCTAGTAAAAGAATTAAAATTGTCGTAAATAATAATATTTCCATCGAAATATTTATTCATCTCAATCACATTAGTTCAACTAACTCCTCGCATCTTTCCGAATTAATCTGAAAGATAAGACCTTCCATTGAAAGACAAAATGTTATCTTTTGTTTTAGGAAGTCTGACGCCTTCTTGACTAAAAGCCAGTGTCTTGCCATCAAAAAACATTTGCGACAGTTTTGACAGAGGTCTTTATGTGACTCACAAGACATAAAGAAAAAGATATCAAGAAAAAAAAGCAAAGTTATCTTCCTTAATCGTCTTGGCGATATCTTAGAAAGAAAAAAAAAAGCTCCTGTGAACATACTTGACAGCACGATACAGATTCAGAAGATTAATTATCAGTTAATTTTTTTTTTCTATTTTGTTCTCACATGCTCCAAAAAACAAATTATGCGGTGCATGACTTTATGGTCAGTTGTAAAATTCGCCGAATAAGGCTTTATTTGTTAAGATGAAAAGATTAATTTTGTTCAGCTGTTTCGGGAATTGTGTTACATCCGCTGAACTTTCATTATTAGAACGTACATAAAGCTATTAACCCTCTGCGGTATAGCTTATATTGTTTTAGCTTACCCACTGAGAACATTCAAATTTCGGAGAATATTAATTACTTAATTAAATACTTGAATGATATTTCCTCTTTTCGATTTAAGCTATTTGATTTTTTTATTTGGGGATTAATATTCTAAGACAAAAACAAAGTTTTATTAGCATAATTGAAAAATAAATTTAAGCTATTAACCCTCTGCGGTAGCGTTTATAATGTTTTAGTTTGCCCACTGAGAACATTCAAATTTTGGAGAATATTAATTACTTAAATAAATACTTGAATGATATTTCCTCTTTTCGATTTAAGCTATTTGATTTTTTTATTTGGTGATTAATATCCTAAGAAAAAACAAAGTTTTATTAGCATAATGAAAAATAAATTTAAGCTATTAACCCTCTGTGGTAGCGTTTACAATGTTTTAGTTTACCCACTGAGAACATTCAAATTTCGGAGAATATTAATCACTTAATTAAGTACTTGAATGATATTTCCTCTTTTCGATTTAAGCTATTTGATTTTTTTATTTGGTGATTAATATCCTAAGAAAAAACAAAGTTTTATTAGCATAATGAAAAATAAATTTAAGCTATTAACCCTCTGTGGTAGCGTTTACAATGTTTTAGTTTACCCACTGAGAACATTCAAATTTTGGAGAATATTAATTACTCAATTAAATACTTTAATGAGATTTTCTCTTTTCGATTTATACTATTTGATTTTTTTTACTTAGAAATTAATATTCTAAGCAAAAACAAAGTCTTATTTCGATAACTGAAAAATAAATTTAAGCTATTAACTATCTGCGGTACCGTTTATAATGTTTTAGTTTGCCCACTGAGAACATTCAAACTTCGGAGAATATTAATTACTTAAATAAATACTTAAATGAGACTTTCTCTTTTGGATTTAAACTATTTGATTTTTTTTATTTGGGGATTAATATCCTAAGACAAAAACAAAGTTTTATTAGCATAATTGAAAAATAAATTTAAACTATTAACCCTCTGCGGTAGCGTTTACAATGTTTTAGTTTACCCACTAAGAACATTCAAATTTCGAAGATTACTAATTACTTAATTAAATAGTTAAATAAGATTTTGTCTTTTCGATTTTGATTTTTATTATTTGGGAAATAATATTCTAAGCAAGCCGACCAGTCTGTGTAGGGGGCAGGGAACTGCCCTTGCATCAGGAAGGTTCTGGGTTCGAATCCCGGGCAAGGCATGGATGTTTCTTTCTATGTATTTGTGTTCTATGTCCTTTCTCCTTTGTGTGTGAATGTGACCTGCCCTATAAACGGGTTGTGGTAGTGTGACGTGGGCGACGCTGTTCCACCACCGTGGCTTCGCCACAGGTGCCCACTGGGTAACGAAAAGAGAATTNCCCACTGAGAACATTCAAATTTCGGAGAATATTAATTACTTAATTAAATACTTGAATGATATTTCCTCTTTTCGATTTAAGCTATTTGATTTTTTTATTTGGGGATTAATATCCTAAGACAAAAACAAAGTTTTATTAGCATAATTGAAAAATAAATTTAAGCTATTAACCCTCTGCGGTAGCGTTTATAATGTTTTAGTTTGCCCACTGAGAACATTTAAATTTCGGAGAATATTAATTACTTAATTATACTTGAATGAGACTTTCTCTTTTCGATTTAAATTATTTGATTTTTTTTTATTTGGGAATTAATATTCTAAGCAAAAACGAAGTCTTATTTGCATAACTGAAAAATAAATTTAAGCTATTAACTCTCTGCGGTAGCGTTTATAATGTTTTAGTTTGCCCACTGAGAACATTCAAATTTCGGAGAATATTAATTACTTAAATAAATACTTGAATGAGACTTTCTCTTTTCGATTTAAACTATTTGATTTTTTTACTTGAGAATTAATATTCTAAGCAAAAACAAAGTCTTACTTGCATAATTGAAGAATAAATTTAAGCTATTAACCCTCTGCTGTAGAGCTTACATTGTTTCAGCCAGCCCACTGAGAACGTTTAAATTTCGGAGAATATTAATTACTTAATTAAATACTTTAATGAGATTTTCTCTTTTCAATTTAAACTATTTGATTTTTTTATTTGAGAATTAATATTCCAAGAAAAAACAAAGTCTTATTTGCATAATTGAAAAATAAATTCAAGCTATTAACCCTCTGCTTCAAAGCTTACATTGTTTTAGCTTACCTACTGGGAACATTCAAATTTCGGAGAATATTAATTACTTAATTAAATACTTGAATGATATTTTCTCTTTTCGATTTAAAATATTTCATTTTTTTATTTGAGAATTAATATTCTAAGAAAAAACAAAGTCTTATTTGCATAATTGAAAAATAAATTTAAGTTATTAACCCTCTGCTGTTGGGCTTACATTGTTTTAGCTTTCCCATTGAACGCTTAAATTTCGGAGAATAATAATTACTAAATTAAATACTTGAATGAGACTTTCTCTTTTCGATTTATATTTGATTTTTTTATTTGGGACTTAATATTCTAAGCAAAAACAAAGTCTTATTTGCATAATTGAAAAATTAATTTAAGCTTTTAACCCTCTGCTGTAGAGCTTACATTGTTTTAGCTTACATTCAAATTTCGGAGAATATTAATTACAAGAATATTAATTATTCTAAGCAAAAACAAAGTCTTATTTGCATAACTAAAAATGAATTTAATATTCCAAATATCATGTTTATATTTGAAATCAAATTTAAGTCTAAAAAACTCTTAATCATTGACAATACGTATCTGTTCTACTAATTAGTTTTTATAGCATAAAGGGGATTATTAAAACGGAATGATGTTCTTAAAATCTAAATCTTGCATTACACAGAATAATTTTTTTAAGAAAGTCGTGAAAAAGTAAAAATCTCTTTTTTAAAAATGTTTTCTTAAATTTTCTTGTGAATTAGCAAAGTAAATACAAATTAAGCATACAAAGTATAAATACAATATAAATATAAGTATGTAAAAAGTTTAATGAGCTTGCACAATTTTTTTCAGTCCTTCTGGAAGATATTTTAAAAGAAAAATATTAAAAACTTAGAAACTTTAAACTGGAAATAATTTAGTATTGAATACAACTGAAAATATTGACCTTTTTAGTTTTAATATGTATTTGATATTTTTTGTTATTAACGTTTAAAAAAATTTCTGTATGAAGACTTTATATGAACACCGAAAAGCTTGATGAATTTTTACTGCAGCACTTGGTTATGAGTTTGGTAAAATAAACAATAAAATATGGTTTTATAACCAGTGAAAAATTTGGGTGAAAACAACAAGTGAACAAGCGAAAAATACTTTTCATTTTTTTTCCTAAGTGGATGGTAATAAGAACTGTAATTTTGAAAACCAGAATTGCCGCTAAGCCTTTACCATTGTAACGGAAAAATTATCAAATGAATAGTTTAAATACAGCATATTTTAATTTTACTAAATAGATTCTTTTTAAACCAGGAATGTAATTACCATTTAGTACAGTATTTTGATCAGAATTCTTTTCGATTTGTACAAAATATAAAGACAATTTAAGCAATATAAGTATACAATATTGTTCACACCTCATCCGCGAGACATTTTCGAAGAAAAAAGTTCAAAATTTCAGAACTTTAAAATAAAGATGTTTTTAATAATTTGATATAACTGACAATATTTACTTTTAATTTTAATTTTTTAAAAATTTCTCTAAAATAATCCATACTCCAATATATCTCAGTATTTTTTGCTATTAGCATATAGGAATTAAAAAAAATTTTTAAATTTAAAATTGCATTAAAAAATTGCTTAATTTTTAATTTTCTCGTGAATCAGAAGTAAATACAAAATATGCATACAAAATGTTCAGACAAATATAAATGCGATATAAGAATAGTAAAAATTTTTAATAAGTAGACAAAATTTGCTCACTGATCTTCTAAATGACATTTTCAAAGAAAACAATTCAAAATTAAGAAACTTTAAAATATAAATCTTTTTAGCATTTAAATAACTGACAATATTAACCTTTAATATTAATTTTTTTAAATTTTATAAAACTTTGTCTTCAAAAATTTCGATAAAACTAAAAAGCTTTAAAATCTTCGGAAATTTCTGCTATTAGCATTTAAAGTATTAAAAACATTTCTAAATTAAAAGTTACATTTTTTTTATTTCACTATTATTTTATTATTCATATATCCCAACTCAAAATAATATTTTTTATTTCCTGAAAACAAAATAAAATTAAATATCTAGTATATATGGGAGAATTTTATATCTTGTATGAATCAATTTGATAGGAAAATAAAACTCTTAATTGCTTACATTTAAAAACACAGTCCTGTTAGAAATGCTCTAAATTGTCATTCTTCTTATGGCAAAATAGCGGGTGTTTTTGAGAAAAATAATTTATTATAAAAATTAACAGTTAATGTATTTAGTTTAAAAAAATGTGTATGCTTGTTCTATTTTGGACTAGTCTAAGTAATGAAAATCGGACCGGACCAAGTTATGTGTAAGGTCAGTTAGCAAAAATACATTTCTGCTTGAACTTTGTCAAACAGAATACGTAAACATTTTAATAGTCTTAAAGCAATAATTATTTGAAATATTCCACAAAAATATTATTTAGTATTGTATTCTGATTAGTTTAATTTATTTTAGCTTATTCAGGATGCTTGAAAAACGAGTTTTAATTTCCTGAATATCTAAATGCATTTAACTAGCAAATTTAAGAGAAATTAACTCAAAATGAGTGTTATCAATGAAAATTAAATAAATAAAGGAACAATATTAGCAATTATTTCTGAAAATGCATATAATTTTTAGACTGAGTACTAATTAAAAAATACGCAATTAGTATTTAAAATTTAAAAACTATGCAAGTATAAGCAAGCAAAATATTTAATAAGAATACAATTTTTTTTATAGATCAATAGATTACAGGTATTCAATAGAAAGAAAAATTCAAAACATAAAGATATTTTAAAATAAAGATATTTTTAGTATTTGATATAACTGACAATATTGACTTTTAGTATAAAATTTTTTTTAAAAATTTTTTAAAATTTCTTATGCTTCAGTTTGTCATCAGCATTTTTTGCTGTTAACAGTCAAAAAATTAAAAACATTTTGAACTTAAATTTGCACAATTGTTATTTCATCATATTTCAAAAGCTTTATATACCAAAATAAAAAACAAAACTTTTTTAATTTCCTGAAAACAAAAGAAAATAAAACTGTAAAAATTTCTGAACCAAATTACAGAAAAAAAGTACCGACACTTATGGTGCTGGTGCTTTATACCGTAAAATTCATTTTTACCAGAACATGTTACGGAACAAAAAATCTGATGTACCTTAATTTTTACAGTAATATAAAACCATTGAACCACTCTGATTAAATAAATAATACTCTAAAAACCACAGTATAATATTTTACGGTAAAAACGGATTTCACGGATGGTGCACCTAAAGTGCTGATACTTTATACCGTAATTTCAACTGGAATTTTTTACAGGGAAATATATATATATATATATATGGGAGTGTTGTAAAATTTACAAATAAGAAAAGGAAATAGGCCCAAGATACAACGCCATTGTGTACCATAAAATTATTTTCTGTACTTGAAAAAAAAAATTTTTTTTGAAGTGTGTAACAGGAAACGTTCGCAAAACATTACTATTGACAAATGTATAACATATTTGCTACAATATTTCGTAAATTATTTTAATTATAATTTTTTGCATAAAAAAGTTTAAATTGATCGAAAAAGCTACATTCTCTGCTTATCACTAAGTTGATTTTGAAAAGTTGATTTTGAAAAAAATTGATTTTGGAGAAAAAAAGTATTCTAACTATTAGTACATCACTCGCATTGAATAAGAAGGAAAAAACGAAACTTGTTTTTTATTCGGATATTAACATAATTTTTTCCTCAATTTAAAGAAAAATAATTGCATAATTTTATTTAAATAATAAAACAAATCTTCAAATTTTCGAATTTTTTTTTTACCTGGAACTTTTGAACTCGCTTTTCAGTTATGAAAAACTTCAATCTGATAAAATTGCCCCATGGTTCTACAGCTTTATCCTCGAACTACTGCAGAATGTCTGCAGTTTGAGAAAATATCATCCATAGTGCACTGAGTAAAACAAATATGGTCAAAACTATCAGAATATGGTAAAATTCACAGTGTTTCCTTTTCCATGGATAAACCGAAAGGCTCAGTAATTTTTACTAAAACGCTTTAGTAATGATTCTGGAAAAATGAACAATAAAATATGATTTTACAATATGTGGTAAAATTTGGTAAATGTGGTAAAATTTGGTAATTTTATCATGTTACCTTAAAGCATGGCATGAAAACCAGTTATTCCGTTAAATTTACTTTTCAGTTTTGTATTTTTTGCTAATTGCTTGATTTGCAAAATTAAGGGATAATTTTGAAAACCAGAATTTCCGGTAAACCGTTACCATAAGGACAGAAAAATTATTAAATGAATGTTTTAGATGTCGTATATTTTGATTTTATTAACCAGAATTTTGCTTTTTTTAAAACCAGAAATATCAATACCATACTACGCTAATTTAACCAGAATTTTTTTCTCCCGGAAATTAGGGCAATGTATTAATATTTTAATAAGTTATAAATAAAAGAATTTTACTCCTAACTACATATCAGCAATTTGAACAATCATAAGAAAGATCAGGCAGAGAAATTCTTATGTTCTCCAGATCTGATAAAAGTTTTATTAAAATTCTATTTTATTTAAAAATATCCTGCTTTAGTTCATTACCACTGAAACAAACATTTTACAAAAACTTCAAATAATGTAGGGTATGGCCTCCTTTTTTCCACATGCCGTCATTTTTAGCAAATGCATATTAACTACCGAATTTTATAGATAATTAACTGATAAAAAATGGACATTTAAAATATAGCTACTTACCTCCTGCAGGTGTAAGTCCGAAGCAAGTTATAATCAAGAATGTTGCAGCAGTAAAGAGCATGATTCGGCATAAGAAAGACATTGCAAAGTTGATATGCAAAGCTAATTACGTCCTAGGTCTGCTAAAATTAATTGATTAAAAGACTTCGTCTGACAAAACCTTCAATATTTATAGGCTATCTTTTTCCCACCCCCCACCAGTTGCCAAAAATGAGGGGGAGGGCAATCAAGCATGCATTAAAGCATACAGGATGCTGAAATATCATTGTCATGTTAAGCACTTTGAGCAAACGTAAGATGATAATGGAATTTGTTCGATACTCCCAGCGGGGAATCTGGATCACAGGAATGTACTTAACAAAAAATATGTTACGATCCATATTATTAATGTTTTTAGATGATAAATAACAAAAATACTATGGACTTCTGTTCCTCAAATGGAAGTAAGATCCCTTTGAGAATTATTGTATTCTAACAATAGTTCGACATATGGCATTTTAATTTTTTTTTAATATAAAAATCAAATATGAATCTACATTAACCATCCGCTTGATTTTTCTCGAAAGTCCAAATTTTAAATTAAATTCATTCAAATTCTCTCTAGTGGTTTAAAGTATTATTCAGAAAAAAGGTTTTTAATATACAAAAATGCTGTAAACAACATTTAAGGATTAAGTCGTTTAAAATGTTTTTTGCACAGTTTGTCACGATCGTGGTAAATAATTATTTAATCTCCTTTGACAATTCTAAAATGAATTTTAAGTGGGATTAGAGTTTGGAAAAACTTTTTGAATAAAGAGGGAGTTTTTTAAAAGGAAAAAAAATATTTATAGAAGAACTTTATCGAAAATAAATATTTTTTTTTCTATAAGAAAATGAAGAGAATTCACAAATTTTCAATAGCTCTAAAACTAAATAAGCTTGCAAATAATTTCATCGCTTGATATTGATTTTAGAGTTAAGTACGAGAAAGAATTTATAATAAGACTGAATATAAATTTAAATAAATTTCTTTTTGGAGATCTTTATAAGTTCCCCTTTTAAAATTGAAAAAATCTTTATTTTCAAGAGGAGAATATAAATTTAATATCGCTCAAACTGATTTTACTGATTCGTGAAGAAAATAACTATAATTAAAAATCAAAATTAGTTATATCGAATTTTTATTTTTTGAACTGCTACTTTCTAAGAAGAATTAAGCAGTCAGTTTCTTCTGCTTATTGTTAATGCAAATTTTGTATGATGCAAAAGTAATTTCTTTTGAAATATTAAAATATGCTTGTTCATAATTCACTGGTAGTTTAAAAAAATAAAATTTCCGAGGCAATATCAATCGAAGAAAATCTTATATCTTTAAGGAGGAGAGACTATTGCTGATGCAAATTTTGTATGAGGAAAAAGTCACTGTTTTTTAAATCTTAGATTATGCTCGTTCATAATCCACTAGTAGTTTTGAAACATAAAATTTCTGAGGCAATTTCACTGGAAGCAAGCAAATTTTATTTCTATGGAGAGGATATGAAGAAAAAGTCATTGTTTTTGAAATCTTACATTATGCTCGTTCATAATCCACTGGTAGTTTTAAAACACAAAATTTCCATGGCAATTTCACTGAAACAAAATTTTATTTCTATAGAGAGGATACACTATTGTTAATGCAAATTTTGTATGAGGAGAAAGTAATTGTTTTTGAAGTATTGGATTATGCTCGGTCGTAATCCACTAGTAGTTTTAAAACATAAAATTTTTGAGGCAATTTCACTGGATGCAAGCAAATTTTATTTCTATAGAGAGGATATGAAGAAAAAGTCATTGTTTTTGAAATCTTACATTATGCTCGGTCATAATCCACTGGTAGTTTTAAAACACAAAATTTACATGGTAATTTCACTGAAACAAAATTTTATTTCTATAGAGAGGATACACTATTGTTAATGCAAATTTTGTATGAGGAGAAAGTAANATTAAAAAAAACTTTATTTTCAAGAGGAGAATATAAATTTAATATCGTTCAAACTGATTTTACTGATTCGTGAAGAAAATAACTATAATTAAAAATCAAAATTAGTTATATCGAATTTTTATTTTTTGAACTGTTACTTTATAAGAAGAATTAAGCAGTCAGTTTCTTCTGCTTATTGTTAATGCAAATTTTGTATGATGCAAAAGTAATTTCTTTTGAAACATTAAATTATGCTTGTTCATAATTGACTGGTAGTTTAAAAAAATAAAATTTCCGAGGCAATATCAATCGAAGAAAGTTATATCTTTAAGGAGGAGAGACTATTGCTGATGCAAATTTTGTATGAGGAAAAAGTCACTGTTTTTTAAATCTTAGATTATGCTCGTTCATAATCCACTAGTAGTTTTGAAACATAAAATTTCTGAGGCAATTTCACTGGAAGCAAGCAAATTTTATTTCTATAGAGAGGATATGAAGAAAAAGTCATTGTTTTTGAAATCTTACATTATGCTCGTTCATAATCCACTGGTAGTTTTAAAACACAAAATTTACATGGTAATTTCACTGAAACAAAATTTTATTTCTATAGAGAGGATACACTATTGTTAATGCAAATTTTGTATGAGAAGAAAGTAATTGTTTTTGAAATATTGGATTATGCTCGGTCATAATCCACTAGTAGTTTTAAAACATAAAATTTCCAAGGCAATTTTACTGAAGCAAAATTTTATTTTTATAGGGAGGATACACTATTGTTAATGCAAATTTTGTATGAGGAGAAAGCAATTGTTTTTGAAATATTGGATTATGCTCGGTCATAATCCACTGGTAGTTTTAAAACATAAAATTTCCAAGGCAATTTCACTGGAGGAAAAGTTTATTTCTATAGAGATAATGCAGAGCAATGCTGCCTTTTTGCTCCTTCATCTATCAAAATGATTTTTTGATCATTTTTATCTAGTGATGTGACTACTTTGACAGGAATAAAGGACAATGGCATAAGAAAAACAAAAAGAGTTGATTACCAAAAGACGTGGTTATTGTTAATAATTGCCGATTATTGTTAATAATAACAAGACAAGGATGTTTGTTTACACTTTCCCGATATTCCCTAAACTGTAGTTTTTCTAAGATTATGAACCCTCCTTTAAGTGATCCACTGATAATTTTACTGATCTATTCAAAGTGTGAAACTCAAAACTTCTTTCTAGAATAAAAAAAAATTAAATAAAATACGAAAATAAAAGGTAGTTCAATTTAAATAATAAAATAAATCATTTAACTTAAAGTATATCTATCTGTAACTATTAGTTTCCCTTATGATTTATTGATTGAATTTATTTAAAATGTTGTCTGCAGTATAGCAATTAGCATGTTATATTTTCAGTACATAATTTTGCTTTTATATTGCCTTTATTTCATCACAAGGAAGTGAACATCATGAAATGGAGAACTCTATCTTTAAGTAAATGTTTATTATTTTTTTTCAGACAAAAATTATGCTCAAGAGTCAAAATGTAGTTTTAATACCTATTTAATCGAATAAAAAATTTTTTCTTAATAAATGTGATTGAATTTTATTAATGGGTATCCTGTCAAAATCTCGCAAGGACAAAATCTCAGGCGGTCAAAATTAAGCTGAACAAAACTTCTTTAAGATATTTTCTCACTTTGGCAAACTATTGCGGAAATAATTTTAAAAAAAGATTCTGTACTCACGAGATTTTGTCTATTCAAGATTCTGTATCAGTAGCACTTTCTAGAATATTACAAACAAGTCCATCATGCAAACTAGAGTCTGTCCTAGCTAGATTTTGTCGATTCAAGATTTCGTATCAGTAACACTTTCAATAGTATTACAACAAGTCCAGCATGCAAACAGGATTTTGTCCTCGCGAGATTTTGTCTATTCAAGATTCAGTATCAATAACACTTTCTAGAGTATTACAAACAAGTTCACCATACAAACAAGATTTTGTTCTCGCGAGAAAAATCAATTCCTAACTTTGTCCTCGTGAGATTTTATCTAAGTGAGACTCTGTATTCCTCACATTTTCTAGAGTATGGCATACAGACAAGATTCTGTCTCAGCGAGATTTCGCCAATGCAAGATTCCGTATTCGTACGCTGTGTCCTCGAAACTCTAATTATATTTTCATAAATAGATACGAATTAAATCATGTAATGGATTTCAATGAATTTGAAATCATTTAATGAATAACGAATCCCTGCAAGCATTGTATCAAAATATAATACATCAAAATATAATTCTTCATCATAATTTATCTTAGCAAGACTCTGTATACGTTACACACTCTAGAGTATAGCAAACAAACAAGATTCTGTCCAAGCGAGATTTTACCTATGCAAGATTCTGTATTCGTACGCTTTGTCCTCGAAACTCTAATTATAATTTTATAAATAGATACGAATTAAATGACTTGAAATGAATTCGGTCCCAGCGAGATTTTGCCGTACTGTATCCGTACGCTTTGTCCTTGAAACTCTAATTATACTTTCATAAGTAGACACGAATTAAATGATTTAATGGATTTCAATGAATTTAAAATCATTTAATGAATAACGAATCCCTGCAAGCATTGTATCAAAATATAATTCATCATCATAATTTATCTTAGCAAGACTCTGTGTTCGTTATACTCTCTAGAGTATAGCACAAACAAGATTCTGTCCCAGCGAGATTTTGCCAATGCAAGATTCTGTATCCGTACGCTTTGTCCTCGAAACTCTAATTATAATTTCCTAAATAGATACGAATTAAATGATGTAATGGAGTCCAATGAATTTAAAATCATTTAATGAATAACGAATTCCAGCATGTATTGTATCAAAATATAATACATCAAAGCAATCTTGAACACTGTATTAAATAAAACGTTTATTTACATTACAATATGAAAAATATGCAAATTATGGGCAACGTTCTGGACGAATACATCTTCCATTGTGAAGTACTTTATCTGCAGAACATTGGCATCCAGGAACGCACGGCTTAAAACACTGAGACGCTAATAGTTCTATGGGCATGTTTATATTCTCGCATGTTCTCGAACATGGTGGACCACACTCATCAAACACTAAGCCTTCTTCTTCAGAACAATGAATGCCTAATGAGAATGATCATAAAAATCAAAATTATTTAGTGAAATGAAAGTATACATTAATGAAAGAAGAATATCGTAGTTGATGCATAAAGAACATAGGGAATGATTGATTACTTATGTCCATGCTGCATTATATGATTTAGTAACAAAATTTCCAAGAAATCTGGAGTTAAGATATAAAGAATTACCATAGCAAAAGCAGCTAGTAGTTTTTACCGATTTTAATAATTTTTATACCAGCCGTTTTGCTTCAGATGGAGAAAAAAATTCTGATAAAATTATCGTATTGTAATGACATTTCTAAAAAAAAACACATTTCTAATTAATAAAACCAAAATATACGGAATTTGAAATATTTATTTCGTAATTTTTCTGTTTATATTGTAAAGGTTTAATCATAACGATATAATTATATCAACTGTTTCGCGTCACGAGAAGAAAAAAATTCCGGTAAAATTACTATATTGTATGGTAATGACATTTCTAAAAATTAAAAAAAATATATAATTCTGGTGAATAAAACCAAATTAAAGCGTATTCAATCCACTCATTTGGTAATTTTTCCGTTTATATGACAATGGTTTTCCGGAAATTCTGGTTTTCAAAATATTGTTTATAATTACCACACATTTTAGCGAAAATACAAAACTGAAAGGTTAATTTAACCGAGAAAATGGTTTTTTCCCATACTCTAATGCATCACGATAAAATTATCAAATATTACCGCATTTACCAAATTTTACCACAAATCATAAAAGAATACTTTATTGTTAATTTTACCAAACTTATTGCAAAAGCGCTTTGGTAAAATTTACCGAACTTTTTGGTGATTTCACAGAGCTTGAAACCGGTAAATTTCATCATATTCTGATCACATTTTTTTTTCTCAGAGCAGGTTTTGCAAGTATATGAATCCCAAACTGGGCAATTTAAAAACATTTTTGACTTCTATTTTTAAGGCTGCTGTTTGTAAGAAAATGTCATAAAAGGAAAAAAAGTGAAATTTTTATTTTTTAGAAGTAATTGAGAGAAAATAATCATATATATTTGAGAATCGAATCTGTCGTGGTTGACAAGTAAATAAGACAAGACAAACATATTCATAAATTAAAAACATATATTTGCTACCATATATTTACTACCACTTTCTTATTTTTGCTAGATTTTTTATTAAATGGCTCTTTCGTAAACTGGTTTACCATCATAGTGGTCTGATCGGACTACCTAGCAGAAATCGTGTAGAGGCTTTCAGTTACAGGAGGTATTTGATGTGATCGACTTTTACGACGGTAACACATTTGTTTCTGAAATCTGATGCTTAAAATACAATAACAAAAATTCCTAACCTATAAGATAAATACAGGCATAATAAAAGTAAAGTTTTTATAACATAATCAAAATTTTTATGTAACAACAATTAAATTCTTTATATGTCACTATGAGCCCTCCATTTTACAAGGCATAAGACTTCCACGGTTGAGTTCCACAAATTTAATTTTCGGTACTCAACGAATTGTGGAGTTACTGCAACGCTTCCTATAACTGAAAGCCTCCACACGGTTTCCTATAAGTAGTCCGATCAAACCACTATGAAGGTAAACCAGTTTACAAAAGAGCCATCTAATAGAAAATATAGTAAAAATAAGAAAGTGGTAGCAAATAAATGTCTAAAAACTTGTTTAATTTATGAATATCATTATTTTGTCTTATTTACTTGTCAACCACTACAGATTCAATTCTCAAATATATATGATAAATTTTTCTCGATTGCTTTTAAAACAAAATTTGAGTACATGCGCACAACAGGTTAACTTTTCAAATAGTCTGCGCAGACAACTTATAAAATACTGTGTGGAGGTTTTCGGATGTAGGAAGTGATGGTTAATGACGTATTTCTAATGATTTAGTCGTAGCCTGGGGAACAAGACCAGGATTCCAATCTACAAAAGTCATAAATGAGAACAGGCCTAAGAATTACGCCATCCCTGTCGGGATTGCACAGTTCAAGAGATGATCGGGAGAGGCTATCACAGAGTTTAATGAACTACAAATTGGAGAAGTTTTCTGTTCCTTTTCAGAAGATAGACACTTAATGTGTTCATTTGCAAGCCGACTAATGGTAGACACAACAACTCTATCAGCTTTGATGATAAGGGAACTACCTGGAATTTGCTTGTTATCTCAGGGATCAGTCATTGAAGCATTTCCTTACCAAGAGATCAGAAATATTTCTTTACCAGTTTCTTTGTAGGCAAGGTAATAAGAATTTGATTTATTAAATTCACCACTATTTTGTTCAAAATAAAAATTACATAGTTACGCTTCAAACAAACATTGAACTGAAGTAGATAACATGTGCACTTGGAACTAGACGAAGAGGTCTCGGCCTCTGACTCAGAGAACCTGAATAGAAGCAACAAGGAGTATCCTGTTGGAAAGAAGAAAAAAGCTCGCTGATGTTAAAGAAACTAATGATACTAATGATATCTTTCCTCCCATGACTACAAAAAGCTGCTCTCCTTCTGAATCTCTTTCCCCGCTGGAGTCCACCACTTCAACTACAGAGAAGAACACCGAGAAAGCATTGGAATCTTCGACAACTGTCAGTGTTTTAGATGCCAAGGGTTTGGACACTCTTAACGTTCCTGCTCTACCAAAACCAAGATGCATGAAATGTGCCGAAAAGCACTAGTCATATCAGTGGGGAAAAAGACGAGACACACCAGCCAAATGATGTAACTGCATGAAAAATCATACCTCCAACTACTATGGGTGCAAGGCTCGCCCCAATGGAAGGATCCCCCGGGCAAAACCAACTTCACCTGCCTCATCAGCTCATCGACTCGTATCCTTAATGAAGGAATAACAAGATCTGCTGAGGAATGAAGTGCTACGCCTTCTTCAAACCATTCTCAAGGGGATCTCCCCAGCTCAATGATGATCAGTCCTGTCATGTTCCTGCAAAGACTCTGGAAATTTTCTACATTTCGGAACCTTTTCTTTTGGTTTTATGACTCCACATCACAGAACATTACAGAATCGATTAATCTGTTGGTGGCGCTTCGTGTCAAATATCGAGATACACCTGATATCCAGAATCCAGCACATTGAATTAATCCATCAGATACATCCTGCCAAATCCTACAGAATATAGAGTCCGCTGGCCATATCACCTTACAGCATATAAATACACAGTCAGAACTCAATGATCATCTATCCACATGAATACTCCTTTACTTCATTTGCATTTCACCATCTCATCGAAACACCATAAAGTTCAAGTTAAATTGCCTCAGCTTTAATACAGTTCAGTTCAGAATATCGAGTTATCCGGTTTTATCCTCATCCAGATAATTCCAATGAAGAGAAGAAATGGTGATGAGAGTCTTCTAACGATTTTACAGTGATCTTCAAAGATGAAAATAACACCAGGGAGAAGCTACAGAGCACTACTCAGATTTACTTTCAGCGGTCAATCAAGATCGAGCATTTCTGTAGTGGGCGTAGTTCGCTCAACGCTTCCACTGCTAGAAGTTCGTCTACACTCAAAGATCTTGCAACAACGCAGCACGATGTGTAAAATGTGCAGGCTATATCACGGAAGTTTCCTCTATAGAGAGATCTACACCAGCTTTATGTGCAAATTGTGGAGAAAACTATACTACCAACTACTTAAGATGACCTTCACGCCAGTATTCGAAAAGGAGCCTTAGAAGCAGCAATAACATCTGATCTAGTAACACCAGGTCCCAAGACAACAGAGGTTCCATTGCTCTCACTGCAAGACTGCTTCTACTAATTACTGAGCTGGAGAAGTTAATTAAGAATGAAGTAGTTTTTAAATTACTTCAAGGACTTGTCATTTCTAAAGATCTTCATCAGCAGCATCGAAGTTCCACTTAGCGAGCAAACCAGCAAATCACCGGTCTCCCGTGCACTAGCCCCCCCCCTTTTCTCTTAGATCCAGATGCACTCAATTTCATGATCTCTACATCAAGACTTTTCTTTCTTTCTTTAAACAAAACTGGGTGCCTAGGCCGCGCAGCGGCCCCTACCCCATTCATCATGAAAATTATATACAGTGAATAAAACATTTTGAATTATGTAACAATGTGGTAACATTATAATAAAGTAACCTGTTCTGAATATC